>NW_027202493.1:24929369-25411869 GCF_024711535.1 Dipodomys merriami | reverse complement strand
AGATTCAGACATCTTAGTGTTCCTGGAGAATTCTATCTAACCTAAGCTGAGTCATCTAGATTTCTGAAATCAGTTTTAGATTGGAGTATGATTAATGGCTGGCTTTGAATTGTTCAGGGATATCAGCTTAGTTATATTCTCCAGATTCCATAATCTGGATTGTTAGCTGGTTACCATTTTAGGGCAGTCCTTTTTTTTTTTTTACTTCTTCTTCTTGGATTGCATCCCACATATTTATTTAGCACAATTTTCATTACCATTACTTGTTTAATTATTGTAAAGATGCTCTACAGAGGGGTTACAGTTACATGAATAAGGTAATGAGTCCATTTCCTATCAAGCATTGTTACCCCCTCCTTTGTAAACCCTACTATCCCTTCCCTCCCCACCTCCCCAACTCCTCCCTTCCCCCCAACTTGTGAATTTTGTTTTCAAAATAGTGTCTTGTACATCTCAGTGTTACAATGGGTCAACCTGTATGCTTGTTTAACCATTTTGTTATTCCCCTTCCCCTCCCCAAATTAGAAAAATGTATATAAAAGAGGCAGGGCACTGGAATCAAATGCAGTGACAACAGGGGTTATACCATGGGGGAAGGACATACAAAAGAAATAAAAAAATCACATAGTACATTACAGTCACATTCTGTACTTGCTTGGGCATAGCCAGAAATGTCCTCAAAACCTGGCTACATATAGAAAAAGTGATGTGGTAGGCTTAAATCAGTATTATGCTAACTTTCTAACAGATGACCAGGAATTTACTAAGTTTCACTTCCAATTCTGTCTGTTAAATTTTAAAAAGAGATTGTATGCAATCAACACAATCTCAAAGCACACTACCAAAACAGAAGTCTAGTTTGTAAATAGTGTGGAAATGTGGGTGGGACCAGATGATGGACATGTGGCCAAAAGGGAATCCTACTGCATTGCTGGTGGGATTGTAAACTTGTTCAACCACTTTGGAAAGCAGTATGGAGGTTCTTCAAAAGATTAAACATAGAGCTCCCCTATGACCCAGCAATCCCACTTTTGGGCATTTACCCAAAAGGTCACAAACAAGATTTGTGGACATTGTATTTCAACATATAAGTATTTTTATATTTAGTCATTGTGGATGATGGGAAGATTGTCAACCCTGTCAAAAGAAAATATTGCTTCCATCCTGAAGAGGAAAGAAAAGAATGATCCTTTTGAATACATCCGATATCTGAATCTTAATATTTGGCTAGGCACAGAAATATGATTTTAAGCAGGGAAAATTCACCAGTTTAGCTGCAGATGTTGGTAATGAATGGCAGACTCATTTGCTTACATGTCAGATTGTATATTTAAGAAGGAAGCAACGAATGGAAAACTTTGTCTGACTTGTATAAGGTTCTTTGTCTGGAATCGGTCATTCCACACAATATTTCTTGTGGACACCTGGTCAACATAGGAGATTCCACCACCATCTCTTGTAAAATCTCCTGGCCACTTGAATTCCCTTTTGACCCTGTGGCAGGCAGAAATACTCGCTAGCAAAATACCTAATTCCTAATAGCTGGTACCTTGGAATATGTTAATTTATTTGCCAAATGGGAACAGGGTTTATAGATATAATTCAGTTAAGGAATTTGGGATGGGAAGATCTCCTGGGTTATATTCTTGAAATGTAACCACAGGATCCATGTAAATGAAAGAAGGAATGGGGAAAGTCAGACACAGAACGAGACAATAAAAAGACTCAGTAGGTTGTTGCTGGCTTTGAAGGTAAGAGGAAGCTATGAATGGAAATTCAGAAGACTGAATTTTCTCTATAAGCTAGAGAAAGCATGTGAAGTTTTCCATTAGAATTGGAAGAGGAAATGCAACCAGATCAACAAATTGGTTTTAGCCCAGCAAGACTCACCTCTGACTTCTACTTCCAAAACTCAAGACTAGTATAATGTATGGCTATTTTAAACCTCTATTGTTACAGAAACAAAAGGAAAGTAATGCAGACTCCCTAACATAATTTTCACCCCTCTTTTGTTCAGCCATGTTATCATATATATGTCTATTTGCTCCAACCTCAGTATATCACCATTATGTATCCATAGGTTGACTTTCCTAATGCTCTTTCCCGCTATTACTAGATTAGCATCAATGTCTTAATCCTCTTTGTTCCTTGCTGTTCCACCTAGAACCTTTAAATATATTAAATACCACACCAATCTGCTTCTGGAGCATTAAAATGATGCACCCCAGGTTCATGTGTCTTAATGCCATGCTCAGTTACGCTTCTGTCCTCTATTTCAAGCCAGTCTTCCACTGATGTCCAGATGCTTGGCTCCTAACATTTAGGAATTCCAGTGAAAGTTTTACATGTTGATACATGGTGTCACAGTTTTCTGTGGTTCTTTGACCCAGTTCCCTTCTCACAGGCTTGGCATTTCTTTTGCTGGTCCTGGGGATTGAACTCAGGGTCTGGGCAATGTCTCTGAGCTACTGTATGCTCTCTACCACTTAAGCCACAGTACCACTGCTGACTTTTTCTGAGCTTATTGGAGGTAAGATTTTCACAGACTTTTTTGCCTGGGCTGGCTTCGAATCATGATCCTCAGATCTCAGCCTCCCAAGGAGCTAGGATTATAGGCATGGCGATTTGCTGAGATTTCTATTAGTAAGGATAGCTCTCATAGTATTCTTATTGAGTCTCCTGCTTCTCCCTTAATTGAGGGATATATATGACACCTGATACAAAAGCATAAAATTACATGAATGAATTCAGGTACTAGATTATGGGGTAGCTACAGGATTAAAACACTTCTCTTACCCTGTGAAGTTGCGATAGAAAAGGTACTTCCCCAAGATGGACTGATTTCTTACGCTTAATGATGCTGCAAATGATTTAAATGAGGTTAGGTGCTGAGTGATTGTGTAGATGTTTAATTACAGAAATCTATACAGAAATATGCATTATGATTATAATAGTAAATTCCTCCACTGTTCAATAATTATCAATGATGAAGGCCTATTTTCTTTAGATCAATCTGTTATACAGGAAATAACTGATATTCTGGCATATCGAAAGTCTATTTGTATGATGGAAATATACTTTCATCTATAAATAACCCAATAAATAAATATATGTAATATGTTAGACATGACTATACTTTACATCTTATAAAGCATTTATCTGAAACATTAGTATAAAAGGTACTTTATAGCAAAAGAAAATCAAATGGTGATTCAGAAGGTCTTCATGGAATTCTCATTTCTGCCAGAGCCTTTCAGAATTAACACTCAGTCCCTTAAAACCTCAGTGACTTGTCTCAATATTAAATATTTGCAATTTACTCCCAATTCTAGCTTTCATTGAGAGTACCATGCATGAGTGTAGTATGTCACAATTAGAAAAATTATTTCCACTATTTTTCTTACTACTACAAAGCCTGGGTTTATGTTCATATTCAAAAAGGATTTAAAACCTTTGAAAGACTCTAGAAAGCAAGTACAATCAAAAGCCAAATTATTAGAGACACCTTTCATAAAGAAAACTCTATTGCTTTCTTATTAAAACATATTTGTGTAGGTAATAGTTATCTACAAATCTCTAGGACCAGTAAAGTGATTTCATATTTTTGTAAACACAAAAACGCCAGGAAAAAAGATGGAATCCACTGATTTTGGCATCTTTTTAGACCATCCCTGCCCTCCCATCCTCCTGCTGGTCCCCAACCCCACACACTAAAGTTGTAAAGTTTGTTTTCGACATAACATCTTGTACATCTCATTGTTGCAATGGGTCCACCTGTATCTCTATTTAAACAATTTGTTTTTTCCCTTCCCCTCCACGATTATACCAACACCAAATACAATGAAAATAGTGGTTATACCGTGGGGGAGGGACATAGAAAGCAACAAAGAAATCATCTTATAAGTATGTTAGAAACAATATCAAGAAAGAAAAACCATTTGAGTCCTCATCTTCTTGTGTATGGCTCTTAGCCATTTGTCTTTTCTTTAATGTACCTGCAAAAGCTGGCCAAATATGAGCTGTGAAGCTCGGATATCTTCATATCAACATGCATACTCTTATTTAGAATGCAAGTGTGCATGTAATGTATGTGTGTAAACAGTTCTTTTGAGAACCTAGAAATTCCACTTGTAGATTCAAAGATCATTTCTTATTAAGACTTTAGACCAAGGATCCCAAAACAGCTTAAGATTCAAATCCAGGTATGCATACAGAATACAAACTTGCAGGGTTGTGAAATGTCAGGCCTGTGGGCTCTATATGGTTCTTGGTAGACTTATATATATATTCTCTGTATATGTCTCATCAGCTCACTGTATTAAAATGTTTATGTGGCTCACAAATTATATTATAAATATCCAAATGGACTTGGACAAAAAATAGATTCTCCAGTCCTACCTGACAAAAATAGTGGTAGCATGAACTCTACCTCAAATCTTGCAGGAGATAAATGTTTTATATTTATATTATGCTGGAAATATCTCTTACTTGGAAGCTTTAAGTTAAAAAACAATATTGAATTTCTAGGGGTAAAAATTCAACAAGATGTTAGGAGTCATTGAGAGATTTGGTTAGCAATGAAAATATTAACTAAAATAAGCATCTGTCCTATATTATTTTAAGAACTTTTTTTCTCCCAAATAAAGACTTACATTGTTTTCTAACAAGTAATTAAAAGGAAAATGGAGAGTACATTTTCAAGTGTAAAACGGAGCCCATGGAGAAAGCTCTATAGTGTGTGAGTCTGCTTGCTTCCAGAGGCTATAATGGGGTTACTTTTACATTGGAGCACAAGGTAGATCTGTTCTCCATTCTAATAGGCTTGGTGGCTGTAATATTTTACTCATTTCCAGCTATAATAAGCTTTTGAGTATCTGAAGCTACAAGGTTTGTTTCTCATCCAATTTGTTTCAGTCCAAGGGCACTCTGATGGGGTAAAGTGTAAAACAGTTCACAGGAGACTTTCAATATTGGTTTCTTCACACCTGCAGTTTTTGAAAAATAATCTTTTTTTTTCTAAAAATAAAAGTGAAATGTTTACAAGGACCTAAGGAACTAATTTTTTTTACCCACCTCAACCAATTTATAGGATTGAGCTGAGTGCTCTAGAAGCAGGGGGTAAAGCAAAAACTTGTTTTTGGAGATTTAACAAGCATTTGCCAATAGAAAATATTTTTTGTACATTTTTCCACCTTTGAATGGCTTACTGATAGAACCATTGGGTAGAATATATAAATGCTTATATAAATGTTTTTCTCTTTGTTACTTACATAACTCAAATGTTTACTCACTAAAATTAGCTCTTTTGCAGCCCTATGCTTGATTGGGATTTAGTACAAATACTGCTTTTTCATTTTTTTAAAGTAACAATACTGTAGCTTGAACTCAGAACCTCTATCTCTTTCTCAGTTTTCATGCTCATGTCTGTAGCTGGAACTCTACCACTTGGGCCACACCTCCAGTCCAGCTTCATGCTGATTAATTGGAGACAGACACCCTATGATATCTTTCGGACTTTTGTCTGAGGCTGTTCTCAAACTATAATCCACATTTTAGCTTCCTCAGTAGCTAGCATTATACATATGACAAGACAGCAGCACCCACCTAGTTCAAATCTGCTATAGTACTCTGGAAATTCTGATATCCAAAGCACGATACAAGGCGCAGTTCTCAAACCCTATTTAGCTATACATTGTTCAATATTCTTATTAGAATTATTGACATACCTCCTATTTGTTAAAGGTCATTTAGACTGTAAGATAAAGCTGATTTCTGTCTCAATACGCTTATCAGTCTGAAAAACCCCAGTGTATCAATCAACCCAAAACATTCTAACAACACCTTGGTAATATTTATTACCAATTACTTGTTTTTTGATCTTTAAAAAAGTTGTTTTTTTTTTGTTTTTTAGGTAACTCGAAGTGACAGAAATAATATGGACATAAGCTCCTCGATTTTGTTGTAAAATATGAGATAGGAAGCCACATGCCAGGCCCAGTGCATGTAAGAAGGGGCATAAATACTGATTTATGGTCAAAAACACAGGCTATTAGGGAAAGATTTTAAAAATGTTTATACACCAAAGAATGAGCTACTGTTTTTAGCTTCTTTCTCTTTTTTATTTGGACACTTTTTTTCTCATTCTATAAATGAAACAAATTAGCCATGGATTCTCAAGATAACTACAGAAAATGTGACATGCATTTCCCATTTAAAAAATTTTAAAAAAAATCTATGTATGTACTACTTACATTAGTTTGTGAAGACTTGGATTTTTCTAAAATAGCAATGAAATGCAGCACTAGAAAATTAACTCACAGCACAAAGAAATAAAATGTTATACAGCTCTAGCCTAAATCAATAACTATGACCAGTTACTAATGCCTGGTAACAAGATAAATTGCAAATACCCAGAGTAATTAGACAAATATTATTTCATTGTTCTTAAGTTTGTGACACTAATGAGTTTCTAATATAGCTTTTATGTCAGTGGCTGAGAGCAACAAAGAAGAAAAAGAATAAAATCCAGCAAATAATTAGCAGAAGGCAAAGGAAGAGATGCACAAATTCCCCATGGCTTAAAACCTGTTAGGGTGAGACATTGTTATCTATGGAGTGTTAAGGAGTAGGGAAATTTGTTATTCTAATACTGAGCTTTGTAGTTAGAATTTATAATCTATTAAATTAGCTATTTCATTGAAAATGTGTTCTACTTTATTTAGGCAATGATTTCCACTGATACAAACTTACTTTCTTTATAATCCCAGAGTTTTACTGTTTTGGCATTCTGAACATACAGTTTTTGCACATGGGGTCTGTGGAAGGCAAATTCAGCAGAGCTGTCCCAAGTGCAATTTCACCTGTGAGACTTAGCTATGGAATTCCTTCTGGATTTGCCTATTGTTGCAGAGAGAGACTTTGTAATTACCCAGGGATTAAAGCAGAATAGGAAAGGCCCTGAAAGCAGCTTTCTTGCAAATCAAGAATGTATTCAACACAAAGTTAGGAAGTCAGCTGGGAAGTAAGGCAGAAGTGTCTGGAAATGTAAGGTTCAAGCAGAAGGATACTGAGTAAACTTCTAATTAAAGCAGTGAAGAACCACTTCTAAAGAATGTCAAAGACTGTCATTTGTATTCTCTAGCAAGGAATGGATATTCTAAGGATTCTAAATGAGGTGTTGGCATTGTCCAATATCCTGGCTTGGTCCTTTTTCTTATCCTGCAATAGTAATGAAAATGGAGCTTAATGGTACATAAATAAAAATAATTAAATAGAAGATAGTGGTAGTGGTGCATTACCTGAATAAATATACAAGATTAAGAGGCCAATAACCCAGAAACAACTTTGTTCTTTTTTTATTATCAATTAAACTAGTCTCTAAGAGTAGAATTAAATATAACTTTCACCCTACCCTTTTGATTCCAAATTTAAAAACAAATCATTTCTTATGAATTATGATTCTGGGGTTCTCTTCGGCATATGTCTTTAGCATATGTTCTCATTGAAACAAGCCAGATTATCAGTTCCACCACTTCTGGGTATGTCTTTTATAATTTAAGCTTAGAAATGGATGTATTTTGCTTATTGATTTCATAATCAAAACTGGAATCAAGTGATTAATTTACATGTGTTAATTTTTATGTCCTTGGGTTATCTTTATACTGGCAGAAATTTTGACAAATGTGTGGAGCAATGAGCTGTATAACATTGAGCGTTCATAATGATTTGCAAAACTGTTTCAGATAGGGTGATCTGGCAAAAATAAAGGGGTAAATTGAGCTCAGAAGAGAGAAACAAACAGGGAGAGCTATACATATGACTGACAAACCGTATTTGTTTTCAAATAGAGAAAGCATGGGTCATATGATTCTAAAATGTTACATGTTTCATCTGAAAACATTTGATTAAGGGAATTGGAAAGAAAATCTAGAGAGTCATCATTTCTTATTAATGGTTATTCTATTGTATGCATAAAGAAGCCTAGTTTCCTTTAATTCTTTGGCCTTTTTTTAGTTTTTCTCTTGTTTGGGCACTGACAGGGCTATCATCCTCCATTTTTCCTAATTTTATCCAAGGATTCACTAAAGGTTAAGAATCCCAGGTGGTAAGCTGGGTACTGGTGGCTCATGCCTGTAATCCTAACTCAGAAGTCTGAGACCTGAGGATCCAGGTTCAAAGCCATCTCAAGCCATCAAACCCAAGAAGTTCTTATCCCAAATTAACTAGCAAAAGGCCAGAAGTGGAGGTGTGATTCAAGTAATAGAGCACCAGCCTTGAGCAAAAAGGCCAAATAAGGGCACAAGGCCCCAAGTTCAATCTCCAGCTCCAACACAAGGAAAAATTCCATGCATCTTGTAAGGAGCATGTATAAAATATATGCAGAAATTTCTTCCAAACAGACCATGGCAAGGTAGCCCTACTGCAGTTAGATGCTGCTGTTCCAGCCATGACAAATATGCCATGAGACTTAGATGATCATATGCTCTCTTCTGTCCACTGTTGAACACCATTATTTTTTGAGGACCTCTCAAGTATTTTTTAAAATTTTTTATTGTTTAAGTAGTTGTGCAAAGCACTGCCATTTAACAAAGCACATTTTGAATACAACATAGCATACTCTTTAGCTTTCTCAATAGTAAAAAATATGTTTCAAATTCCATGCACTGATATTGTCCACGATAAGTACTATGATATCACCAACATGAGATATTTATTAACAAGTAGTCAAGATAAATAATATCAGATAATTATTGGAATTGAATATTAAATAGCGAAGTACCATGCCCTTGTGGAACTTTTCAGGTAAACATCTTCACCAAGGTGCTTGTATAAAAACCATGTCTATCAAGTTCTTTTGAGAGCACTGTTCAGACAGTGGCAGCAGCAATTTCTAACTTTTCAAAAGGCAAACTTGTCAAAATTTATTTGGAAGGGTTACAGCATTATTAATAACTTTGCTGTTTGGAAGGGAGTCATCATGATTAAAAATAATTTCTAAATGATTTCCCATCACAAGACTAGTCCTGAAAGAAGTATGCTTTCAACTTAAAGTGATGCCTGCCTTTGTACAACTTGATTCTTTCGCTCAGGTTAAGAAATGTGCTCTCCTCTGGAAGATATCCAGAAGCCACAGATAGGGCAGAATGCAGGGTTATTTGGCTACTATGTGAATGGAGCCATAGGGAGCTCATTCCCTCCGTGCTCCATAGTCAATATGGCCGCCTATTTGCTTCTGAGTGCAATAGTCCATGGTCTATAAAACACTAAATGCTTGGGCCTTCACCACTTAGAGATCAACTTTCCTCCCTGTGCAACTCCGAGGCAATAGAGATCAGCTGGAGTGCCGCTGCTCATCCTTCCTAGCTTCCATCCGCAGGGAAACAGTAGCAGTGATCTTCCACAGAAGGCTTTCGGAGAGGGAAGACCATGCCTTTCATTAGCCAACAAAGAGCTAATCTGGTGATCTTTATGGCATGGCCAAAAGCCCATCTGTTAAGCAGAGTTGAAAAGCAGGGTGTTTCTATTCATTAAAAGAAAAACACATCCAAGAAGAGCTCTCTCAAGTTCATTATAGCCTTACATTAAAACAATACCGACAACACAGAGCCTGCAGTGTTCACTGGCCTGCTGTTTTGATTGCTTCTTGTTAGGCCATTTGCTCACTTTTCTTCTTCCCTTTAGAAAGAAAAAGAGTAAATGAAAATAAGATTTTAGTGCTTGATTTTGGTTTTAAAGTTTCAATCTGATAACATACACTAATATGGATATGTATTCATTTATTTCTATAGTCCACCAGCAACTATAAACTAGATGTCTAACATATGCCAACACTTATTCAGATTCTTCAGATATCTTAAGAACAAAATGGACATGGCTTATGCCTTCTTGGAAGTATATTTAGGAAGACAAATTGATACATGCACTATCACTTGAAAAACTAAGTAAGTGATTATAAAGAATAATAAAGCAGGAGAGAGTGACAGATTTAACTTTTAAATAGAGTGATGTTTCATGGGTCTTTTGGAAGAGATGATATTTGTCAAGGTAGGTAAGTAGAGTTAAATATGTGAAGTATGCAAATATGTGAGGAAATCGGACATGCAAAAGTACAGAGATGGAAACATGCTTGATGTTGGCTGAATAATAGCACACAATTCAGAATTATTGTGGTGGGAGGAAAGGAGAAGGCTGACAGGAAGGCCGTCAGGGCCAGGTCTGGGAAACCTCTGTAGACAGAGGTTAACTACATTTCATTTTACTTTGACCATGATGGGAAACCAATAGATAGTTTCCATTAAGAGTGCTAATCTGAGATTAAAATAATGGCTGAACAGTTGCCTATGTTTGAGGCATTTCTGTAGGCTACTGGAGTATCCATGGCAAAAGCTTATGGTGTCCTAGTCTTAAGGGATAAAGATACTCATAATCTAGGATACATTTTAAAGTAATAACAAACTGGATTTGCTGATGGAATGGATGTGAAATTAGAGAGGAAGAATAACTTCAAACATTTTTGCAGAATGAATAGACACTATTATATGGATATACCAAGACCTAAGTAATTTCAACCTATAACAATGCTTGCAGTAGAGAAATGTTGGGTCTACTATTATCCAATTTGCAAAAAGAATCCACTGTATAATTCCTTTAAAGAGCAAGATCCTTTAAGGCAGTTAAAGTGTGATTCAATTACCTTAAAACCCATTTAGAAAGAACTATTCATGAACATAAGTAAATCTACTTTTGTGAAGCACTAGGGGAGAGAGTAGCCAAAGCCATGCCCTCCCCTGTCAGTGAAGGCCAGTCAATAGCCCTTAAATGCCATACACATTTGTTAGCCCCAGGACAGACTGACTATCGCCTTGGTGCAATATCCTCTAACATATTGAACTACCAAATGTGTCCGCTTGTGGACAGCCATTGTATGCCTACTCTACAATAGAATCCAGATAAGGGAACTAAACCTGGGGTTTAAAATAATTGACTATGCAAAAAGATATGTTAAAGAGGACATTAACTGAAAGAACGATTTTAAGGGAAAAACTCTCTCTGTAGGTCCTGACCCTACAAATATCAAGGAGTTGCAAAGGATCTCCTGACCTGTGGACAGGCATTCATTGCTACATGCAATCATGTACTGTGCCACTGCTACACAGAAGTCCAGAGGATGTGATCCGCATGCATGATGGTTTAAAAACATTCTCCCAAGTGTTTCAGTCACATCCTCATTTCAACTGGATACTACCATATCTTAAATGAGTATGATAATTCTATGCAACAGGCAGAGACAACATTAACCTCCTAGAGGTTAGGCCTACTGTATCTTGAAATTAATAGAAGAAAAAAGAAATTAAAATAAATATTAAGTAAAATCACTGCCCCCATCTGTAATGACTCCGATGCCTGCCTAAGTACTAAGTGACTTTCAAAGCAAGGGCTTACTTTCTTACTGCTGTGGATTCTATCCTCTTTGGGAGTACTCAAGTGTGATGTTACCTTTCCTGGAGGCTATATCTTCAGTCATACCACAATGTCAGGAATCGTATCCGTAGAAGTTGATTAATTTCCCAAATGGGAAAAGGACTGTATTTCTAGGATCTAAATACTTAGGTATTATTATTATTATTATTATTATATCATCATCCTATTCCTCCTCCTCCTCCTCCTCATTGTCTCTGCTACTACTGATAGAATCATTATTACTGTCCTTACCAATAACAATTTGGTAGCTATACAAAAAAATGAAGTGAACAACTCAGTTCAAGACCTTAAAGAGCTTATAAGGTATAGCAGAAAGGCAATGCTCATTACATTTGATTGACTCATGGTCCTTCATATAAGGGAATTGAAAATTATAATTAAAATACAAAAAGGTCTCATTTTGAGACAAGTAATATTACATGACATTTTGTCTTTCAGCTAGGGATTTCAGGGATGTTTGCAAATATTACCTTGATGATAAACTTCATAAAACTTCTTCAGATTGTATATATGCATCTATCTAATAGGTAGATAATTAAATAAAATATATGGATCACAATCAAGTGATCTGCCCCAAGTGAAAATGATCTTTAATCTCTGCCTTTCTTATTGCATCCAAAATCAAATGAACCTTCCCTGAAGTTTTAGAGATAACTGTTATATTATTTTTCTCAATATAAAATATAAAGTAAATTATGACCTATCCTCTTTCAGGTTAGAATAGTGATGAAATTTAAAGTACTTCCTTCTAATACCCCAGTTACTTTATTATCAAACACAGAGTTTTTACAATTTTTAGAGGAAAAGGAAGCATTTGACTAAGATAATTACACAATTCTGATTCATGGTGATTCAACATAATTGTGGTTTAATGTGAAGATTTTCTATAATGCTTAGGGTAATGAAACCAATAATACATTGTCATTTACTTTCAACAGTAAAGGTTATCTAAAAAGGAGGGTATATATTTTAATTTGGGATCTTTGAATTTTATCCTGAATCAGCATAGAAATCTTAATAAGTAAAAGCACTAGGTTATTAATTTATTTTATGTGTGAAATACTTTCAATAAGGCAAACAATGGCTTCTAAGTTGTCCAGATTGAGAAAATTTTTATATACCCATTTGTGCACAAGTAAGTCATACTTGTATACTATAAAATATTTATTTTGACACTACTTCAATTCATTCAAAATAAAGACTCCCGTATTATGTTTTACACTCTGAAGCAGAAGCAGTTATCAGCATGTTGCTGATAACTACCACATTGAATCTCACTTTCCCTTTCAACATGTTTCTTGTTCTTCTCTATTCCTCCACCTTTCCTCAAACCCTCCTTCTAAGAGGAGTCCCTCTGCCCCTAAGTTTTCCAATTAAACAGCACCTTTCTATGTATCACACCTGTTTGAGCTACTCCAGCTCTAGAATGCCTTCTTCTATTTCTTACCACCATAAAGAAGGTCTTACCTTCTTTTTGAAGCATGAGGACAGAAAATCCTATCTGATTTATCGGAGCCTTGTGGGTGTCTAGTGGGTGACCACTTTTCAACATGTTGTTAATGTAGCGTTCCTGAACACCTTACATTAGAGTTCTTCCAGAAAGGGCTTAAATCATTTGTAATCATGTCTGTAGTATCCTGACACCTTTCTAATTCCAGATTTACCACAGCTTCGGACAACTCATTATGGCAGCAAGATTTTTGGGTCAATTTTCACCTGTCCTCTTGCCTATATTTCTAAAGATGGGTACTACCATGCCCAGGAAAGTCTCTCCTCTCTTTAATGTTTTGTACTAAATGCACGTACTGTCAAATGGGACAGTATAAGGCATTCTAAAAACCCAGAAAAATGAAGCTTCACTCCTAACCATAGAGATGACAGACATGAAAAGTTGGATGGGTGAAGAGAAAGTTCAGAACCCATAAAATGATGTGCAATTCACATTCTGAATGGTGACCTTCTGAGAGCATTAGAAAAGTAATAGAATGTGTGTGTGTGTGTGTGTGTGTGTGTGTGTGTGTGTGTGTGTGTGTGTGTGTGTGTGTGTACAATGGAATTCTATGTCTCCATCAGAAAGAATGACATCGCCCCATTTGTTAGGAAATGGAAAGACTTGGAAAAAATTATATTAAGTGAAGTAAGCCAGGTCCAAAAACATAGGTCCCATGGTTTCCCTTATTTGCAATAGCTAGTATATATCTGGGACAAGCAGAAAAGGTCAGATAAGATGATCTTAAGAGAAATGAACCACAAGATAGGGACACAAGTGTTTTTGTTTTCTTTCCTGCTATTGTTTCTAACGTATTTATAAGGTACCATGTGATTTTTTTTTTTTTTGCTTTGTATGTCCCTCCCCCATGGTATAACCCCTGTTTTCACTGTATTTGAAGTTCGTGTAAATTGGGGAGGGGAAGGGAAAAAATAAATTGTTTAAATAGGGATACAGGTTGATCCATTGCAACAATGAGATGCACAAGGTGCTATGTCAAAAAACGAACTTTACAATTTAGGCGGGGGTGGGAGGGGGCGAGGAAGGGAGTGTAGTTGAGGAGGTGGGAGGGAAGGGATGGTATGGGGAATACAAAGAAGGAGGCAATAATGCTTGATAAGAAATGTACTCATTACCTTGCTCATGTAACTGTAATCCCTCTGTAAGTTATTTTCACAATAAAAAACTTATTTTTAAAAAGTAATAGAACATAATTTAGGAAACAACAGCTTTGAGGAACAAAAGTGAGAGAAAAATGAAAATATTTAGAGTGTGTAATCATTATGGAATGATTCTCTGTGTAGTCAGTATTCTTAGTTGATATATAATATAAAATCATTTAAATCTTACCCACCTGTGAACTTAAGTACTATTGTTACACACACTTGAAGATGAACAGAAAGGAATTAAATAAAATTCCTCAAAGTGGCAGAGCATTGATTAAAGATGGCAGTCTGGTGCCCAAACTTGACCTTAGCTATTTTGTAAGTACTCCTCAGGAAAGCACTGAGAAAAAAAATCAAAGTGAGTAGAGTAGAATCCTCACTTTATGGGAGAAGGGGAGGAATGAAAGATGCAGCATATTGTAATAGATAGTGTCATGGAAGGCAAGGGTTTAAAGACAAAAGACTTTTAAAACCAAACAGCATAGTTGCGCTTCCTTTTAAAGATCCTAGAAATAACCAGATCAAAGAAATTTGGGGGGAGATAACACTTCATAAGGGATTCTGGAGTAGAAGTCAAAAGAGAATGATATTTATATTTGGTATTTTTAAAGCATTGAATTAAACAAGAACAACCTACCTGTATGTTATAAGAAAATGATAATTCCAGTCATGATGAAGAAGAGACAATTAGGTCTGTAAAAATATTCCCAAAAGATACATTTTAAAATAAGGGAAAACATGAGACCTATATTTCTTTGAGTCTGAGCTTAAAACTATGTACCTATGACCACATAAGATAATGCTAATCAAAATGAACCACAAGATATGGACACAAGAGGTCTTTGTTGTTGTTATTTTTAATGCACTATGATTTTTTTGTTTATTTTATATGTTGTTCCCCCTATGTATATCCCCAGTTGTCACTATATTTGATTTTGGTACTATGCATCTTGTATATACAATTATCTAATTTGGGGAGGGGAAAAGGAATAACAAAATCCTAAAACAAGGACACAGGATGACCCATTGCAACAGTGATACTCACCAGACACTATGTTGGAAATGAACTTTACAACTTGGAGGGGAGGGGGGGAGTGGCAGAGATGGGGGGAGTAGGGGAAAAACCAAGGAGGGGGTAACAATGCTTGACAAGAAATGTTCTCATTGCCTTACTCATGTAACTGTAACCCCTAAGCCCTATGTACAGAATTTTTACAATAAAATAAATTTTTTTAAAAAGGGAGGATAAAACTTTGGGGCATAGCTCAAGTGATAGAGACCTTGTTTATGAATGTAAGTCCCTGAACACAATCTCTAACAGAGGAACAAATAAAAAAATTACTATGAAAAAAAAGATACATTTAAAAGAAGAGATAGAGCCATACCAAACCAACTGTGCTCACAGGGCTGCTGAGAACTATACCAGAAAATGTTTTAAGAAGATAGATTCTTTTCTTTAGATAAAGACTATGAACTTTTGACCAAGAAGTTAGAAGAAAGGAAAACATCTGACATATTGGCTCTCACATGTCCTCCTCTCCTTACATTCTTCTCCCTGCCTCCTACATTCAAGGTTCTAAGTTATCTGTGATTCATTCTGTATCCAAACGGTGTTCCAAGACCATATGTTTCTCTATTATTTCCTACAGCATCTCTGTCAGGAGGACCACATGATTTCTTGCCTAGAATATTCTGGTACCCTCTACTTGGTTTCCCCATAGCTACTCTTCCTTTCTATGGTAACTTGGGCCACTATGATTCTTAGTAGAATGGTCTTGTTCATTTGTGTCTTCTTTAGGATTCCTATTCCTACAAAAACAGTGAAATAATCTCAACTCAAATTAGTCAAACACAATTTTAAACTAGGAATGCGGGCTAGTTTTATCTGCAGTTTAAAAATGCAAATTTCTTGTACAGATGTGGTTTTCAGGGCATAGGTGGTCAAAGGATACCATTAAATATGACCATTTCTGTCTTGGCCACATTGAACTTGATTGTGTTGTAGACCAGCTATTCCCTGGTGATAGCAAGATGAATACACAAATCTCATTTTCAATTTCCACCAGCCCATCAACTCGAGTAGAAAGATATATTCTCTGTCCTATAATTTTACCCCATGAGTGGATTGAATTGTCCTGGTGTAATTCATGTGTACATTCTTGACACAATCATAGCAAGAGAAATGGCGATAGAGGCTGTCCAGTGCAGGTCACACATGGCCCACGATGTGAGTCCTCAAGATCTGAGGGGCGTCATTATTTCTTTTTTGGCTACAATAAATGAATCAAAGAGGTATGGTTTCCAAGTAGAAAACCAGGATGCTTTCTCTAGAATCTTGAGTAATAGTGCAAAATGTATTTTATGGGGAGATTCTGACAAACATCAATGATAATATGCATACTATATTACCCAAAATCTATGGTAAAATCAGGCACCAATGCTCCATTGTTCTTTGTATTTGACATTTCAGTTTACTCAATCTCCTGGAATCACTTTCTTGACTTGAGTATCAGGGTAATATACTAACCTATGGAATTCGTCCTTCATTCCTAAATAATTATTTCCTCGTTAGTTTTCTTAAATTATTATTTCTCATTATTCTTCTCACCTTTAAATGTGTCCATACTATTTTCAACTACTCGTTTTTTATTCTTTTGTCTATATTTTGTAAATCATTGACCTTAGCTATGTGCTATGAATGTTGATTCCCCTCAAATTTTAAATTCAATCCTAGGTTTCTTATCCAGATGCATATGTCTAGCTGATTAGCTGACACTTCCACATAAATACCCAGTTACCAAACATAAGCTAGGAATAACTGAAATCTGGCTTCCTTCTTCTCCTGACCTGTGCCTCTCCAGTCTTTCCGAACTCCTTAAGGGTATTAAACCTTCTAGTTCACTAAGTTTCTCAGGCAAAAGTTTACCTTCCTATTCAATATATCTATTCAATATATCAGCCAAATGTGTAGGTTCTACCTTCCAGATACATCCAGAATCTGAGAACTGGTCATCTCTCCATAACCACCATTTCCTTTTCACTAATCTAAAGGAGTATTTTCTTGAAAGGCCTCCCTGGTCTGTCTTATCTATCCTAATTTCATATAAACACCAATAGGAATGATGCCCTCAAGTTGAAGTCAGATCATATCAAATTAGCAGCTTAAAAACTAGGTAGTCTAGTTTGGAGTAAAAGCTGTCATTCTCACTCTGACCTATCATTGAATGATAAGCTCCAATATTCTGCTAATTTGTCTTCCACTAATCTTTCCATTGTTTACCCACTGGCTTTATAGTTATTTTTGATATTTTGTTTTTGATACACCACACATACCCCATAGTAAACTGTGAAAATATTTACCCTAATATTCTCATTTCAATTTCTTTTACTTTTGTAGTTCTTTATTAAAACATTACCTTCTCAGTGAGAACTTTTCTAGACTTACTGTCCACAATTGAAACTTCTTTTCAACTATTATTGTTATGCTCACTTGAATTATTTTTATCTTTTCACTTAACGGTAATATAAAGCATTGGATGTGTCTCTCTTTAACTGAACACCATATATGAATTGTTTTGTAATACTTTGTTATTCCCATCAGCTAGAAGACTAGATAGATAAAGATAGATAGTTAATATTTGTACTGAATTTATAAGTAATTGAATGAATAAGTCACAATCATTCTTCTTTCTCTTATTTTCTGTGGCTATAATTCATATGGAATTTAATCCCAAACTATGCTGTTTTTCCTCTGTTTATAAGAAATAGTGGGGTTCAAATTTGATTATAAATTCCTTTTTCTAAAAGGATCGAATGAAAATATCTTGTTATGAACCCCCAAAGCCTAATTTGGGGATAAACTAAATAGAAATGAATGCATGAATATATGAATGGGAGGTTCCCCAGATGGGCACAATGGAATTTGTGAATGATGACCTGTCCAGCCCAAATACACCAAGGGGTAACACTGAAGACTAGAATCTAAAAAAGAATACAGTTAAAGGCTAATGCAAATTAATTGTCAGCACCTACCATATGGAGTCCTGGGAGCATTATGCTATCTAAAGGAACGAATCCAGTGCTCAATCAACATGTCAGCTTCTTTTATTCAAATCCTCCTGTTTGTCAGAGTGATATCTGGCAGATGCCAGACAATTTTCTGTTAATTTTTTTAAAAAATGGAAACAACCTAAGCAATTGAGACAAATAACAGACAATCACAGAGAGATTATGCTCTTTTCTCTACTGCACTAATGTTCCCACTAAATCGTTCTTCATGTCAAAAGGTTAGACAATATGATTCAAAAACAAATTGTAAACACACAGAAGCTAATTTCCAAGGGCCACATTCTGAAATAATAAAATTTGGAGTAGAATCCTGAGTATTTTAAAATCAGTATGTGTATGTGTCAGTGAGTATATGATTATGTGTCTGTGGGTATATGTGAATGTATGGCTGTATATATTTGTGTATATGTGTACATATGTATGTGTGTGCACATATATGTATGTATATATATGTGTGTATACACCCATTGTTAAGATTGATCTGTTTATGTTGAGTCACTATATACAAGCTAACTTATCTCTCTCTTAACCTTTCTTTATCAAATTGGTTAAGTATATGTATATGGGGCTGAAAGATTTGGTTAGAAAGTATAGACTTGTGAGCAGGTAGAAAATAACTAAATCAGAGGACAGTATTTATCATCCCATGGAAAAGCACCCAACTACCCTGGAAAAACCTTCATGTCCAGTATGGTAAAGGAGATTGGCTGGTAGAAATCTCTTCAGAAAGCAGGCCACAGAGAAAGGTAGAAAAGGGAAAGGCTCTGAGAAGTGGTGTGACAACAAATAAAAGCTCACCTTGTGAAAACAGGGAGCTCAGAGACACATTGTATCAGGCTGATGGTGTTCTAGTGCATCCTCCTGTGAGCTCTGTGTCTGTCATACCACCAGCCAGTCCCCCAGAACACACAGAGCATCTGCAGCAGGCTCCTCACCTGTGTGACATACTAGGATGATGTAGATCATGGTGTGGTTTGACTTGGGAAAGCAAACATTTTTCAGGATCAAAAGTGATTCCTGCAGTGAGACTTACTTTCCATTTCATTTTTGTTAAATATAGAGTATCACTTAAATCACCACTATTTCCTAGTTGTTCTTTTAATAGTAGTTTCAAATAGTTTCAAGTCCTTTGTTAGAGACTTGTAATGGACATCTTTATCAAGATAGATATCAAGCTTCCGTTCTCCAAAGACCACATCATCGTTGCATGCAAACATTGCTACTAATTCAGATGTGTCTTTGTGGCATGTTTTCCTTGCTATCTGTCTGGGTCCTCCTAAAATTCTCTCATTTTCATGTGCAACTTTAAACTCCTAAGTTCATCTCTCACCTTGATTTTACTACTCAACATAGCTTCTGAAACTGTCATGCAAACTGTTCTCATTAGGGATAAGGAGTAGCTGTAGTTCTGTGGAAATTATGGTATGCGTCACTCTCTTGAACTATCAGCCCCACCTTCACATCAGCATTTCCAAGAATCAGGCTCATTATTGAATGCTCTATTCAACACCATGATTATGCTTCTATTCTTTCCAAATCAATTTCTCTTCAGCTTCTGTTAACTGTAGAGGGTTCTTATGTCTCTCTACTCAAACGATTCTCCTCCTCCTCACAGATCTCATCTGAAAACACGAATTTTCTATCTTTTCTTTGACTCTTAATGCCTCTCCCTTCTGTTATTTAACTTTACAATTGTGTGACTTAACTCTGTCAAGTATCTTGACATACAGCTTGCACAAAAGCTGCTATCCATTTAAAACTCATCTTATTGTTGTAAGATTCCACCTAGATTAAAGAACTGTGGTGATGCTTTGTGTTTCAGCAGCTCCATGGTAATTCTTCATGTAACAGAGATTTAACAAAAGTTATTTTTACAGTTTCTGATAATATATTTTCATCAACCAAAGGATGTTATGTGGTATACATATATAAGAACATATTCAAACACATGGCAGATAAAACCCTGACAGATTATGTGCAAAGCAAATACAGGTCTTTCCATTGCATTTTTAGGTTTTTACCATAAAATCATTATACATCGAAGAATTAGGTGATAGAATAAGTTCATATACATTATACTTGGCTTTCAGCCATTGAAGGGTCCATACTGTCTTTTATACCAGTTCTAAGATGGCAAATCAGTTCATGTGACATTGGATCACTGGCACCAACCTCCATGCTTTGAGACATTCAGATTCAGCTTCTACTCATTGAAGCAAAATTGGAGCATCTGGGTAGAGTGTCAAAACAGCAAAACTTATATCAGTGTGACACCCCAGAGGCTCCCTGCAACCCAAACTACAAATGTTACATCAGTGGCTGCTGAAGAGGCCATGGATTCTCTGTATTAACATCTAGAACTAACGCCTTGTAAAAATGAGTTTGCAAAACCAGAAGGACATAGGGTAGCATTTTTCCTGTAATCCAGACAGAGTTGCTAATTATGCATCTGTGTTAAGAACACAATTATGCTTCTATAAAAATTATTGCATTCATCTTTGCTTATTTTCTTAAGCGTGTTTTTGATAGATTAAATTGCTTCGTTTTGTAGAATAGGTGGATTAGTTATTGTTATTATCTGCGGTTCATCAATGTTACAAATGTATACTACTGAATCAAAACTCATAAAATCATGTTCTTCTTATCCTGTCTACTTAAGTGACCTGAATATAATAATATCTTATATTTGGTGATTGTTGCTAATTCATAGATCAATTATAGATTTTCATTTTTTAAACTTCTAGATTCCTTATGAATAAATGTACGACTTTTACCTAAAGTTTAGATTACCTATAGTAGCTTATTTATTTTAACATTTTTACATAAGACATAAAACAGAATATAGCATTTTTTTCTTCAAACTCCCCATTTATACCTGCTGAGAATTTCTTACTACTATTACAAATTTGTTATCTCAATGTATCTCTTCAACAAAAATAGTAATTGACTGTCTTAAGATTTTTATGATAATCAAGTTTCTAAAAGTTCTCTCAATAAGTAATAAAATATTTATGAATTTTATAATTACAAATCAAAAGGAAATTGCTTTATATTCTTATCTATGAGCCAAGTAATATTAATTCATTAAACCTTTACCTATTTATACTGTTCATATGAATTTTCTTTCATAGTTATGTGGACAATATATGCCCTTTTGGGAAGATTATTGTAATTTAATAACTAATTGCAATTAATAACTGACACACATACTAAATTAACTATTGAGGACAAAATTATATAAGTGTTATTTTTAATAAAAGTTTTTTCACTAAACCATTGAGGGGGCTGTTTATCCCATCATTGCAATCTTACAAATGCTTTAATATTTAAACTCTATGGCCATATAGTAGTGTGGTGAGAGTATATCAGGTATTTATTTTGTATTAATTGTTGCTCAGTGCTATGTTTTTATTATAAGCATTTTCTCTCAGAAAATATTTCTCAAGATTAAAAGAAAAGCATATCGTTATAATCTCTGTAGTTTCCCAAATTTTACTTTGACCATGTTTTGCCACCAAATGGTGATCCTTGAAGAAGTTTAAAATGGTATCTTTAATGCTAGAAAAATTATGATTCTATTAACAATTTGTTGTAAACTTGGTGAGAATTACCAAGATGAAAATTCTGATTGCATTTATATTGGATTACTTTTCTATGCATTAAAAGCGTATGTTCCTTGCTTGTTCCAATGTGCCAGAAACAACTTGAATCTGTACCTTGTGGGTTATATTTGCTACTTCAAATTCACTTGAAAAAGTGAGAGATGAAGCTCTTCTGGAAGGTGTAGATGGCTGTGAATGGAGATCAAAGGGCCTTGGTAATAAGAATCATCTGGGTTGATAACATTTATTTCTTCCATTATTCATGTTCTTTTAAATTTTCTAAAATAGAAATTATACCTGAAAAAAAAAACTTTATTTAGTATATTCTTGAAGGATGAATTTTCTTTTTCCTGGGAAAAACAGCACAGATCAAGCCATACATGTATAGATTTCCATACACATTTTTTAAAGCCTTTAGTTTTAGCAATGTGAACACATTTTGATTAGACGTCTTTACTGGGGTTAAAGCGCTATGGAGAATTCATGTTATGTAAGTTTCCTTAATAAAATCCATAGACATTTTCCAGCACTGAAGGAGAAAACAGAGTAGATCGAAATAAGCAAACTATCAAGATGACACAGTTAGTGGGAGTGTGGATGGGTAGAAATTCAACACCCTTTAAAACAAGTTGGTCCATATTTAGAAGGGCAAAAGCTCATTAAGAAACATGCATTGTGACATGTTATTATCTTGAATTAATTTTCTTGTCATTATAGGTGTACTCTAACAGTTCTGATTGTGATAAATTTGTTTGGAATCTACATAGTTTAAAGATTTATTTTTAGAAGTCTTTGTCGCTTTAAACTAATTAAGCAATTTCCTGGTTTTAATGAATTTACTGCTCAAAATCACTGACTGGAAATTTGTGAGACCCACTGAATGAACTTGCCGAGTAATGCTCACTGTCTTTGGGAACTTTTCCTGTTATGAGTTTCTGTTTTTAATGCCTGCCTGCCTTCAGTCAGCAGGGTGTTATTTTGAATGTTTTGCTTAAATATCAAAGCCTATTCAATCTTCAGTGAAATTATCTCTTGTCAATTTTGTGCTCTAAGGAACAACTCCAAAATGTCTCGAATGTTTTTCTGTCAACCAATTGACTATTCTACCCCAAATTTGATAAGTGTCATACAGATTGCTAGTGATTTTTTTCCCTTTCATCAATTATGGTTGCTTCTACATGTATCATATGCAAAGAGAGCCCAGATGTGCAACCCCAAAATGAATTATCATTTAGTCAAATGATAAGGCCCTGGTATCACTTATAATTTCTTTTACCCTCCTTGGTGTCCATTCTCAAGGACACCGCTCTCTTGCCTTATCAAATTGCTAGTAAGGGTCAAGTGTGAGAACCAATGTCATATGACTATACCTTCAATGTGCTTTCTGGAAACACAGTTTCTCTGCCTCTGCATCTCTTCAAATTGTATTCATCCTTCAAGTCCTCAGCAAGTAACAGGCTTCTTCCAAGAATCCTGACCACATATCCCACATTAACATTCATACAGTCTTTCATACCTTTACTAAAAAGTAAGAGCATTCTCAAAACATTGACTGTATCTTGTAGAATAAATGTCTTAGAATCCATTGATTCCTGATTCATCCAACTCTTCTTTGGAAAGAAAGTTTGTGGAAACAAAAGCAAGATCAAGTACTGTCCTTCACACTGTAGATGCTCAATAGAGTCAAACATAGGCTTGATTGGAGGAGGCTATTACAATGTGCAAAAAAACAGGTCTTAGAATAAATGTATGGGGTACAAATCAAGAATTGAGTATAATTTAAGGAAATAAAGACTGGGTGTGACTCTTCTCTCAAAATTTTGCAAAGCAGTGGCTAATGTCAAATGAAAAATTTAGGATTATTTTTTGGTTTGGTAACATAACCTTGAATATTTGTGAGCATAGAAGAAGGTGTCATGGAAAAGTAGTGATAAAAAGTATTAGAATTAATAAGGTACCAGAGAGTCAGAGCTCATACCAAGAGAAGGAACTGGAAATCCATGTGGAAATTAAGTCCTCAATTTCACTTTGGAGAGAAAGAAGTATAACTCTTGCTGTGCAATTGAAGGTAAGGCAGGTAGAATAGGGTCCCTGCAGGTAGGATTGCAGGTGGGAGACAGGTCTCTAATAGATTTCATTCTCTTTAAAGGATTTATGGAAGTTAGGTTGAGCCTTAAAGTTAGAAACTGTGCTGAGATACTGCAAAAGGCTCTTGAATAAGGACAGAAAAATCATTTGCAAGTACCACCAAAGGCTCTATTGATGTTGAAAATCCATTTTGGTAGCAGAATCACTTATCTGGCTATGTGATTTTCTTTGGCAATTGTTAATTATGCTCTGTTGGGAAAGAATTAAAGCCATTATTTGATTGGCTTACTTTCAACAGAAAGAGTTTGTTGGAAATAAAGGTATATGGGATTTCAGTCTGTATACAGAGAGACTCCAGAAGTACAAAACATGACTAAAAATCATTCAGAGGAACTCAGGATATTGCAAATCTCCAATGACATTTTTGTCACCACCTAGAACCAAGCATATTCTTTGGCATCCATATCTGTTTTCATTAGAGCTTTCTCCTCAACTATAGACAGATGCAAATGTCTATAGTAGCCTGGTGTAACAGGGTCCCTCAGGCAGCCTCTTAGTTCAGTATTTTATCAGGAAGACCCAGCCTGTGATCAGTTTATTCCAGCAAAAAGTAAAGGCAAAATCAGCACAAAGAAAGGTGAGCAGGGGCAAGCTTCCAAGGGCTTTTTTCCATTGTCCTCACATGGGATAAACTTAATTCCTCCAGCAATTAATTGAGACAACACATGTGAAATTTTGGCTGCAGAGAGAAACTCATTAATTTCAGGATCCTGGATTTTTAGTGTAGCTTGCTCACCTAGGCAGATTATACCTGGCATATACCAAGATTCCTGAGACCCAGAAGAAAAGTAGCCGTTCAGCATTCACCATAGTGTTACTATATATGGTTGTGCAAATATTTTTCCATACAGTAAGATAGCCATGAAGTTGGTGGCAGAACCCTTCTCCAAATACATGCTCCCAGATCAGATATTAACCAAAGGTCAGACCTTTAAACAAAAGCCAGAACATTAAGGCATGATGGATTAATTCTTGGCACATTCTGTTTCTATTTCTCATTTTAATTGATTTCATGATGCTTGCCTACATTTCTGGCTTTTTCCTAAATTTTACTCATTCCTTTCTTTTCTGAGTTCTATGCCCCCTGTTATAAATTCTCTCTAAGTCTTGTTGAAACCACTTAAAGAAAGATGCTAAATGATGTCACACACACACTCTTCAATCTTATTGCTTCCTCAGTGGCTTTTGAGGAGTCTGTGAATTGATAGCATCAGACTATGCATAGAGCTTTCTCAAACTATTCCTTGCCCATGTCAAACTCAAAGGTATTTATTAATATATTTCTTCCAAAAGATCAATAACAATATAATTTAAGCAGGAACTAGAAACTGAGGGTAATGATAGTTAGATTTCTACAATATTAGACAATGATGATGTGCCTAAATGTCAGAAAATTATTAAGAGTTATCAATTCCAGAGTACAAGCTTAAGAACAGAAATAACATATTCACCATGCCAGTTCATCTTTCTTAACTTTCTTTTCTTGGAGCACATACTTGCTTGTATTTTTAATTATCTACTATAAATATCATGAATTATTCTTTGTTATCCCCTTTGGCATTGTCATGATTATAACTTGTGGTGGGTAATATAAGGCTATGTTCTTGTCCAATACACCTTTGAACAAGAGTCAAAGACAATGTTTAGATCTTTCCTAGAGGATATTTTGGAAGTCTTCATTTTATGCCACTCTACCAAGTCAGAGCAGTATTTTCTGGAATCAGTCCTCATCTCTCATTGTCCATTTAAAATGGCCTGTTCCCTAAGCACCTTCTATACTCATCCCAAACCAAAGTTATCACTTTTGTCCACAATAGATGGATTTGTAGTATGAACAAAAATATTAGCTCTGTTCTCTTCCAAATATCTCCAGATCAACTCACTGAAAGCTCTTGTGGAATATGAACAAAACCATATGCCATCTTTCTCAGATGAAATATGTAAAACACTTAAATATATTAAAAATGTATTTCTGAGCTGAGTGACTATGTCTCATGCCAATAGCAAGTCAGGAAGCTGAGATCTGATGGTTGAAGCTCAAAGCTAGTGTGGATAGGAAAGTCTGTGAGACACTTATCTATAATTAACCACCAAAAGCCATAAGCCAAAAAGCTCAGAAACAGTGCTCAGGCCCTGAGTACATGCCTTTGGACCAGCTTGCACACCACACACGTGCACAGACACACACACACAGACACACAGACACATACACACCTTATTTCTGCTAGAATAGATAGCCAATAAATATATTTGGATGTGTAAATATGCATCTCAGCAATACATGGATAGGAATTATGAGGCTCTTATACCTTTCTTTACATCACAATAATTTCATTGACCCAACAATACTGTCTTTTATCACTTGAAATGGGATGTCAAATAATTTTTGCAAGTTAAGCACTACTAAGAGGGAAATATTACATTAAAAACATGAACTCTCTATTTCTGCCTCCACAGCACCTACTAGGTATTCAAGTTTCATGATCATACTGGATGTTTTTGACAGAAGCTCCATTACTTTTACAAGTACCATCAAAATGTGTTATTTTTGATCCAATTCTGTCATGTGAAGGTCACATTATCAGAATGTGAAATGCCTAGCAGAGCTGCTAGATGTCCCAGCAAACATTCATGCTTCTGCTTGATTTACAAAATGGGAAAATGTCTTTCTGCCCCATAGGTTTTGTTTTAGTAGATGATCATATTTCAGAGGTGAAACACGAAACAAAAATCGAGGTATTTGACTGTAAAATGCCCAATTTTATTGTGCTTCACTTTCGAAGGATGACATGTACAAATTAAAAAGCCCTGAAAAATGGAGCTCACTGAGTCTACTGCTAAAATATTTGTATACCACCATATTCAGGAAGCGTTTCAGCATTATTCCCACAGAAGTACATGTTCTTTCCCGACTGACTTCCTTTGTTGTTGATGTACATGTGTACCTGCAAGAGAAACTTGAAGGGAAATTATTTGAATATCAAAGTATTGAAAAGCACTTAATATGACATGTGCTTTGATAGATCAAAATGCACCAGTCGCCTTCTTCCTCTTATACCATTTAACAAAATCAGAATATAAAAATAGAAAAAGAATCGGCTGTTTAAATTTTCAATAATGCCATTCTAAGTTCTTTAAGAAAATGTGATTTACTGTCTATGAGTGAAGTCTATGTTTAAAAGTTGTCATTAGGATAACAAACCCTTCTCATTATGCTTCTCATTAGCGGCTGATGGTGTTGATTCATAGCCAAGGTTATGATTAAACCTCAAACGCTCATCTCCGTTGAACTAAGTGTAAAAAGTGGTTAAATCAATTGATGGCCTGCTTCAGTCATTCTTCTCCACTTCTGAAATTTATGTATCAAATTGAACATCACTATTGAAAATCAGTTAAGAATTTCTCCTTTCTTATAGATCAAAGTAAAACTTCTAAGTCTATGGATTGAGAGCTTGAAGCTATTTGTGATTGTTCAACTCACTGGTTCTCAACCACATCAGACTCAAAGTGCTTGATACTTTAATACCAGGATTTTTTTCTAAATTAAGTTCTTTAAAAAATATAACCTCTATAAATTAGTAATTTCTAAACATTAATAAAATGACAAAAGGAGAGATAAAAGCAAAGTCATGGTGAACTCACAACTAGAAATTCAGTCTGGTAATTTTATCAGCCACTAAAATAACATGAGTGACATTAGTGTTAAGATTCTGTAGAGTAGTGACCAACTTTTAATCCAGGCAAGTTTGTATACTGAAACTTGGCCAAAATATTTTGTTAGTTATTAAATAGAGTTAATGATAGGATGGATGGTTACGAACAGGATTTCTCTGTTGAACATTTGCACTGGAAGATCTTACATGGTGTGGGACTCTCTATATTCCCATCCTTCAATGTACTGAGCCTTGTCAGGTGTTTAATAATTCTAGGTGGCTTTCACCACCTAGACAAGGAGACTAAATTCTGGAGAATTTAAGTAACTTGGCTAAAGTTGCTTGGCTAGTATGACTGAACTAGGTTATAAACCTAGACTTTGGACAAAACTGAATTTGGTCTTAAGACAACATAGAAGCTCTGATACAGACTTCATGGAGAAAAGCAGTGGTCCCAGGAACAATGGTTGTAATCCAGCCAAGGGCACTGTGCAAGTGTTAAAGTAAGCCAGACAGACATCTCAAAGGATCAATTTATTTTCTGAGTGTATATAAACCTAATCTGTACTCTCTGTTTCCTCTAATCCCATCCATCGTTTTCTTGTCTGCTTATTAAATCTTTTTTCCCATTCTTGGAATTAGATGTCTGCCAGGCCTTTCCAAGTGCTTGAAATAAATTCCCACTCCTTCTGACAAATGCATTATTTTCTCTCTGTATGGCCTCTAAGCTTTTCCTTCATTACTTTTTTCATGAATATTTTCCATTTTTCATGGTGCTTACAGTTCAGTATTTACCTCCCCCATGACTGTTCTAGTATCTGTGTATACTTTTACCTATGTCTGGAAAGATTTTCTTTTGCTGGTTTTATCTATCTTATTAGCTGATAAATCCTGAAGGAGCAAGCACAATTTCTAAGCAGCTAGTGACACGATATATATCCTGGTGAGCGGTTCACAAATAGTTGACTGATTTCTATCAGTCAAAGGCTAGAATAGATACAAAATAATATTAGCTTAATGTGCACTCTAATGGATGATTAGATTATGTACAGTATAAACAGCTTCAGAGTTCTCAGATAATAATGATAATGGGTAAGCTTTTCTTTGCAAAGCGTTTTATGACACTTGATTATTGAAGTTCCTGGATGTATGCTTACTTTGTCCTAGTTGCTATGGGCCATCTCAGGGGAAAATTCCGATAGCACTCTTAACTGTGGAAACTGATAAGGAGAAGGGGTCAGCCAATTAGTTCCAGTGGCTTCAGGCAGAACTATACCTAAACTGTCATCAATTCTTAACACTTCAGAGAAAGAGCTCCTATAACACCCAACAGTAACCAGACAGGTACCTAACAGTATCTTATGTCAAGAATTCATCCTACCTGTCTCCTCAAAAAATATATTTTTCACTTAAAATTAGATATCTTTCTTTTAATATTGCTTGAGAATGGCAACTTTGAGTTAAGGTTCTTAATAGGAGACAAGTAATGAACTTGAAAATGCCATACCACTTTCGATAGTTCGCTCCTATTTCCCTTTCTATTCACACCCTGACATCTACAAAATAAACCACTTATGAAATGAATTATTATAGGTATTTATCTGTAGAACTACCTTCTGTTTAACAGCCTGTCATTTAACTAACATATATGGAACAAACTTGTAGAATAAAACTAGTACTAAGCTTGGGAAAGTATACTAAAATTAAGCTCTAACATTCTAGGATCACCTATATAGGTAAATAATAAATATATCTAAGAAATTTTATCAGATTAAACTAACATGACCATTAATATCAATAAAAATACTTTGGTCTTTCATATATACATTGAAACACTCAAAGGTGCAGCTAGAAATCAACATTGATTTCCTATCAACTCCATCCATTCCTTGAATCATAAAATGAATGCTTAGTTTTATATTTCCTTTTAGACCAATATATGGGACTGTTGTACTCTTCACAGTTATTTCTCCTTTCTTTTCTCCCCTTTGTTTTATTCCCTGATGTCACTTAAAAAAATTTCTGTACCCTTTGTCTTATATATAAGTATATCTGATTCGGGGAAGGGGAAGGGAATAACAGAACCAGTGAAACAAAAGGCGAACCAATTCAACAGTGATACTCACTAGACACTATGTTGGAAATGAACTTTACTACTTGGGAGGAGGGGGGTCAGGAGGGGAAAATGTGGGAGAAATTGAGGGTGGGAGTAACAGTGGTGAAAAAGAAATGTACTTGTTACCTGACTTATGTAACTGTAACCCTCTATACATCACCTTTACAATAAAATTTAAATTAAAAAATAAATTGAAATATTCTATACTAGACAAAAATAAAATAATATATTTAAATTTGCATTTTATGCAAATAGACAAATTGTAATATAAATTATAAGCTGCATATATATGTACAGATTGAAAATTGCTAGTAATAATTGTAATAATCCAGAATATCTAATCTACTTTGGAATATGTAATATCAAGGAGTAAGTTTCAAATAACAATATTATGTCTAAACTCAGTACAAGTTGAAAATCCATATCTGTAGTGTCTGGCACAAGCATTGTTTGGGATTTCTTTTTGTTATCATAATGCATAAATCTAATATCCTGAGAGTTAGACTCAAGTTCAATCATATATTTTTATATATGCTTTATACATATGTCCTGAATGAGTAGTGTACCTGCATTTATTGTGACCTATTAGTAAGGATAGTTAAGGATAGAACAATGATGAATTAGGAGGGTAAGCTAGAACAGAATCGGAGTGTAGTTGACCTCATCCTGAAACATACCCACTGTGAGTCCAGAATTATTACTTGTGGCTTCACCAAGTGCAGTAAAAAAAAACATAATTAATTAATTGAAAAAGAGTTCAAAAATCAAAGATGTTGGATTCTCACATGTTCATCATTCAGTTAGGTAAATGGGGAGAAGAAGCTCTTAGCCAATCCCATTGGCTGTTAAAATCTGTGACTGATCTCCTGAGTGTTTTCTTACTTTTGCTTTCAAGAAAATACAGTATGTTTTCCAAGCAAATAGGTTCTAGAAAACAATGCACAAATTAATATACTTAATGTAGGTGATAAAGTGAACATTTTTGGATTTGTTGACAGGTGGCATGTCCCCAGTGCAAGCTGGTCACAGTTGTGAGAATGACTCAAGCATCAGCATGACAGTACTAATCTCAGATCTGAAAATCTGAGATCCCAAATGTAGCAAAACCCAAAACTTTTTGACCTTGGATAGGTTCCACAAACCTCCCACTTTCTTAGCGTAGAGAAATGCATTTTTTATTTTAATACATTTTTATTGTAAAAATACTGCGCAGACGGGTTACAGTTACATGAGCAAGGTAATGAGTACATTTCCTATCAAGCATTGTTGCCTCCTTCGTTTTTCCCCTACCGTCCCTTCCCTCCCACCTCCACAACTACACTCTCCTCCTGCCTAAATTGTAAAGTTCGTTTTAAAGCATCTCATTATTACAATGGGTCAACCTGTATTCCTATTTAAGCATTTTGTTCTTTCCCTTCCCCTTCCAATGGGGGAAGAACACAAAGAAACAAAAACATCACATGGTACATTATAAATACATTAGAAACAATAACACTAAAGAAAAAAAACCACTTGGGTCTCTATCTTGGGGTTCATTTGGCTTAACATCATTTCATCTGGTCATATGTACACAACATTTGACCTTTTCTGCTTGTCCCAGACATATACTAGTTATTGCAAATAAGGGAAACCATGGGATCTATGTTTCTTTGGGCCTGGCTTACTTCACTTAATACAAGAAATACATTTTTAAGATGGTCTATAAGGTAATAAATAATCTGATCCCTGACTCTCCTATTCTAACCTTAACTATAATCCTTTCATTCTTCATTACTGGAGAATGCTTTGGGGATTTTTGTTTGCTCTTGTTTGAGCTAGATTATCTCTTTTCTTTATTGTTTCCCAGTCTTTGAACATATTATTTCACTCCCTGGCAGCTTTCCCTCAATTACATTGTCTGATCTCAATTAGAACTTCAATGATATTATTATTTGATGTTATATTATTATATTAACATAACATGTATTAATATATAGCATTATATTATTAAATGAAGTTGTTATTAGAAATATACTTTTGGTTTTATCTAGTTAAACTCAGATACCTATCTATAGGCAGTGAGGAAAATGCCTCAGTAACTTCCAGATTGTTCTGTCAGGGGTCAAGAGGAGTAGAAAGAGGAAGAAACAATTGGCAAAAATTACTGAATAGATAAATCCTGCATAGAGAAGGCAGAAATCAAGATGACAATCCATACACTAGGTGAAGATAGAGTTATTTGTCAGCTGAAATGTCCCAAAGACATTGAATAATAGTGATGGTATGGGAGCCATTGAATAGGTTACTTGTAAAACCTAGGAAATGATAATCAAAAATTAAGATGAAATTGCTCTTCGTTATAGCAACTTCAGGGAAGAGAAGGTTCTTGCTATATCTATGTAAGAAAGCAATGGAGACGAGATTGCTATTAAATATATCTTCACTTTACTCCTGAATTGCAAAACAATTGAAGAAAAAAGTACTGACCTACTTTTGTAGCATGACACACAGAATAAATTAAATAATATTTATGGATTGAGTCAATTTAATTCTAATTTGACCTTATATTATCAATCATTATAGCATTAGCATTTTAATGTATATATCCTTTCTGAATATTTTAAAACTCTTAACACTTCAAAATATAGATATATTATCTACATTTAAAAAATGTCGATGAAAATCACTGACTTCTAGTTCTTTTCAATCTGTGAAATTATTTTTATTAATGTAACATTGTATTCAATACAAATTGATTACAGAAGTGACCACAAAATAACAAACTTTTTCCAATAATTAGGTTAAATTATACATTTGTAATAGGTAAAAATGATAATTTTGTGTGGGAGAAGAGTAATTTCTGCAGTTTTTACAGTAATTGCAATTAGGCAATTGTGACATGATCAAAATTTTGCTTTACTCACCATATTATTTTGAGCAAAAGGATTATCTATATGGTGCAATGTCTACTAGTATTACTCCTGATTTTCTGCCACTAGGAGAATAAAAAAGTGCCCACAAAACATCCTGTGCTCTAGTCCATACCTTCGAATTTCACACACACTCACAATAAACATATCAGGAGATTTTACATTGATCTGCTGTGTCCATAACTAAACTAACCTGGAGGCAACATAGTAGACACATAAACTCTTTCCAATCATGAACGTATTAGTATATGATGATCTGTTTCACTATGACAATTCTAAGCATGTGACCATTTGACACTCTTACTGTCATACTTGGAGGCTCTTCCAAAATATCCATATTTGACAATTTTTTAATGTTGTATTAATAATTATATCAATATCAGAGTTGTATAAAAATTATATCAGACATATCAAACATCAAAATTTAAACCTCACTTATAATTGTTTGTAATTAATGTTTTCTGGTGACCAAATGGCACTGGTTCATGTTTTTCATAAATCTAATTTCATATAAAAATAAAGAACACTAAAGATGGTTATTGACAAATTAAAATTACATTGATTGTTTCATTTAATCTGAGTTGCCAACGTGGACTTTATCAATTTTACTCCAAAGCACTAATACATTTTCATGGTTTGTGTACATAAAAAACGTAACTCACTTTTACCCAAGCAGCCCAGGGCCAATTATATACCTACCAGAAAGTAAAACAATGAAGAAGTTTCAGTGAAGACTTGTGAGATTGACTAACAAGTCTTGAATATTTATACCAACTAACTCAGCCATAATAGATATTCTATTTTGTGTGTGTGTGTGTGGTGTGTGTGTGTGTGTTTGTGTGTGTATACAGAGCCTTGAAATCAGGGCTAGGGCATCTCCCTTACCTTTTTCACTTAAGGCTTGTGTTCTACCATTGGATCTAGACCTCAACTTCTGGGTTATTGCTAGTTAATTGGAGATAAGAGTCTTGTGAACTTTTCTTTCCAGGCTCGTATTGAAACTCAATACGAGATCTCAGTTCTGAGATCTCAGCTTCCTTTTTAGCTAGGTTTATAGGCATTAGATACATGGCTAGATGGTTATTTTAAAGATTCACTTCTCTTTGGCATGGCTGATTTATGAAACATGTTTAATGTATGCTATTGCATTCTATGGATACAAATCTACTATTTGGGGATAGTAAACTGAAAGATTTTTCTTTCTAGTTCTAGCTATCAAAGTGTCTAATCATGAAACAAAGAACCCTGAATAGAGCTATTCAAGAATAAAAATAATCTAGTCTATTTTGCGTTTCAAAGGTAGTATGAAAATGTAACTGGCCTCTTTCTATGTTACAATGGAAAAACAGAAGTACAGAGTTATTCACTCAGCAATAGCTTCTAGCTTTCAACTGAAATGATTGTTTTCAAGAACATTTTATATATATATATATATATATATATATATATATATATATATATATATATACAGAGAGAGAGAGAGAGAGAGAGAGAGAGAGAGAGAGACTATCACATCTCTGTGTAAATATAAATGTTAATATTTTTCTCCCTAATTTTTAATTCAGGTATTTAGTTCTGTTCCTCATATTTTACAACAACAAAGTGGGAAAAATCATCAATAATATGGGGATAAAGGTTAAGAAAAATTGTGTATGTCCATGAGAAATAGCCTTCTTCCTTTTCTACTCTGGTCAGTTAAATAAGCCATGGGGTGCTGAGTGCCCATTTTAAACCCAACAAAAATATGCAGGCCCATCAGATCCAGTTTAGAAAGCACCGAGTGGATGGACACTGCAGGTAATTTCATATAATCACTTGGGCAGCAGGGAATTCTGTCACTGCTCTTGCTTTTTAAGCAAAACAAAACTGGTCATTAAATATACCAAAGACCCTTCCTAAGGAGCTTTCTTTCAAAGAGATACCTGACAGAGCATGTATCAGACCAAAGCTGATGCTTAAAGCCTCCTGGAAATTGTTTTTACTGCAAAATAAACAGTATCAGCCTCACCCAGAGAAACTGGTGCAGAAAGCTCCAGCAAAAATCATGTGACAGACAAGGTTTTAAGTAAAGACATTTTAATTTTTGTGAGATGATGACAGCCTAAGCCTTTTGACATCCTACTATTCAGATCATTTTTCTTATCTGGAATATCATTATTCCTGGGCAGACATGGGGTTATGAACTGCACAAATTAGAAAGTCGTTTCTTCCAGTTGGTATAGAAATATTGCTCTCCGTTTCAAGCATGCATATAAAAACACTAAAATAATAATTCATAAAACCAAAAAAATTAAGAATGATTTGAATAATGTATACTTTTATTTGTTTTAATAATTGGGCAAGCCTTTTAAAATGTTTTTTGACTTCACACAATTAGCCAGTTCATTCCTTCTCAAGAATGAAGATGTGTAAAAATGTACATTTACTAAGTAATAAATATTACAGAGATAGAACAGATACCAGCTAAATAAAACTTAAGACAAAGAGCATAAGTTCACTACTTCCTCTCTAAATTTCATGACTATTCTGAGATTTTTTTTATTTGTTTGCTTGTTTCTGAAGACAAGACCATTATAGATAGCCCAGACTGACATCAGATTCAGAATCCTGTTTTGATTTCCCAACTTTGAAATTATATACATATATTTCTGTACATGGTACAAGGTTTCCTTTCTTTTTTCCTAATTTAAAATTTAAAATTACTTTAAAAAGTTACATTTCCAATTTTAAAATTTAAAAATTTCAAGAGTAGATTTCTAATCTTTTTTTGACTGATTTCTATTTAAAAACAGTAGCTAAATAAATGTCTATATTAGAATACATTGCACAATTAATATTCTTTCTTTATTTTGGCTGAGTTGTGAGAAAGCACACAGGCATACAATTAGTGATGGTCTAGAAATGATTTGCTTTTCAAAATCAAATGTCCCAAAATTGCATTTTTTAAAAAAACTTTGATGAATTTATTCCCTCTTAGTACCTGCTAAAACTACACACATGTGCACACACACACATTTGACCTATTGCATACTACAGTGTTCTTAAAAGTTATAGATTACTTCACAATAGATGACAATATATGGAGAGAAGACTATAAAAGACAAGACAAGAAAACTACTGCTTATCTTGTTTTTGTTGTTTGGATTCATGGACTTAGCCAATAATAACTGGAGGGCAAATAAAGTAACTTTACTGACACACACACACACACACACACACACACACAGACACACACACACACACACACACACACACACACACACACACTAAAACCAAGGCGTATGTACAAAATATAATGTAATTATGCTTCCATCTCTAAATTTTGTGATTAACTGCATGAACTAAAAAAAAAATAGCAATCCGCTTTGCCATTAATTCCTTTGCCTAATGAAGTGCAACTAAAAAATTGTTTTACTTTTAACTCTCTAGGTTATTTAATTTAAGAACCGGACACACAAATCTTCATTTACAAAATGTTTTCCAGTTAGTGCCTTTCATCCTTGGCACTCTGGTTACCAAACAATCTAATTTTATTTTTAGCACAACACTTGCTCAGCTGGTGCTAAACCGCTTGAGCCACACTTCTTTGTTCTATATTAAATTAGTCGTTTTAGAGATAGAATCTAGCAAACTGAAAGTTCATATTCTTGAGTATTTAGGAATATAGTCATGAGATTTGGTGTCAGAAAAAAAAAAACCATGTCATTTTTTTAAATGTAGATCTTGGGGCTTGAACTCAGGGCCTGGACACTATGTCCCTAAGCTTTTGACCTCAAGGTTGGTGGACTACCACTTCAGTGACCCATTCACTTCTAGCTTTCTTGGAGGTTAATTGGAGGTAAGAGTCTTGGGGACTCTCCTGCCCAAGCTAGCTTTAAAGTTCAAACCTCATATCTCAGCCTCCAGCGCAGCCAAGATCACAGGCATGAGTCACTGACCCAAAACTTTCAGAAATATGATGATTTTTAATGTGAGAAATGAGAAATATGGCTGTTTGAAAGACAAGTAGAAATGAGTGATAGATAAACTGGCAGCTTGTTCAAATGGTCTAAATGAGGCAGGATATCACATGAAAAAAACACCAGTTAGTCCTCTCCCTGAGATTTTTCTTTAGTCTTTCTATACAAAGGAGCTTTTTATTTTGGCAGTGCGGTGGTTTTGAACTCAAGGCCTCTCACAGTCTAGGATAGTGTTTTACTAATTGAGCCATCTCTCCAGTCCTGTTTTCTAATGGTTATTTCCAATGGATTTCACTTCTTTCCTGCATTAGACTTTTCATTGTCGTTGAGGTCATAAACTTCTACCAGCATCTCTATCTTTCCTCGGTAAAATGGGGTCTCAGACTTTTCAGCATGGTATGGCATGGAACCAATGACTTGGTTCCATGATGACTACACACCATGGCATACCACAGTGGTTTGAAGTTGGGTTTTGAAAATGTTTCTGTTTAGACTAGCTTCAAATTCCCATCTTCCTGATCTCAGCTTCTCAAGTAGCATGGATTTCGTGTGTGAGTCAATGGTGACCAGCTTGCCAAAAAGCGTTTCAAAAATGTTTTATGTGATTCTTTTATTATTATTATTATTGTGAAAATACCGTACAGAAGGGTTACAATTACATGGACAAGGTAATGAGTACATTTCTTATCAAGCATTGTTGCCTCCTCCTTTGCTTCCCCTTCCCATCCCTTCCCATCCACCCCCTCCACCGGTTCCCCCTTATATCACATAAAATGCAAATATAATCCATCACTGTCCAATCCTTATGTATTTGAGTCTAAATCCTTTGTAAAACATGCTGGCCCTATTTAGTTGGCTAGCCCTGGTCCTAACATCATACTTTTATGATAGCAAGACACATAGTAGGCTCATGCTGTTGTGGTTTAAATATGACATACTCCCACAAGCTCCTGTGTAGAAAGCCTGGTCCCCACCTCAGAGCATTATTGAAAGGCAAATAGAGCATGAAGGTGCTAACTTCATCAAAGAGTTAGTTAATCTTCAGAGATAGTTGATTAAAGTGGGTTGCTACAGCTGTGCCAATAAAAGATGCATCTCTAAAACCCATCTCTGTCTCTTGTCTCTGTCCGTCTGTCTCTCTTTTTGTCTCCTCCTCCCTACTGCTCTTAGGCAAGCAGTTTTTCTCTTTTCCCTTCAAGCAGGATGTTTCAGCCTGCCTCAGGATAATACTAATAGAACCATGAGTCAAAAATAAACCTTTCTTCTATCTACAAATTCAACGCGATACCTATCAAAATTCCACCCTCATTCTTCAAGGAAATAGAGGAGGCAATCCAAAAATTCATATGGAACAATAAAAGACCCCGAATAGCAAAAACGCTCCTCAACGGAAAGAACACTGCTGGAGGAATATCAATACCAAATTTCAAACTCTACTATAAAGCCATAGTAATCAAAACAGCTTGGTATTGGCATAAAAACAGACCTCAGGACCAATGGAATAGAATTGAAAACCCAGAAATGAACCTACAGACCTATAGCCACCTAATCTTCGATAAGGAAGCTAAAACAATAGAATGGAAGAAAGACAGCCTCTTCAGTAAATGGTGCTGGCAAAATTGGTTAACTACATGTAGAAAACTAAAGCTAGATCCTTATATATCACCCTGCACCAGAATCAACTCCAAATGGATCAAAGACCTTGAACTCAAAGCAGACACTCTGAAAACATTACAGGATGGAATAGGAGAAACCCTAGGTCTCCTTGGCTCAGGTCGAAATTTTCTGAATAGAGACCCGGAAGCACAACAAATCAAAGAAAGGTTGGACAAATGGGATTGCATAAGATTGCAGAGCTTCTGCAGGGCAAATGACATAGCTGGCAAGATCAATAGAAAACCCACCGATTGGGAGAAGATCTTTACTAGCCATACAACGGACAAGGGTCTCATATCTAAAATATACTTGGAACTCAAAAAATTAAACCACCCAACAACAAATCCTCAAAGAAACAACTGCCCAATAAATAAGTGGGCGAAAGACTTAAAGAGAAGCTTCTCTGAAGAAGAAAGAAGGATGGCCAATAGACACATGAAGAAATGTTCAACATCCCTAGCCATAAAAGAAATGCAAATCAAAACAACATTGAGATATCACCTCACTCCAGTTAGAACAGCAAAAATCAAGAACTCCAATAACAACAGATGCTGGAGGGGATGTGGACAGAAAGGAACCCTACTTCATTGTTGGTGGGAATGTAAACTTGTTCAACCACTTTGGAAAGCAGTATGGAGGTTCCTCAAAAGACTTCACATAGATCTCCCCTATGATCCAGCAATCCCACTTTTGGGCATTTACCCAAATGTTTACAAACAAGACCACACTAAAGCTACCAGCACAACTATGTTTATTGCAGCATTATTTACCATAGCTAAGATATGGAACCAACCCAGATGCCCCTCAGTAGATGAATGGATCAAGAAAATGTGGTATATATACACAATGGAATTCTATGCCTCCATCAGAAAGAATGATATTTCCCCATTTGTTAGGAAATGGAAAGGTTTGGAAAAAATTATGTTAAGTGAAGTAAGCCAGGCCCAAAGAAGCATAGGTCCCATGGTTTCCCTTATTTGCAATATCTAGTATAGGTATGAGTCAAGCGGAAAAGGTCAGATAATGTGATGCTAGGAAAATGAACCCTTAAATATGTATTTTAATGTTTTCGTTTCTTTCATGCATGTATTTCTAATGCATTTATAAGATTATTTCTTTGTTGCTTTGTATGTCCCTCCCCCACAGTGTAACCCCCGTTTTCACTATATTTGATGTCAGTATAACATGTGGAGTAGATGGGGACAAACAAGTCGTTTAAGGATTCAGGTGGACCTGTTGCAACAATGAGAAGTACAAAATGTCATGTCAAAACCAGCTTTACAATGCCGGTGTGGGGGGGGGGAGGGGGGTATAATTGGGTGGGGGGAGGGGGGTAAAATTGGGTGGGGGGAGGGGGGAGGCGGGGAAGGGAAGTGAAGGGTAAACAAAGGAGGAGGCTGCAATGCTTGGTAAGAAATGTATCCATTATCCTGCCCATGTAATTGTAGCCCCTTTGTACAGTATGTTCTCAAATAAAATAAAATACAATTAAAAAAAAAAATAAATAAACCTTTCTTTAAATTTTTTCCCTCACATATTTTGTCCCAGTGATGAAATCGAATTCACACACATAATCATTCTGAGCCTGCTCACATTCAATTGAGTTTGTTGGCAAGATCATTGCACTTCCAAATAGTTTGGAAAACAGTTCATGTGTAAATAACCTCTCTCTCTCTCTCTCTCTCTCTCTCTCTCTCTCTCTCTCTCTCTCTCTCTCTCTCTCTCTCTCTCTCTCTCTCTCTCTCTCTCTCTCTCTCTCTATCTCTCTGTCTCTCTCACTCTGTCTCTCTCTCTCTCTCTCTCTCTCTCTCTCTCTCTCTCTCTCACACACACACACACACACACATACACACTCTTGTCATGACCACCAATATTGTTCTTAAACTCTTCTACAAATGTCTACATCAAACTGTGCAGATTATAACGTAAATTTCCGTAAGTTAGTACCATTGTTTGCTGCAGTGCTTTTCTCCTCTGGAAGGTAATGTCCTTGATGTCAAAGACTAACTATTCCACAGATGCTGGCTATCATATAATTAGATCACCATGTCCGAAAATGTATTCCATGTGTGTTTGCTGGACTAGGTGGTTATTCATCCTCAAGGAAAGATACAACTTATTCAAACCTCACTCATTCTACCTACTGTGCTCTTCTTTCTCAAATTATTGAATAGCATTGAATTGTTCTTTGAGCATCAGGTGTAGTAATACATCTGAGTTTCTCAATATTGTATGATCCATTAGATCATTACTACAGTGGAGATAATTGGGAAAATGAAAATGATACATGGTGCACCCACCATAGCATATCACCTATCCCAAAGCCTCATTTAACACAAAGCTACAAGATCTTTAGCCACCTTCCTTTCCCTTTTTTTCTACCTTCTTCTGTCTCTTCCTTTCCTTGATCTTTACTTCCTTTTCTCCATGCTCACACTCTCTCCCCCCTCTCCTCCCTCCCTCTTCCTCTCTCTCTCTCCCCTCCCTCTCCCTCCCTCCTCTCTCTCCCTCCTCTCTCTCCCCCCTTCTGTTACCCCCCTCTCTCCACCTGAAGTTGTTCAAATCTGACTAGGACTCTGTTATCTGTTTCATAAAGGACAACACCGGCTGCATTTCTGACATTCATTCCCCCCACCCTTTCCCTCCACCCATCCCAGGATGCCAACTATTACACTCTGTGGCAGTTGCAGTTTGGAAACTACGCCTACCTAGAAACATTTTGAAATGCCAAGTTGTTTTAAACTTGTATGATTAATTCAAATAATAACCTTTCACTAATACCATCAGCTCTTGATTGTTCACAAGCCATTATGAAAGGTGTGGGCTCCCCGCTTGTCATCCCCTCCCCCACCCCTTCTCAAGGCATCCTTGGCTGCTCTGCCACAGGGAGTGGGGAAGGAGCTTGGAAACAAAGAGCTGAGCCTTCAAATCAATCCATTGTTTCACATGTTTTCAACTCCGAAAAAGGTTTTGCAGAGACAAATGTTGCAACTAGAGTCTAAAATATGGATTGGGAATTACAGTGGAATTTATCCACCCTCTCTTTATTGCTGATTCCTGTGTAAAGTCAAAGAATGAATACAAAGGTAATGTTGGAAGACTGTCAAGAACCAGTCACAGCTCTCTAATTGTTCCAACATTAGATCTCCTTTTAGTGGTAAGCAATTTGTAGAAATCTCTTCTTAAATCTGATTTGCTTAACTGAACCTAATATTGTGGTGGGTATCTTTTATTTGGAAGTGATTATGGATTTAGAACCTGAATTTCTTGAATTATTGGTTGCTTACTGAGAGGAATAATCAAGTATGAAAATAGAAGACCTCAGTCCTTAGCTGGGTGGGAGTCTCTGTGTCTCTAATTTGAATTCAGGGATTCACTCTCTCACTAGGTAGGCAATCTACCACTTGAGCTACATTCCTAGAGCTTGTTTTTCAAAAAGGGTCTTGTGTTTTGAACCAGGCAATCCTAAAGCATAATCATCCTGGTTTATGCCTCTCAGGTAAATGGGATGATTACAGTGACCGCTTCTGTGAACAGCCTTCTCCTCTGTTTTTAAAATAAGCAGGTCTAGCCAGGGGTCCTTGGCTAACACCTGTAATTCTAGCTATTCAAGATGCTAAATATTGTGGTTCAAAGCCAGCCTGGGTAGAAAAGTCAAGGAGAGTCTTACATCCAATTAACTAGCAAAAAGCCCAAAGGGGTGATGTGACTCAGGGGATAGCACATCAGCCTTGAAGGAAAAAGCAAAGCAATGGTGTGAGGCCCTTGAATTCAAGCCCTGGTACCAGCACAAGAAAGAAAGAAACAAACAGGTCCAGAAAGATAATGAATCTACCCAAGGCCACATGCTCTCCTTGATGCTCAGTCATACTCACTGGGCTGGATGAACTATTAGAGAAATTGAAATGAAAGCGACAACACACACTCACATAGAATGCTTTGAATTTTGCAAAATCAGCTGTCTTTTTGTAATCTCAAGATAAGCTTAAGCAATATTATATGGTTTGTATTGTCTCTCATTTCTCACAACATCTTTGAAAACTACTGTATTTCCTTGGGAGAATATTGCATATTTATTCAGGCCTGTACAGGTGCAGTTTGGGCAATTATTATAAGCCTTTTCTTCAAATTCTTTTCTGCCTTACTCTTCAGACTCCCTAGGAAACAGTCAGTCCCTTTTCACTGTTTTCTTCTGTACCCAGGCTTCCATATATTATCTTGGAATCATAAATAGGTTCTAAGACTCCCCGCTTGTCCAGCTCATCAGGTGTTAGAGCAAATGTTAATGTTGGTATCCTTGTTCTGTTGGAGAAATGATGATGTGCCAAAATGCTAGCAAGTTGAAAGTGCTTAGATATGCAGAACTAGATATATATATATATATATATATATATATATATATATATATATATATATATATATATTTGCAAGGATAGCTCTCTCTTTAAATCTTATCCATAACACTTTTAGTTCCTACATCTATCTGGCAGTAATTTTCCAGGAGAAAGATAAATCCCAAAATGAACTAATTTGTTAACATTGGTTGTTCTGAAACAAAAATCAAGGCCCAATGAAAACAGAAATTATATGAAAAGTTCTGTTTTATGTTACAAATGATTTTTTGCCCAACTCATTATTAACATGAAATTCTCCACTAATGGGTAATAGCTGTAATTAGACTGTTCTTACTTTTCTTTTATACAGTTCCCTTAGTCATTTCCAAGAGTAAAGTACAGATTTAGTTTCCTTTTCTTCTGAAAGAAAGTACAAGTGATATTTAAATTAATATAGATTTTTAATTTGAAGTGTCCCCAATTTCAAAGGCAAAATAACTTCAAGCTAAGCTACTTGTACCTATAATTGTAACTTTTTCCTCTATATCAGACCAAAGTCCTTCTCATCAAGGTCAATGAGGCCAAGAGGCGTCTGTCCTACTGTTAATGTCATGTTTCTATCCTTGATCTGGTACTGTGCACTGTAAGAATGAAGACTAGGATGTTCTGTTTTACATGTCATGCCCTGATGCAGAATAATAGATAAGAAATGTCTAGAAATACAATTTTTAAAATTCAGTCTATAGAGAGACCATGGCAAACTGGAGTGTCCAAACCTTTCTATCAATCCAAATATATGGAAATGTTTCTAGCAACAAGTTGTTGTGCTAAAGACTGATTTGAGGAAGAAGGAAAATATCAACATCATTCAAGACTTGCCGGTAGGAGATTCGATGACCATGCCTTCTTAAACTCTTAATTTTTCCATTAATATATTCACAGTCTATAAATAAAATCTAAAAGTCCTATTTTCAAAGGTTTTTATCTAATGTATTAGATTGGGGTAGTAATATTTTGCTAAGAAGTATATTTATATATCCAGTGCTTCATAAAATATATGGTGGTTAAGAGACAGACTCATTTTTTTGTGTGTTTGGACAAAGACAACTATAATCAAGACAGGCCATTTCAAGCAATCCTGTATTTCAGGCCCACATTAATATCCTTTTCTAAATGGCTTAAAAGGATGCTTGAAGACAGGGCAAGATTATGATTGGTCCATGGAGAGCCAATCAGAAGCATTTGAGTGGAAAACTCCAGTCAGCATACCAATTACATAGCAGGCTGGTGAATGTTGTAAAATCACCTTCACTTCCAAATCTCATTTTTTAGCTAGATGATAAAAAAGAAGAAGAAGAAGTACAGAAAATCTGACTGTGATCTTGCTTGATAGAACTTCAGGGAAACATCTCCTATTCGTGAGGATAAAGACAGCAAAACCATCAGTGACTTAAGGAAGCAAATGCGTATTAGTGGAAACAAAAACAAACAACACAAAAAGACACACAAAACAAAGACAACACACAGAAACAGCCGAGTACTCCCTTCTCAATACAGTCTATAGCTAAGACTTATTTATGTGAACTTTCAAGGAATGAACAAAATGCTTTCCTTTTAATGTTTCCCTACTCTCCCGAAAATAAATGACTCTGCCAAGATTTGCAGTCCTGCTATCCATACCCCAATGATAGGTGTTTCGTTGAACTGCCTCACTGGCTGGCATAATTTCTGGAAGTTAGGCTTCTAAGCATAAAATATTCTGTGTTTGTCCTGAATATTTTGCAGAGTGAGACAAGCTGGGTACAATTTATGTGGTAGTGTGTCCTACAGCAACTGAGATGTCATGTTGCACAATGCTGAAGGTAAATCTCCAGTAATTTATTGTGTACCTTTACAGTAGACTACTTTTACCTTTAATGTCCTTCAATTGTTCCATTTTCTCTGAGGAATTATTTGCATATAGTTAACAGAATACAGACCTGGCTACATTTGTTTCTAATGTCTAATTAGATGTGAAGGAACCTTGACTTTAATATTATGCTTTAAATTTAACTCCGGTGAACTGTGACTGAAAATGATATTACAGTCTATTAGGTATGATCTGGAAAAATAAGCATGTAATTTGTAACATTATGATTACAACCCCTTTTACTGCATATGTTTCAAACACTATTATAAAGTGAATGTCACTCCCATTACAATTTTGACATTTTAAATGAAACTAGATGAGGAGTCATAAAATTTAAATAAAAGAATATTCCATACTATTAAAGTTAAGACCTATTCATTTCCCCATAAACTGAAAGTCTATGTTTAATCTGTTTAGCTGGTTAACTAATCGGTTTTTGTTAATGTGGTGTCAGATAATTTCGCATGGTATACGAAGCACTTCTTACTTAGTGAAGATTACACATTAAACTTTAATTGGCATTCAAAATTTAACAGTAATCTTACATTCAAGAGACTTCCACTTGCCATCTCTTAAGTGTTACAGAAAATATGCAAGCATCATATTTTAAAGGGTCCTGAGATTTTTTTTTAAGCTTCTGTTATACCAGAAGTGCTGCTACTATTTCCAGTTTTGTTTTCAAATTTCACAGTGAAGTTCTCAAATGATTTCTAGAAATGGTTAGAGGTGATAATTGAACACAATGGACTTTATTTAGCTAGCCAAGTGTTCACGGCTATCAACAGAGGCAGTTCAACTATACACCTTGAAAATTTTGGCAGAGAAATTTATTTTCAGGAAAAGTAGGCAAGCATTATTTAAAAGAATGTATTTGGTTCATTGTTCATAAAGAAGTTGTGTTTTTCTTTTAAGTAATGAAGTTTGATCTCAGGGTCTCTTACTTGTCAGACAGGCATTCATTCTACCACTTGACCCAGTATACCAGCACTAAATAACTTTTGCTATGGATAATATTTAGTAGTAAGAATTTAATTTGTTTGTTTTTCTTTCTTTTTTTGCTTTGCTTTTTATGTTTTCTTCCTTAGGCCCAGTATCACTAATGGCTTTGCTACATTTTTCCTCAGAAGTTTTGAAGGTTAAAATAGATACATAAGGATCTGGTAATGGACGAGTTGAAAAATGATCTTAATTTTTAGTACAGAATATAGGTCATTCCTAGTAGTTGAATTTAGCATCTGGTTGGAAGAATTATCTGATAAAATGGATATGACTTAGCCTTAATATATTACCCTTAATATGTTAACATTCCCATGTTTATTTGAACTAAGATCATTTCAATTTTTGTCAAATTTTTATCTACATGTAAAATTATGTATGTGTCACTTCTAAGCAATGGGATACAACAGATGCTCCAAAATATCTTAGTCTATCATGAATGTTGATTAATATTTTTATTTCCAATAAGGAGCAACATAAATAAAGATGCATGCTAGTGAATCACTCTGATCAATTATATGTCTTTTTGCTAAAACAGAAGGTGATTTCCAACATTGGAAGACTGTTACTTCTGGACATTTTTCTTATTCTAAAATGGCTGTAGACTCAACATACTTTCAAGCATAATCTCCATTATGAGCATTTTCTCCAGATTTAATATATTGGACGACTATTAATTCAGATGTTTTTTCCTTCTCCAAATTTAAAGACACAGCACACTTTTCAGTATAATCTCTATTACTTGTATATTCTCTATTTCTTATGTTAGATCTATTTGACCAACAGAATAGTTCCTAAATCCTGGTTTGCAGCATTTGCTAATTTCTTCAGTGTAAATTTATCCCTACCATAGCCAATTTTAAGATGTTAATGTCGTGTCTTCAAATGTTGAGTTACAAAGTTACTCACAGTAGGCTGCCATTATATATTACTTAAACCATGCAGAGAATAGATGTAAATAATCACAAGACCTTAAAAAGCAGTAATTTATACTAGTGAATAAAAGAGTGGTAAATGTTGTATAATTGCTTTAATAATGATATAACTTAACATTTTAATATAATTTTGTTGTTCTCATGTAATTTATTTTAAATAATGTACCTAAAAGAAGATCAAAAAAAGTTATCCCTGAATTGAAATGAATTAACTATTAATTCTGCTTTTGAGAGACACCACAGAAACAGAAGGCTCTAATAATAGACTGTTGAAAGACTCTGGTAATTTAAAATAGGAGTATAGACAGTGGAGGTTACAGATCATATTGAATTTGGGACATAGTTTTTGAACTGAAGAATTGGAAATGAAAGTAGCTCTTACTACATTAACTTCCTCGTGTGTATCAAAGAATGTTTTATTTTTGTTAAAATTTTGTCTACATTTATAAGGATATTTCTATGCCTTCTGAGCAATGTAAATAAATACCAACCATGAGATTTTTTAAACAGAATTGATGTTATTATACATATAAAATGAAAGAAATAACACCATTAAAATGGAAGATAACACCAATTAAGACAATACTCAGGATATATTGAAATTGAAATACTTGTTCTGTTCTCAAACTTCAATTCCACATTCTTCTCTTTGTTCTTTTTAAGTTCATGCTGAAATTAGTCGATGAATAGTTAAGTATATTTGAAAAGAACATACACATACTCACTTATCTGAAACTGTATGGCACTATTGTAAATTTGATGAAGAAACACCTCTGGCTAACCAATGGAAATGCTTTCAAGAAGACATACACTCTAGAATTCTGATTTGTCTGATCTCTGCTTTCAAGTTTAATACATATTTTAGCATATGGGATCTGTGGTTTATTTCAGGAAGCTCTGAATATTTGTCACTCTTCAACATCAGTAAGCCATTTCATGAAGACAGAAAACTTCACAAACTTCACATTTATTACAAGAGAGTAATTCAGCCACAAGTCTATTCGTCAGCTTTCATCTTGTTACAGTGTTAGGAATGTAGCCATGTCTTTTCAGTAATTAAAGGAATTATGAACATCTGTTGATGTTCTGCAAACATGCCCCTCTGTATCTGAGTGGGTGTTAGAAAATTTCGATAACTGATGATTTGATTAGCCCATAAATGACAGTTTAAGTGAGAAACATTATTACTAATCATTTCCATTATTGCTCTTGAGATGAGTCAGCGGATTTACCACCCATTTGTGATTAAATTTAAGATTGATTCTTTCTGTGGTCGACATTCTTTGAAAATTAAGATCTAAATTGGCTCTCTTGCTTAACTAATGTTTCCATATTATCAGTGTTGTACTGAATGTCTAAAACAAATGGAAGTCACACACAGTGATTGATGCCTTTGTCCTTCACATTCTAAATAAAGATGTGAATTTGAAAAGAGTAACATCTCGTAGTAAAGTGAGAGTTCATCACTAATCCATCACAAATATGTTGTGTGGTCTTGGTAAGATCAGTTGACAATAAGTAAGCTGTGCTACCACCTTGTATCAAAAGTAGAATGCTGGGTGCTAATGGCTCATGCCTACAATCCCATTTATACAATACATTGTGATCTGAGGATGCTGGTTCAAAGCTGCCCCTATTGAAAAGTCTGTGACGCTCTTATTTCCAATCAACCAGCAAAGAGCTGTGGCTAAAATGGTAGAGCACCAGCCTTGAGAAAAATCCAAATAAGACCTGGTGGCTTATGCCTGTAATTCTACCTATTCAGGAGGCTGAGATTTGAGGATCACGCATCAAGGTCAACCTAGGCAAGAACGTCCAGGAGACTCTTATCTCCAATTAACCACCAGAAAACTGTAAGTTGCACTACGGCTGAAAGTGGAAGAGTGCTAGCATTGAGCGAAAAAGCTTAGGGACAGCACCTAAGCCCTGAGTTTAGGCTCCATGACAGGAAAAAATAAATCAAAGTAAAAAGCCCAGGAACCTGACTTCAGATTTCAGTATTAACACACACACACACACACACACACACACACACACACACACACAGAGGCATGCACACAAACACACATGAATAAACTACAAAGATCCTGTACTGCAAAACTAGGAGATCTCATTTTCATTCTTAGATATTTGACCAACCACCTGTCAAGTCTTAGTTACCATTAGTAAAACTAAGAAAGTGAATTTAAGTTCTAAATTTTCTAGACTTAAAAATAATCCTTGAAGCTAGGCATGGCAGTACAGGCCCAACTATAATCCCAGCAATTTAAAAGCAAAGGCAGGGAATCATTAAATATTAGAGTTCAGCTTAGGCTAAGGAGCAAATTCCAGGCTGCCAAAGGCTACAAAAAGGGACAGTCTCAAAACCATTAAATTTTTTCTTGTGATTTTCTATTTGTTTATACAGATATATAGATATATGCTGCATGTATGAAAAATAGCAAGATATTAAACTTATATTGAACATATCAAAATGTGTTTTGTATTAAAGTATGTATCTGTTATTTGAAAAAACCTGACCCAAATTGTATAAAGTCAATTTCAACAAGAAGTGTTCCAGGTGAAACAGTTTAATACAATACTCAGCTCTTGTGAGCTAAATTTTTTTATTCAATGAGATCTTCAACAAATTTTGAAATAAATAGTCCCAATATAATATCTTTTTATAGGTGGTGATATGGTGAATACTGCTTTCATACCTATAAGTAACTAAGATGTCTGTTTACCCTCTTTCTGTAAAGTCCCAGTATACTAATATGATATAAATTATTGGAAAGCATTTGCAATCTCCATTTAACATCTACCCATACAGCATTACACTTTACTAATGTCCTGTTCCTATTGAATGAACTGAAAAGAAAATATTTGTAAAACCATTCAAAAATATTGTTGAGTGATGGACTAGAGTAGAAGAACAAGCAAACAGAAAGATACCCAGGGCAAATCAGAAGGGTGAGCAACTAGTATAAATGATGAAGTTAGAGAAGTTTGAGAAGTTACTATTTTATATTTTTATTCTACTCTCAGCCCCTACTGTGAACTCAGCTTCCCACTGAGCTTGCCCTCTACACACACACACACACACACACACACACACACACACACACACACACACACACACACACACACACACACACACACACACACACACACACACACACACACACACACACACACACACACACACACACACACTGAGTTGTTAGCACTTCCACCCCTAGTCTATTAGGATTTTCTGTTGCCATGTTAGCTACAGCCACTGGAGGTAAAAAGAACTATTAGGGCTAGACTCTTATCTCCTGCACTTGGGTCATGTTTTGCCTTCCACTCCAACAGATCCACCAAGTTTATGGCCCTTCTCATCCTGTGTTACACTTAGAAAGTTGCAATTTTATTTGTCCACTTTTCACTGGCTCCTGATTCATTGAAATGACTCCTGAACTCATCACAGTACCTAGACATACCAGTCTGTTCATCCAAAGTTTTGTATTAACACGAGCAACCTAAGGCCTTTCAGGTTCACAAATGTGAGCTCCACTAATAGAGCCTTATGAACACAACACATGAAACACAACGTTCACCAACCTATTCTCTTGATTATTTTTGTTCTTCCTTCCTTTTTACAACCCTAATCTCTTGCTTAGGTTACTGTATAACTTCTCTGTGTCACACACCTTTATCCTACTTAAATATTTGAATATTTCTCCTTCAGAAATATAAAACCATTTGCAGGCATATATACATTTATGCATTCCATAATTGTGATGTCTAATCAAAAGTGAAGCTGAATTTGGTTTTAATCAAGTAGTTGCACATGGTCAACAAGAGGTATAGGTATGAATTTAAAAATTCATTGTGTTCAACTTGTACCAGTGTTGTAGATATTTTTTCTACTTCTTAGCATGCCTAAACTTGCTTTTCCTTGTTGTTTTGGGCTGTGCAGCAAGAAGATTAAGGAAATATTTTTTGTTTTCCTCTGCTACACCCAACATTGTTGTTTGGCGTACATTTCAGCTGTGTGTTATGGATTGCAGGAGTAAATTTGCAACCTCACTAGAATTTCTGGTCAGTCACATCCATGTCTTTTCCGGAATTTAAAGTGTAATCCTCCTTCTCTGATCTCCTTCTCATCTTGTGTTTCTGACTTGTTAGCTTTCCATTGCTATGGCACAATACCAGAGGCAAACAATTTTAAAGAAGGAAATACTTGTTTGGTCCTACAGTTTGAGTATTCCGTTTAAGATCACTTGGCCAGGTTTTAGCTCTGTGGTAAGTAATACATCATAGAGGAAGTACATGGTAAGGGAAAGGTTCAGGTCACAGCATCAAGAGAGCAGAAATGAAGAGAGAGAGAAATAAAGAGAGAAAGAAAACAGAAGGAAGGAAAGAAATAAATAAAAAAGAAACAAAGAAAGGAACAAAGAAAAAGGAAGGAAAGAAAGAAGGAAGGAAGGAAGGAAGAAAGAAAGAAAGGAAGGAAGGAAGGAACAAAGAAACAAAGAAACAAAGAAAGAAGGAAGGAAGGAGAGAAAGAAACAAAGAAAAAGAAAGAAAGGAAGGAAGGAAGAAACAAAGAGAAAGGAAGAAAGGAAGAAAGAAAGGAAGGAAGGAAGAAAAAGGAAGAAAGAAAGAAAGGAAGGAAGGAAGGAAAGAAAGAAAGAGAGAGAGAGAAAGAAAGAGAGAGAGAAAGAAAGGAAAGGAAAAAAGGAAAGAAAGCAAATTACTGCTTAGGGACAAAATCTACCTTTCAAGGAAATTCCCTCAGTGACATAGTCTAACAGGTCCCACTTCCTAAAGCTTCCACCATCTCTCAAGTGATGAATATTTCAGTGGGTTAATAATGAGCTTAAAAGTGTTGTGACCAAATCACCTTTGAAAAGCTGGACCTCTGAACGTTGCTGCAGGTGCTGCCCTATGCTTTGGGTATTTCAGGTCCAAACCATACCAACCACATGTGGGTTGTCATTTTTCCTCTACTTTCCCTGATTCTTTCCATGGTTGGTGACATATGGTCAGATAATAGTAGCGTATGAAAACATCCTAAAGCTTTTCCCCCTTGTCTTATCCTTGTACTTGTCTCTGGTTCTGGAAAGTACACTACCAATTTTCTGATTTCCCAGGAAGGAGACAAAAGTTACCAAGGAAAATCAAGATGATATCTATTTAAATATCATACTATCTAATGTCAATTGGGCCTTCACTATATTTGGCAATCTTTTTATCTGTATTGATTAAACATCAGAAGTCTGAAAAATCCATTTCAAAAATCACAGAAGTGAAAGGGTTGGCATGTGTGTGAACTCCTGGAGTCAGGGAATAGACATCAGTGGAGCTGGATGGTTTGAAAGAGGAGTGACAAACAGGACCCAAGACAGCTAGGTCAGAGGGGAGCAGCAACATCCCCGCTGCCAGGGGTGCTGCCACTATTTGCACATGCTCAAATGTCTGTGCCCAGAACTGACAAAGATAAATTCCACTGTGGTTGAACAAATAGGCTTCCCTCATCCTCAGGCAATAAATATCCCATATTCTCAACAGGCTCCCAGTTGACTTCTTGGTACAATTTGAGTTGATGGTCTACACAGCTGTGTAGAAAAGAGAGCTTGGGTTACATCACAGACAACCTCTCCAACTGTAATTGCCCCATTATAGGAATGATCAACTGAGACGTCATTGCCAAAAGTCCCTCATTGTGAACTCCCTGAGACCGGATACAGACTGTTTTTGATGGAAGGCCAATTGCTTGGGGATTTACTGCCGTTAGCGGTTCTATGCAAGGCATGGGGGCCTACTTTCAGGGCACAAAACCATCTGTTTGCTGAGGCCTTTGCCTGAGTGCAAGCCTCACGATCCCCAAGGGCTTTGTTGATGTTGTTGTTATTCTTCATTATTTATTGATCATCCGAAATACATAATGCACCAAGAGACGAAAATGTTCATGGGAAATGAAGTTTATGTGCATAAAAATGCACAGTATAATAAACTAGACCTCATGTTTGCAAGAACAATGTTTCTTACCTTGTTCTTTACATGGTTGACACTATAAAGAAGTAGTAGGTTTTCCTGTTTATTTTTCTACTAGTAAGAATGAATGCTTAAAAAATAAAAGTCAACCATTTGAACCCCTTTGGAATCTGGGATCATTATCCAAATCATCACATGTGTGATTATCTTGGAAAATTTTATTTAATCTATAGAAGTTTGGGTTGTCCACCTGCTCCTCCAACCTTTTCTTTTCCTTTATTCTCCTTTACTTCATTAATCTAAGAAATATTTATGACCATGTATTATGTGTCCGACATGGTTGAATCAAAAATTAATGAACTACTGTCATTATCTCCAAAGCTTATCTTTTTAAAATGTAGTCAAAGCAATTTCCCACATCACCTTCTAATCTGGGTAGAAACACATATATGTTGCCCTTAAGATTAATAACCTCATAATTAGCATTGTGGTTAAGACCCTTAATAGCACAATTATAAGATTATTCATTATTTATTATGTGGATGAGATTAAGGGAATATAATTGCTTATGATAAAATTTATGATATTCTAAGTTTAGGAAACTTAGAAATTATGAGTATGGACAACTTAATTTAGTGTATTGTTTTTTTCTTTCCAAATTGTATGATTTTGCTTATTTTTTTGGTATGATTCAAACCTCTTTTTTACAGAATATTTCTGTGTACATTTCTTGCTTGCAATGAAATGTGTCAATCTTCAAGAATATTTGAAATTTTACAAATTAATCATCAACTAAAATAAAGCTAAACACAATTTTGAATATTAAAAATAATATTAAAATATTAATTTTATAAGATAAAATTAGGGGTAATTTTACAATGATAAACTATATGTTATATTGTAAATAGAGTAGCATGTTTTAAAGGTTAGTTGTATAGAAGGTTTTCTAATTCTGCATCTGTGGTACCAGAAATTTTCAGTAGTTGGGACGTATTGATGTTTGTTCTCTGTGACCTTTGTAAACATCAATATCTTTAGAGAGGTTCAATATTTTCTTTTGAATACTGTGAGTTCATGGAGAAAACAGTAAAGAAAGACATGATCCATCTTTACGCACAGGCTTGGCTCCTTTTTTCTTCTAGTCATAATGATAGTTATTCTCCAAGTAAGTTATTTATCACCATGGAGTTAATCCAAATGGCTAAAATTGACTAAATGTATATATCACATGCAAGAAGTTGGCTGAATACAATCATAGAAGCTGTTTTAAATTAATAAAAAAAATCGTCTTGAGTAAGCATTTGTAGCAGGCCAAAATATCTTTAGATTTTCTTCACATTATAATGGACTTTAACATGAGTTTAATGATTCAATATTAAAGACAAACAATTAAAATTATATCAACATAATCTCCATCATCTATATTATATGAACCCCACTAAGAAACTTGAAATTTTAAAAATGCACTGTGAATTTTAATCTGGGACTATGAATCAGTACTTAATGTTTGCAATTATTTCTTGAGTTTACAATTCCTGTCCAATGAGACTTTCATCTTATTTATATATTCATTGTTCAGGTGCCCATTTATCTTTGATGAAAAATATTTATAAAGTTCATATCAAGTGTAGTTTGTAGTACAAAGTAGTACTAAGTGTGGGCTATATAGGAGCAAATATTTTCTCTAAAACTGTTTCTATATTCATTTTTGTGAGGGCTATTTGTGTGTGTGTGTGTGTGTCTGTGTGTGTGTATGTGTGTATGTGTGCTGGTTCTAGAACTTGAATTTATGATGGCCTGGGTGCTGTCCCTGAGCTTATTTTTAAAATTTTATTTTATTTTCAAGGTATTGTTCAAAGGGTTTACAGATACATATGTAAGGTAGTGCACACATTTCTTATCAAACATTGTTGCCCCCTCCCTCACTTTCTCCTACTTACCCTCCCCCCCCAGTACCCCCACACACAGGCTGTAAAGTTCATTTCCAACGTGTTGTCTTGTGAGTATCAATGTTGCATTGGTTCTCCTTTGTCCTTTGTCTGTACTCAAGGCTAGTTCTGTATCATTTTTGAGGTACAGCTACACTTCTGTTTTTTTGTTGGATAGTTGGAGATCAGAGACTTTCTTACCCTAGCTGTATCTGAACCATAATCTTCAGATATCAGCCTTCTAAGTAAGTAGAATTATAGAAGTGAGCCACCAGTACCTGATGAGAGGAATATTATTTTAAGACATGTCTAAGTCTACAGTGTCTGGTGACATTAAGAGTCAGGAGTATGGACCATAATTTAGAATCTTTAATCCCTTTTCTGGCATTCACATGCAACCGAACATTTCCTTTTTCATAGGCATCTTTGAGCATGCTTATATGTTAAAGTTAGGGATAATATGTGACTAGTTCTGGTCTAGAAAGAGAATTGGGCAAGTATATATCAGGAGTCATATCTTCCAGAATGACTTCCAGTCGTCTTTAGCTCTTGGAATAGAGGCCTTGAATAAATCCTTCCCCTTTTGTTATACTTAGAATATTATGTAAATGATGGAGTGATACTTCTAAAATCTGATTTCTATTTGGCGAATCCTGTTGGTTCTCTTTTCTCACACACCCCTTATCTCTATCCCTGTAATTGTTTGTGCTGGGGGAAAAGGACTGCTCTCTGGATGGGCCTTTCTGGCAAAGAAATAAAATCTGTTCTTGGCCATGGGATGGGCCCTGGAAACAGATGTTCCTTCTACCAAGTACAGAACCCTCATATAAACTTGGATGATAATCCCATGAGATACCTTAAACCAGTAAAGTCATGCCTTAAATCATGAACCAGGAACAGAGAATATTTATTTAATCTGCTAAGTTTGGGGCTATTAAATTCCCACTGTATTTATCACATTAAATTCTTAGTTTTTATTTGTATAAGAACCAAAAATGGGTATACCTGGAAGGACATCTCTCTTAGCTTTTCCTAAATAATAACTGAGACCCAGACTTCTTCCTTGTGTTCTAGAAAGGTTGGTTTGTTTGTTTCCATAAAGCCTATTGAAGGAGATACATGTAATAAAGAGATGGGGAATTTCAGGTTAGGGTAGAAGGAGTCTCAATATAAAATATATCACTTCTTTTCATATTCCACTGGCCAGACTGTTACATAACAACACTTAATTGAAAGGAGACTTTAAAATATAATTTAGCTGTGTACCCAGAAAGTCAAATGTTTTGGTAAATAACTTGTCAATCTCAGCCACAGGGGGCATGGAGTGGTTGGGTAAGAATATAACAGGAAGAGAGAAAGGAGACAGATGGAAATATTCCAGGCTGTAAGAACAGCTCCCAGGGAACTTAGAAGTATTTGGCATACGAACATTGGAAAAAAGCTTAAACCTTCTACAATCTAGTCCCTCATTTTCTGTATAAAGTGAGCAAGGAAGCAAATTTAAAAAAAACCAAGAAGCTAGTTGTGAATAAATAAAATATATCTTTTAGAAAAGCAATTATGTTATACACTAACAAATTGCAAGCTTCAGTAGGGTCAATGACAATTATCTAGGTCAATTCAAAGGAAATATCAAGAATATCTCATGCATAAGAACATTTATACAAGAAATAAAGTTAAATAGACCTCACATGTACTATGTAAATTGTTTATAACTGGAAAACTAGTGCCTTAGATAACACTCTCCTTCAAAGAGAATGCTGAAATATCAAAAAAGCTCCCCTCCAAATAACAGAAATATTCACTAAGAGACAATTTGGCTGTCAACAAATTAGCAATGTTGTTCTTGGAAAATATATTTTGATTGGACAACATCTATCCTCTAATGTCACTTTTGTTCACTTATACCCTTAATTTAACCTGAGGAATTTTCATGGGTCATCTAATGGAAATTAAATCAGATGTAATGCCTTATAAGAGATGTTTGCATGAAATAAAGTGCTATCATGACCTAACGTCACTTTTCTAAAGGTAGTGTCTCTCCTTATTTCCACTCATGGGAAATTTAAGAAACTAAATCCAGAACATACTTTTATGGCTATGAATTTAATAAAGTAATCACTTATTTCTCATGGTTCATTTTTATTTATAAAAGTATAATGTTTAAAACTTTTAAATAAAGAAAATATTTTAGACTAGATATATTGATAAGGAATTATTTTTCGAAATTAAGAATCTTTAAACATGTGTTTTCAGTAGCTCTAAATTTTCTCATAACAAGTGATAAACTCAAGATTTACTATTATTTAAAGCTGCCCTTTAAATCCAAGGAGTGGGATTTAAGATTTTAATGAAAAATGTTTTATATCAAATAAATGTTGGGGGAAAAAGCCAGTAAATCATATTTGAATCTAAAAGATGAATAGATGGTTCTCAAAGAATGTGAGTTTTGATATTTCCATTTTTATTTTGTTATTAAAACTTTGAGAGAAAATAGTAGAAATGGATTTTAGCCTACTTTATCATTTTAAAAGATGTATTTGCCATTAGAATAAAAGGCCATCATTTACATATAAGTGATTGAAGTGACACAAATTCTGAAACAATTTTGTTAGGGAACAATTCAGAATGTCACTGCAACAATTCTACTTGCAGATTGTAGTGTGGTACAGTGGAATACTTGGCCTCATGCTCTGTCCTGGAATCTCTAAAACCAACTCCATTGTTACTTATGCAATTTAGGATTACTAATGCAATTACTACTTCCTCTATGGGCTTTTCCTAGCATGTAGGCTACCTATATGACATTAGAAATGTCTCCTTTCCCAGGTTTCCCAAGCATCCTTGAGCATCCCAGAAGCCACATTTTAAAATATAGAATATTGATGTCTTTGTTATACAGTTAACATGCTGCAGGCACCCAGCTGTTACAAAGGCCTGCAGCACACAAATACACATAACACAGCTAGGAAACATGCTAAGAGGAAAGTAAAAACAATACTAACAAGCCAATTCAGCTTCAATGAAGAGCTGAAGTGGATGCCATGATGACTGGAGACAAGCCAGGAGACAGGACACAGCACACAATCACGGAGCTATCTGTGGCATGGAATAATGGCGCCTGTGCTGGTCCGGGCCTAAATAGGTCAGTGCAGGGGGCAGAGCCTCAGGAAATTCCCAGTCCCAAGCACTGGACTGACAGATTCAATAACTTATCAGCCAATTGCCTGCCCCTGCCTCCAGGGATCCAGGCACACCTATTAGCTGGAAGGCAGGTGATGGGCAGGGGTTTTTCTTCCCCCAGCATGAAGACAAGATGCCAGATCCCCAATCCACCATGGCCAATATGTCTCTGGCCAGACATGGCCGCCTTACTTCTGTAGCAGCCTACCCAATGCCATAGGGTGGGTCAGAACTAGCATTATTTATTCAACCCTACAAACTGGACCAAAGGAAATACAAACACTTGTAAATTACAAAGTACAGTTCAGATATAAAATGTTAGCTAAATAAAAGTTTGCAAACTGTTCCTGAAAAACAGCGGGATAGTAAACATTTTAGGTATTGCTAGCTCGTCCCTGTTGTAACAATAATAACTCCTACTTATTCTTGGTTTGTTTTCTGGCTGTTTCTGTCAGTCATGGAAAACCATAATCGAAAAATATTAAATAGAAAATTCCAGAAATAACCACTTCAACTGCTTCAATTGCTCAGTGTTCTGAGAAATTTAAGATGGTTCACACTGACACCTCTCACCATCATCTTTCTTACCCAAGGTACATAAACTATCTGTATTGCTGCTAATGTATCTTTGTTGTATATACTATCTACCCATTCATATAAAACAGGTATTTGTGTTTCAATACTTGTGTCAGGCACTTCTTTTTTTTTAATTTAATAATGAACCCAGAGAATAATGAGGCTGGACATTCGGATAGGTCAAATAGAAATGATAACATGCTTTCTTTCAGAGACAAAGTGAAAGTTTGTGGCTTAATAGTGAAACAAAGGTTGTTAAGATCTATGGTAAGAATGAACAGTCTGTCTGTAAAGGTATGAAGTGAAAAGGAAATTCAGGTTGCTTTAGCTTATAGTTCTAATACACTTAACACCAGAGTGAATGGTTATGTGGTTTGTAAAGATGACAAGATTGAATTATAGGACTTAGTACTGTCTGTATTTGGTCATTCTTTGGGGCTCTTGGAACACATCTGTCTTAGACAAAGATAGCAGCACTCAAAATTATAGACAGCATGCACCTCAATGAGCATGGTTGTATTCCAATAAATTTCATTTTACACACTGAAACTTGATGTTTATATAATTACTTATTGTGAAATATTTTCTCTTTATTTTTCTAAACATTTAAAAATGTAAAATACTATTTTATAAAAAAGAGGCAATTGCTAGATTTGGTCCATAGTATGCCTATTACTAATCTGGACCATTTGCCTAATTACTTGATCTTGCTCTGCAGTGCACAAACCTGAGAATTGTGAGGTTGTAGAATTTAGACCCGCCTAGATTGATAGAACCAGAACTTGAAATTGGCAGGATTTCCTAGGTGTTTCTGGTGAAAGTTTATATAAAACAGAGTTAAGGACCAGAAAGAGTATAAGAAAACACTGGGATATGACTGAGTCTATGTGTGCATGCATATGTGTGTATATGTGTTTGCATGTGCACACATGCATATGTGTGTGTGTTGGTCATGGAACTTGAATTTAGTTGAATTCAGTGTGTGTCTCATGTTCTTGGACAGATTTTGTATTCGTGGCTGATGTTCTACAACTGAAGCCACACCTATAGTTCTCCATATCTTCTGGTTAATTGGAGAATCACTTGGACATTTATGCCTGGTCTGACTCCAAACTATGACCTTCAGATCACAGTCTTCTGAGCAACACGGATTAAAGGCATGAACCACCTATTTTAATGTCAAGATTTTTAGTAAACTACATAAAAATGCATCAGTGTAAGCCTAGGCAACTAATTCAACAGATATTTCAGTCCTTCCTAAAAATATATTTCACATACATTCATACATCCATGCATATGTATATACATAAACATATTGTATGTACACACACCCAATATGCATGTAGGTAGTTTGATGATAAGTTTATCATTCTACAGCAATTTGCAACAGGGAAAATGATGAGTGGAAGTCCATTCAGGAATAGCAAAAAAAAAAAAAAAAAGTAAAAGCCATCAATGGTTAAAATTTTTAATCAAATTAAAATTCTAAAAGACCAGTATTATAAGCTCATTTTGTATCAAGTGGCTCTGTTATACGTGCACTCCGTAGTCCTTGGGAGCAGTGTCGTGTTTCTGCAGAATGCACTGGCTGATACTCATGATGATAACCGCAGAACATCAAGGAGGTCAAATTGTGCTCTGTGTTCCCTGCTTAAAAAGAATGAGACACGTCTTTGCACTTTAACAAGATTTCCTTTAGAGATGATTAAAATGAAAAGAATGGTTGTGCTTAAAAAGCTTACCTCCAATTATTTCAGAAACATTTCTTGTTTAGAATGGCATTCTCTGCTGATGCTAGATAATGATGCCTTTCCCTTCTTAATTTTTTAATGTGCTAAATTTCATTTATCTTATTTGAGGATAAATACCTTAAATCTCGGATTTCATGCTCTCAATTGGATTAAGAAGAGGCAAGATAATCTTTAAGTTTTCCTCACTTTCGATTTTATTAACATGAGAAAGTTGGTTAGTAGTTAGTTATGTGAGGAGTAACGAAGAGTCTCTCTCCTGTCTTATTTCAAAAACATTATTTTCATATATTCAAAGTATTGTTAACCAGGCACTAGTGGCTCAAGCCTATAATTCTAGCTACCCAAGAGGGTGAGACCTGAGGATCACAGTTCGAAGTTAGCCCAGGCAGGAAAGTCCATGAGAATCTGATCTCTAATAAACTATTATAAAATGCTGGAAGTGGTGTTGTGGCTCAAATGGTAGAGCTCTAGCCTTGCAAACAAAGAGGCTCAGAGACAGTGCTCAGGCCCTGAGTTCAAGCGCCAGGACCAGGAAAATTTTTTAAAGTATTATGGTCTTATGTTTTCCTATGTCCTGTGTCTCTGGCATTTGACATATGACATGAAATTAAATAAATAATAGAAAAATATATAGATAGATGAATAACCAGCAACTAGGAATAAAATAGAATTTGATAAGGACTGTACTTATTCTAAGTACTTCTGATCATTGAAGTAGTATGAAAATAATTTTATTCCTCTCTCAAAATGGCAGAAGCTGAATTTTGAATGAAGATTGAATAGTGATCACCTAAAAGAGGATGATTGCAGGAGTTTGTTTCAAAGATCTCATTTTCTCTGTTGGATTGTAAGGTGAAAGAGGACCATGAGCTACAGGAAATAGATTTAGCATATGTAGAAAAACACTAATGGAGGCTGGGAAGGTGGCTCAGTGGTAGAGCACTTGCTTTGCATGCATGAGACCCTGGGTTCAATTCCTGAGCACCACGTAAGCAAAAAGAAAAAAAGCCAGAAGTGGCGCTGTGGCTCAAGTGGTAGAGCGCTAGCCTTGAGCTGAGGAGCTGAGGGACAGCGCCCAGGCCCAGAGTTCAGGCCCCACGACCATACCCCCCCCCAAAAAAAAAAAAGAAAAAAGAAAAACACTAATGGGGAGAGAGGGAACACTGTCTATGATAGGTCCCATTCAGGTTTCCTTCATGAAATTCTAATTGAGCACTCTGAAAAGCATCCTACCTCTGCAAGCTATGGTCAGCCCGTCACTAATGTCATAACTCATTCCCAGGCAATTCTCCTATGTATGCTATATTTAAAATTAAATGGCAAAATGATCTGCATTAATGAGGGCCTAAAGCACTATCAGTACACTAGGAAGAAAGTTATACTTATGGTAATTCAGTTCCAATAGGTTGGTCATGTAAAGAGAATGGCTGACAGCAGGTTATCAAAGCAATTTCCAAGTGGGCAATGGAAGAGGGCATTCTGACTGAACAGGGACAAGAGAAATGCATCAAGGATCCATTGAACATACATTCTAATAATATGGCAATGCCAGCATTAGTTCAAAAGCCAAGCAGCATAGAGAACTGATAAGGAGCAAAGGAGGACAGAGTCGTGAAACATGGCATCAGGTGGAAAGAAGATAGCAACAGGTCCTCAAGTTGTCAGCAGCCATCAGAAGTCATGTGTCAACACACATGCGCATCTCTGCAAAATGAACGTTCTAGCATAAATGACCATTTGTGCTACCGTATATAGTAGTACTCGTAAGGCAAACTTTCACTGCAAAAGACAGCAGTTATCTCATGTCAAGTTTGTTCTTTTCAATTAGAAAATACTGATTTTTTTCCTCTTCAAAATGTTTCTTAAGCTATGTATGCTGTGTCTGACATTATATGATGAATGCTGGTCACTGGAAGACCTGTAGGGAAAGAGATAAGCCAACTTTTTGTCTTTGTGGCGCTTACATTTGAACTCTTGAATAATTCAATGGAATCTTTTTCTGACTGTAAAAAAAAATGTATCCGTGTTGCTATTCTATCTATGCAAATGTTTTCCAGCATTTTCCATCATTTTCATTCTGGTTTTTATTTACGAATTATAACCGCATACGTTACCATTTATGTTCATACAAATTTCCCACTTCTGTGTTCAAATCCCAAGCTCTAACAGAAGTTTGTGGAAGAAAATATAAACATTTCCTCACCTTGGAAAATTTCCTTTCATTCATCTTTAACCCTTCCCTGTGCCAGGAAGATAAGAACACATCTTACACCTTTTAAGAGCTGAAGTGTAATGTGAATGACACATTGCGGTCTCAGACAAGGCACTTTGGGAGGTATTCAAATTACCTTGTTTCGGGTTGTTCCAGAATAAAGAGAACATTGGAGGCTTAAATCATCCTTTTCTCAATTTACAGGTGACCATCAGCATATTTGAAATAAAGTGCATCTACCAAAAGGGCTATTTTTGTCCTGAGAGTATCCATTGGCTTTGAATAATCACTAAAGAAACTTTTTTTCTCTCATTTTATATATGTGAAAATTTTCAGTTTATAAATGTTCAGAGGACATGGATCAGAAAGAATATTTTCCCCATAAAATCTTCATAGTATTGATCTATTGGTAAATATGACTACTGATACTGTTGATACTGTCACAGGATATGATGAACATTGTTGAATGCCATCTTAAGATATTTTACCTTTAAAATAGCTCCAGCATCTTTACAATAAAATAAAATATAATAGCTCTACATAAAGTCGCTTTTAAGACATTCTGCTAAAATCTATGCTCCCAAGTAAACAACTGTTTTGATGATTTTTAAGCTAGATTTCATCCAGCTGCGAAGAAGATATTATGTCACAAATTTTAAGTCATCCAATGCTTGATTTAGTCTATTTAATCATTTTCATATAATATAGAAGCAGGTTATTCTACTTTCTTTTTGGTTGGTTTCATTCTTTTTTTTTCTCTCATTGGAGCAGCAACTCCTTCGACATATGAAAGACTTAATTTTGAAAGTGTGCTACTGTAATGATATGAAAAGTAGCTGAATAGGAGAGACATAATGTTCAGTCAAGTTGAAAGAACCCAAGATTCTTGCATTTGCATAAAGGACTGGGTATGATGCTATTTGTTAAAGTAAGTTGAATAGATAGTACTTAAATTACATAGAAATGTGTGTTGTTTTGAACTGTTTATGCCAGTAAAGTAAATCCAATGACATAAACATAATAATACCTTAACTGCTTTTATAACCAGTTTACAATATTTATCGTGTGTGAAGCACAGCTAAAGTTATCTGCAATTCAACAGTAATTTTCAATCACAGCCTCAAATAGTTAACGTTAAAAGGAATCAATATGTACTATGTTTTATTGCATACCTATGGGCAATAGCTCCCTGTTAGTGATCACCGCTGCCAACTTCTATCTATCACAGTAATTATTCTCATCATAAATTAAGTGGTGAGAACTGTGAAATAAATGCTAAGATCATGCTATGATATTTCAGTATCTTTCTCTTTCTTTCTTAAAAAAAAAACATATTTTCTTACTTTGGCTCTGCATTCCATTGTTAGGAATAGGAATGATCACCTTCCTGCACTGTGGTTTTCTTTTTTTAAATTTTTTAATTTTTTTAATTTTTTTTTGGGGTCCGGTCGTGGGGCCTGAACTCTGGGCCTGGGCGCTGTCCCTCAGCTCTTCAGCTCAAGGCTAGCGCTCTACCTCTTGAGCCATAGCACCACTTCTGGATCTTTTTTTTCTGCTTATGTGGTGCTGAGGAATTGAACCCAGGGCCTCATGCATGCAAGGCAAGCACTCTACCACTGAGCCACCTTCCCAGCCCCTGCACTGTGGTTTTCCTATCAATATCACAGGTGAAAGAAACAGCAAGAAGGCTAATAATAGTGCTTTGTGAATTCCGCTGTGGTGTGTTATTTCGGAAAAGCCTCGTCCTTTCAAATCAGTGTCTCGTATATTACCTGAAAAAATCTGCGTTAAGTATTTGAAATGATACATTCTTTGATCGTGAGAACACACTGTCTGAATATGACATACAGCGAGTATGCAGGCCAATATGGATTCTGGATTCCTCATCTGGCCATTGTTTCTACAAATATACATGACATTGTTACCATATTACCTTTGTGCTAGACATGATGCTGTGGAGTGCAAAATAAATAGAAAAAGAAGGAAAAGAAAGAAATAGTGGAGGGAAGAAGAATGAGCAAGAACAAGAGACTTACATGAGGACTAGTAAGTGAGAACCCAGCATTTGGATTAGGTCCTGTATTGGAATTCAGACTGCTTACAAGTTGTACAAACTTAGACAAAATGAAGTTACCTAATCCTTCTCTCTTTTTTGCAAAATTTTTATTGTGATTAAGTGATTACATAATTTCACAGTATTGTGGGATAGTGATGCTTAGTTAAAGTCACAAACACATTCTAACCTTCATGGGGCAAATTGTCTATTGTGGTCTGTAAATGTTATGAGTTCTATGGGCTTTGACTATATAGTTATTACACCTATTATCCTTCTATAAGCTATAGTTTCCACAGTGCTAACATAGTTTCACCACAATGTTAGGGTCACTGATGTTGTTAAGAAAATTAGAAGCCAGGCACTGGTGGCTCACACCTGTAATCCTAGCCACTCAGGAGGGTGAGATCTGAGGATCACAGTTCAAAGCCAGCCTGAGCAGGAAAGTCTGTGAGAATCTTATCTCCAATGAACCACCAAAAAACCGGAAACGTGGTGCTGTGGCTCAAGCTGCAGAGCACTTGCCTTTAGCTGAAGAGTGCAGGGACATCACCCAGGCCCAGAGTTCAAGCCCCATGACTAACAAAAGAGAAAATTAGAAGAAATGATTGAAATTGTTCTTGACAATCAAGGCATCACCCTTGCTCACAATTTGTTGGCAGTCTAGGGACAGGGAAGGATGTTAGATTAACAAGTGTGATTGTAGTACAGCTTAACCATTATACAAAAAGTGCATTCCAGGGGCCATGAGTGCTAGATATAGGCCTTAGCAATCAAACCTGGTTTGTCTACAGCTGTATGAATATCCACTTCAAGGGATCTCTAACAAGTCCTCCCTTGTGTGAATTGTCCAATTGCTTGGTAGTCATCAAGGAAATAAATATATAACAAATGCTGACAAGAACATAGGGGGAAAGGAAGCTTTATACATGGTGGAGGAAATGCAAATGAATCCAACCACTATGGAAACCAACGGAGAAGTTTCTCAAAACACTAAGAAATAAAACTACATTATCATCTTGCCATACTACTATTGGGTATGTATCTTAGGAGTGTAAATCAATATACTGGAGACATCCTTACATACTTATGTTTTTGCAGCTCTGACCAAAAGAATCAAGCAGTAGGCATAGCCCAGGTACTCAATAGCTGATGAAAATATTATATATAGATAAAATAGAGCACAGCTAAAGGAAAATGGCTGCAATGGGGACTTACTATGTTAAATAAGATATGTTAAGCTTCAAGAGCCAAGTGTCACATGTCTTCACCCATTTTTGGACTCTAGACCAAAAATGATGATAATGAAACTAATAATAACAATAATAGGACATGATTCATATAGATAGAGGTACATGTTAGGATCACACATGTGAGCCACTGGCAGCCAGCTTCCTTCCAACATGTTTATGAGGCTTCTTTGGTAATTCTTTTTCTGTTAAAACTTTACTTATTTGGGTTTCAGCAGAAAATTCAGTCTCTCAAGGAAACCTCTATCTTACATTTAGGTCCCCCTAATTAAGACACTCTTATTCCCATTCATTTAACCCCCATGATAAGAAAGCACTCTATAAATGTCATCACAGATGATAAGGATAGGGAGGGATGAGAACAGGCTTTCAATTTGCACTCAACTTCCTGCACAAGATAAGACATGGCCCACAAACATTTGACAAATAAAACAAGTTTTGATTGAGTAAAATGTTAGAGTGTTAAGGCATTTTGTTTGAGAGAGACAGAGAGAGAGACAGAGAGAGAGACAGAGAGAGAGGAATTGGAGAAGAGAGGGAGGGAAAGAGTTAGACTATACGGCCCTTGCAGTCCTTTATTCACACAAAGACCATATAACTCTTGGTGTTAAGCTTTTCTAGGTCAGTACATTGCATGATTAAAGCCAATAAGCCTTTGTTCAAATGAGATATTAAGTGTAATTCCAGTATAAAAAGCAGTCGAAAGTGAAAGCTGCTGTAACTGAGGTTGAAGATTAATTGACCCTACTGGGTCAGCTTCTCTCCGGCTCTTCCTTAGCCTACATCTACCTAGCAAGACGGTTTGGGCCAAGAGAAGTATAGATTACAGACTGTTCAAGCAAAGTAACAAAGTAACATTGGAAAGTCAAATTCGTTTTCAAAACTATATTCTTTCCAACAAAGGAGTAGAGTACAAGGTCCCCTTCATTGTCATTTTGCTATCATAAATACCTTCCCATTATCTACCCTTTACACTCTCCGAATTCCAATGGGATTAAGTGCCTTAAAACATCCACTAACTCATTCCATGATGATACATGTTGGGCACAAACTATTGTAGATGTTGAGCTTTCAAATTGTATAACTTACTATTTTCTATGCTCTTCTCCATAAACCAGCCCTATTTGTTCTTTCTCTCATAATGGGTAGCTTCATTTATTAAACTACCAGTCCAGGTGAGATTCTAAGAGCTTAGTTCTATCACTTACTCTCTAAAAGATCTGATATAGGGAAGCTCTCATGTATAACACAGTTTGATATGTTACAGAAAAGGAAACTGAGGCTCAGAGATGTGAGCATATTGTTTAAATTTAAATAGTAATAGAGTATAGCTTAAAAATAAATGAGAGGGCTGGGAAGGTGGCTCAGTGGTAGAGCGCTTGCCTTGCATGCATGAGGCCCTGGGTTCAATTCCTCAGCACCACATAAGCAGAAAAAAAAGCCGGAAGTGGTGCTGTGGCTCAAGTGGTAGAGCGCTAGCCTTGAGCTGAAGAGCTGAGGGACAGCGCCCTGACCCAGAGTTCAGGCCCACGACTGGACCCCCCCCCCCAAAAAAAAAAAAAGAAAAAGAGAAAGTCTCCCAGGAATCTGTATGTTATATTAGTCTGATTGGACTAATATAACTAAATAATCTAGACTGGCTAATTTTTAGACAAAATTACTATTTTATAATATTATCTTGCTAACTTTCCTTATATTGCAAGAAACAAATACTTTCCTGGAGTTCTTTGTACAAAAAAAGGTAATCTTGGTGAAGGCTCAAGCTGCTTGATTTAATCACTTCCTGAAATTCTCCATTTCTCTGTTCCATCACCTCAGAGGTTAGAAGGGTATGAGTTCTAGGGATATAAACATTGAGTTCATTTTACATATAGTCTCTCTTCAATATGAGATTTTCTAGTTTCTACCTGGGTTTTCTAAATACCTCCTTTTCTCCTAGAGTATTTCAAGGTTTGATTAAAAATTTCCCTTCCTCTCTTAATCCTCCATTAAACACAACAGATACTTCTTTATTTTTATGATATAATGTTCAACCTGTTGAAAATATTCCAATTTTACTTTGTTAGTCCTCACTTTATCTCCTTTTCATATAGGACATATACATCTAAAAATAAACTATTGTAGCTAGTTATCTGGTGTATGTGTAAGTATGTACATGCTTTCTTTCTAATATCAGCTCTTACAATACATACACATTATACATTCAATTACTATTGGTTAGGTTCATAGTATGTTGTAATACACATGAAGACAATGTAGAGTAATTATACTTTTATACCCAGTTGCTTCTCCTCTCTGTTACTTATCAACAGAATAAGAAAAGAAAATATATCTATCACATATTTTACTTTCAAAATTAAATAATTCTATACATAATTCCATTACCATCAGACCTACAGGAAGTGATAGAAAATGCAAGCTTCTGGTGATCCTGCTTTTGTTGGTACTTGTGTGACAGAGAAAACAGATCTTTTATTCTTATTATTCAACTAAGATTAGTAGGCTTGTGAACTTCCTCAGATTTGGAGATCTCAAAATTTGTGCCCTTTCCTTGTCTTGTTTGCACACCTTCCTCCCATGGTGTTCTTTTCCTACAGCCTGGCTTCTGCTATTTTGATTCCTTTTAGCTCATTATGCATGTCTCCCCTCATCCTACTGTACTTTAAGACTTTAAAACTATTTGGAAGACTCATTTTTAGAACAATCATAGCAAAGCTCTCATTGAGATTATCAATGAAAGAGACGTTGATATTTAACAGATTGAGACACCAATTTTTTGTGATGGATTTTGGTGGCAAAATACAAAAAAAAAGTAGCAAGGAACAAAAGGGTCCAGTCTTTAGCAGTTGACTCCAGGCTCAAAGGAAACTGGCAAAGGATATAAAAAGACACATTAATACCCAAGTGACAATTCCACAGAGTACATTCAATTATCTCTGATTTTGGAGAGAAGTACAGATGATCCCCAAACAAGTAGATACTATTCTCACAATAGTCCTCAAATGGGGAATTCTAATTCCAATGAAGTACTTGTACATTTACCCTCATTTCTCCTCTACAATCAATATTCTTTCAGTTTCTTCTGTTATTTGGTAGAGAAAGCTTCAATTAGCTGATTATCTGTCTTTAGCACATTTCTTTCACTTCTTATAGTGTTTGATTGCCTCCAAACAAAGGAAGCTAATAATCTATTTTTGTCAGGGAAGGTGTTTTGACTGCAGGAGACAGAAAACCATCTGAATGCACCGGGACTGGAGTAGTGAGAGAAGTTTGGAGGAAACCCTGAAGGAATATCAAAGCACCCAGGGAATTGTGAATGCACTATTTAAAAATCCTGTATTATGATTGGTAATATATTTTAATTTTGACATTTTCAAATAGTTTATTAACTATTTGTGGATGCTTTATATAAAAGAGGCAGACTGCTATGAACTCTGGCTCTGGGAAAGGCTGCTTTCTACACACATTTCTGGATCTCTCTATTTTTTCTGCCAACCCATGCTAAGTAGTAAAATCTGTTCTTAAAATCAGGTAAATCCTGAGATTAAACAGATCTTTTTTGTCTTTAGCTTATTGTTTGCCTCACACCTGGAGAAGGATTTTGGCAAGGTAGTTATAATGGGCCTACTTCCAAATGACACCAAGCCATACCAAATATCAGGATATGCTAAGGTGTGCTTATATCTTCAAAGAAATGAAAATGATAACCAAGTACTTAAAATAGAAATCAGTGTTCTCCTATTAATGCTATTTGCAGCTAACTTTTATTTGGCTAGTGATCATTATGTGCAAGCATGTTTTTAAGTAGTCTACTTGAAAACTTCTTCTAATTGTGATGGCAGTTCTGTGACGTGGGGAATACTGTTTTCACTAGAATGTGAATGAAGAAATTTAGGACAAAGGGAAGTTTGTCAATTTGTCCAGTGCTAAAATTTTGTCCCAGGTAGAATAAAAATGACTCCAAGAACAGTTTGATGCATTACCTTTTAGGGATTTGAACTATTATTCAGATTCCTATAAAATATTTTACTTTTTAAAGTATTGCTTTAAATATATTTTTAAAAAAGTTTAAAAGTTTAAAAAAAGAGATGATAATGAAAATGTATCCCTAAAAACATTAAGAATTGAGTATGGCTGGAATAAGTATTTGGACTCCAATATGCTTTTTATATTTCCATCCAGTTCCAATATTTCTTAACTCTCTTCCAATTATAAATGAGGATATATATGCTAGTCATTTCCTAAGATGATATGACTTTATTCTTATAGAATAGAAAACTCATTGAAAGTGTTCAGTCTTTTTGTGCAGAAACTATATGGGACAATTTTCATCTGTTGATTCCTCTGGGCTGTATTATCCACTGTTTTTCACTCCTTACTGCACCTGGACTCTCAGTGGCTGAATTGCATGAATGTAATTGATAGTAATGTTGCCTATGGCTTGGAATTGAGTTTAGTGAACCTGAGGCCCTAGTAGCTGGGAAGATGGAAAGACTATGAATAAGGTCAGTTATTAGCTGCCCATGGCTCCTTTGAAGTGTCCCTCTCAAAACAGTCCCAGGGGTCCAAGCAACTGGTCCCCCTGTACTTCTTACCCAAAGGTCATAAATACTTTCTAGTAGTGTTCATCTGAAGCTCACTGAACCTTGACACTCAATGTGATTGTGTCATCTGTTTCTTGCCTAGATCCTGACTGAAACAGAAACTTTTAGAACTTAGCACAATTCCATCCTTTAATATTCATTTTGCTATGTAAAATACTTTTTTCTACATTTGCTTTCAACTGAAAGAAACTCTACCAAGTTTCTGCTCAAGAACATATGGTAAAATTTTTGTAATTCAGGTGGAATTTGTAACCCTTTATTTAGCAGCAATTCTAAGTGGTAATCTTCCTTTTAATCATAGACAAAAATAAATCTAAATTAATGGTGCATGAAGGAATTAGGAAATGTCATTACCATCTCTGTGTATTATCAGTGCTATTAGGGTCAAAAGGCTTCCTGATTTGAAATAAATTGCTTGACTGTCTGGTTTTAGTTGACCTAATATTTTTTGAGAAGCAATTGAATCTTAAAACTACTCAGGTGCTATTTAGAACACAGATGGAGTAAAGATGGATCCATATGCTATTGTTGGAGATGAATGATCTAAATATTTTTCTCAGAAGTTTGGGGACTTTTATGACTGGAAGGAAGTAAAAGCCCGCTAGAATTAATTTAATTTAATATTAGTATATTATATTTACTGAATACATAATTTTCCTGAAGTCTAAGAGTTAAAATATCTGCTAAAACTACATATGGAACTTTCTTGTATTTCATGAAATGTCCATACATATATATCTACATGTTATCTATAAATACATAGACATTTGTCCATAAATACTAAACTAGGTACTGGTGCCATATAGGGAATCTTAGTGGAAGGTTTTGTTAATACAAATGTTACAGGTTGATATCCCTCAAACTCTCTCGTGACTTAAACCACGAATATGATTACCATATGTAAATATATTCATATAAGCTCCTAAAGATTTATATTAAAACAATCTGTAAAAAAAGCATCTTAAATAAAAATTTAAAACAACTTTATCAATACATGAAATTAAATAAGCTGCTCAAGATATACATATTGCTTATTGCTGCCATTCATCCTAGATGAATAAATAATAAGCATCCCCCAAACTAAGTGACTTGATGCTCATTATTTGATCCTTCAGTCCATTGATGGAGAATTTGGGCAGGGCTCAGCTTGAAGGTCTGGTTTCATTAGATTTATTCCAGTATCTTCAATAAACAGCCAGGTTGGTTGGGAGCTGGCTAGTCTAAGATCACCTGTGCTGGGAAAACTCATCTCTCTTCCACATGGTCTCTCATCTTCCAGCAGGTGAGCTGGGCTTGTTCATCTGGTAGCTAGGCAGGATTCCAGGAAAGCCAGTTAGAAGCACGGAAGAAAGCACAACATGACTTCCACCACATCCTTTGGTCCAAAGCAAGTAACAAAGAAGTTCAAAGTCATGAGAAAGAGAAATAGACTCTGAGTATTAACTGGGCAAGTTTCTAAATGCCAGAAGAAAGGCATGAAATGACTCAAACCATTTTGCCATCTATCAAAATTAAGTAATAGAAATAACATCAAATAAAAGTGATAGACCTACCAAACACAGTATTGTGCATTTTGTGCCTAAAGGAGGTGAGAATGGAAAAAGCTTCATTTTGCATATATCGACATAAATGCACACATACAGAGATGCTCCTAGGAGATATTTCTCACAATTTTTACCCCTACCGCTAGTCCATTGCAGTCTTATTCTCTCCTCCCACCCTGCAGTCTATACACTTTTCATTTTTTTCTTGGTGTTTCTTTACACTCGTCCTATCCATTCCCTGACTCCCAAATCTGCTTTCTTCCTTCTTTGAGTGAGTTTTATACTTCCCCAGTCTCTCTTATCCTGCTTACTGTCTATTCCAGAATCTGGCAGAACCAAGTCAATGAAGAAAACACTCAGTCATTTGGCAGCATGAAGAAGCAATTAGATGCCAGCTTCTAAAGGGCTAGAGGACATTTAAACCTCAAGTGCTGGAAATCTTACTGAAATTGCAGGCAGAACAGAGGGAGAAGTACTTGAAGGATTGTTAGCTAGCCAGAGCTCCATCACATGTTTTCCATTGCCTATTATAAGAAGGCTTCCATGTTCCTGCTTGAGTTAGTGTGAGTAGAAAGATCAATGGTTATCTGTGTGAGAGAGTTTGTCAGAAGTAATGAAAGCTTGTCTCTGTCCCTTCAAAATAAGACCTGGAGAAAAATAGTTCCCAGAGCACAGGAAATGCTTTGGATGCAGATTACAATGAAAAAGAAATAAAAATTGCAAACTCTACTGGTAATCCACAGTGCAGATAATCTCTGAATGGTTATTGAGATGAATATCATAGTTGGAAACAGAAGTGGCCTTTTTCTTCTGCACAGGACTCGATACTGCAAAGCACTTCAACTTATAGGACGCTCTGACTCAGACCTCTATTTTTTTATTTTTTATTGTTATTCTTTCAGTATAGACCTTGCTCCTTACCCACATAAGGCTTGTGACTCCACTGAGGGTTTTTCAGACATCATTAACGACAGGAAAGGAACATAACACAGCAGAAACTTGAGATTGAATAACAATCTTGAAATTCAAACTGACATCATGTATTATTGTTTGCATTATATACTAAACAGTTATTAGGAACAATTAGCAATTAAAGACTCTTAGGTGCAGTTATATGGTTTTCTACGATATATCCTGAATAGCAGGATAAGTGCTTTGGCTGCAAGCCAATCATCAAAAAGCCCACAGAAATCTCTAATTTAGAATGCATGCTTCTTTATGGCCATTGAATGAAACATGTTAATCAAGGAAAACCACATGTGAGATGGGAGGACTTCAGGTATAAACTTTCGTTATGTAGCAGATTTCTGTTTTATACCAAATCCATGCAGCTCCAAAGAAATAAAATCCACTCACATTTGTTTCCTCCATAAAGCTTTTACAAAAAGAAGAAATATATAATAAACATGGAAACACTGTCTAGAAATACTGTTAATGAATGTGTCTTGATTCCAGAACACTATTACTTTAATCTCCACTGTCTTCTGATTCTTTAATATTTGGTATGACACTTGGTGTCCAGCATAATGATCTTCAGGCCCTAAAATTCTTTCAATACTATCAAAGTGATATTGCATCACGAACAGGATATTTTAATGTCACATGGAGTCTATTCATATAGAAATCTTTGAAAATGTAAAACTTGGTGCATTTCAGTTTTTCACAATATTCATCTTGCCATAGAGGTATATTTTCAATCTGATTGAATAAGTTGGATTTTTTCTTTTGCTTTAGCATGTGTTGTATTTATTTTATTAATATCAGATTTCTAGCTTCAGTTCATCCATGACTAAAAGATGTAGAGTTTTTTCCCTAGTTTCCAAATCAGACAGTGACAATATAGTAAGGTGATTTTAATCTGCTTTCGGTATAATTTACATAGCATAGAGTTGGCTGAAGGAAACTGAATATCGAACTTCTATGGCAAATACAGCATGGAATGAAAGATAAATATATTGAGGGAGTAAAAATGAAAATGTATTAGTTTAATGACATCACTTACTTATGTCCTTGGAATAAACTGTAAGCAAATAATTGATCCATATCAATAATTCTTTCTGGAATACTTTCTTCTAAATTTCTGAATTAGTAATAATAAAAGTGTTAGTGTCATGCACATAGACAAGAGAGTTAGGGTATTGTCTTAGTGAGACATAACCTAAGCTTCACATATCCTCTGGTTATCATAAAGAGGGAAACACATGGCAATAAATAATAGTAATTGGAGTTACTTTTTTGATTTTTATTTAAGTAGGAATGGGGGAAATAAACAGCTGTGAATGGAGACATATGCCCATCTGACATCCTAGCTACTCAGGATGCTGAGGTAAGAGGATTACAAATTCCTGGCCATCCAGAGCAATAGAGCTTTCTCTATTCCTATCAAAACAAAACAAAAATAAATATCATGATAATATGAACACAAACTAAGTTTGTTGTTGTTGCTGTTGCTGTTGTTTTTAAGTGTAAGCCAGGCACCAGTAATTCATTCCTATAATCTTAGCTATTCAGGAGACTGAAATCTAAGGATGGCAATTCAAAGCCAGCCCTGGCAGGAGAATCCATGAGACTCTTATTTCTAATCAACTACTCAGAAAAAGCCAGAAGTGGTGCTGAGGCTCATGTGTTAGCCTTGGGCACAAAGAGACTCAGGTACAGTGTCCAGGCCCTGAGTTCAAGCCCCAAGGCTAGGGGAAAGAAAAGTATGTGATCATCAGTTTAAAAAAAAATAGCATAAAAAAACATGAATAAACGAAATAAGCAAGCAGATACATTAAGACCTAATATAAACACATAAATCCTGCAAAATTGGAAATGAGGCTTACATAACTGTATCATATTTGTCTAACAGAAAAAGTAAATCTAAACAACAAAATATCATATAGAAGACAGGAAATCAGAAGACTGATACCATGACCAAATGATAATTGTACATTTAAATCAGAAAAATGGAAACACTTCATTTCTGAGTTCTTCAAAACCCTGAGCTTACTAAAAAGAATCTATAATTTTGTCATGAAGGCTGTTTGATTTGGCTAGGCGCTTGTCACCTGCTACCAACTTACTTTCCATGGTGCTTGAGGAAAACATTTTCCTTTCAAGCTGGGCTGAAGACTTCCTAAGAAGGCTGTATGTCTCATCTGGAGAGAGTGGAGAACAATCTCTCAGTAAAGGGAACGCAAAAGGTCTTTTGCTTAAGGCTGCAACAGTGCTTCAACCAGATAAGCCTGGCTGGCTCTCCAGATGTTGCTAGTGATGTGCACTCCCAGCAGATGGAGCTATGGCTCAGGCAGAATTTGTAACAAAAATTTAAAAAAAAAAAGATTTATAATTTCAGAATCTTGTTTAAACTGCCTAAAAATGACCATGACTGAATGGAAATAGAAAGTAAGAAATGGATAAAAAATAACCTGAGATGTGGATTAATTACAAGAGTATATCCTAACCCAAGACACTTTAGTTTCCTGTTTATCAGAAGAATTGGAAGAGATTGAAACTCATGGCTATCTTACAAAAAAGAAACACAAATGAATAAAAATATAAAACAAAAAAACATTTTTTAAGAAAATCAGGGTTGTATATGGTTGTTTTGTAGAAATAGACGATTTATTCCAAAATCTCCTAAATATTCATATAATTGTAATTATTAAAATAATGCTATTTTAGATTATTCATTTCTCTATCCTACAATATTTAAATCTAAGTGCCTCTTCTTTCTGACATTTAAATTTTTATTCGAAATTAAGGTATCATAATTTATTATTTTGAGATACAACTTCATCTTTTTGTATACTTCCTAATAAGAAATCTCCTATATGTGGGAAATTTCTTACAGCAATGGAGATAATAGCCATATAGAATAGTTATAAAATTCTATTTTATGTGAAAGAAGAACTTTCTAGGTTAGTAAGTTAGGAATTGAGAAGTGTTTTTCAGGTAGACAGCTATTTCTAAAGCTTTGGCTTCTTTGAGCCCCTGTGTCCATCTAAGTGTGCAAAACTGGTATTACCGTGGACTAAATTTACCACTGAGATTTGCACAAGGGCTTGCTTTCATGGAGATTACTGGACAAGTCAGTAGGAAAGTTTGTCTTGGCATCAATCTCTTCAGTTGTCTAATTGTATGCCCTTGGAACTTGCCCAATGAGCCTGTCTTGATTACCAGTTTGGTATGTGTATGCCATGATACAAAGCAGCCTGATTTCTGCAGGGTGTTTATATGAAGTATATCAGACTTTTCAATGCAAAGGGAGGAAGCTCTGTCTGTGTTTGGGAATGTCTCTACCCTATCACGTTAGATAAAATGGAAGGCCTAATCAAACAGCTATGAACACTGTATGATGATGTCACAAGTTCCTCACTCCCTTTTGTGACAGTGCTTAATTTATAATTGATAACATCTGGGATCTGTGACTTTCATTCTGAGCGTCAATTCTCTTCACAATTCTTTTTTTTTTTCTGTTTTGCAAGTATTTGAATTTATTGACACCAAATATGTGTTGTGATTCTTTTTTAAAAAAATAAGTTTTTTGTTGTGAAACTACCATACAGAGGGGTTTCAATTACATGAGCAAGGTAATGAGTACATTGCTTATCAAGCATTGTTACCTCCTCCTTTGTTTTTCCTCTACCGCCATCCCTGCCTCCCATATTCCACCCCCCACCAAAGTTGAAAAGTTTGTTTTTCGACATAGTGTCTTGTATACCTCATTGTTGCAATGGGTCCACCTGTATCCCTATTTAAACAATTTATTTTTTTCCTTTCCCTCCCCAAATTATACAATTCTTGATTTTTCTATTTTACTTGGAACTAGACAAATGATGATGGCTGAGAAATATCATGATGGGGGAAAAGTTGGAATCTTTTCCTAGTAAGATGCTATTTTTCTTGAATTGATAGGAATAGATGGAAGTTTTTGTAACATACACTTTTTTCTCTCTCAATTTCTAGCAGAATTATTCTAAAGAAATACTATATCTTTAAAATGCTAGTTGTTCAGTATAACAGATGCAAATGAAGAAAATCTGGACTTTGAGCTCAGCACTCAATGTGAATTCTGATTTTTTTTTCTTTGTTCTCTTACAGCTAGATATCTTGAGTAAATTGTATATCCTAACCAGGTCTTGATTTCTTCAGTCATAAAATGGGTACAGACTGTGTAATTATGTGAAGACTAAATGACACAATAAATCTTCAATATTGTTTCCATTCCTAAACACAGTTTCCTCATAGCACATAATTTCTGCGTGACTCTTCTGTCTTTCCTGCAATGATTTAATAAATGTCCATTACTTTGCTGAGTATTCTGGGTATTTGATGCCCTTTTATTTGAGTCTGAAATGAGTTGAGGAAAGAAATGTTTTGTTTTACCAAAGTATTAAAAAAATTGTTGGCTTTCCAAATTATGCAACTTCTGTTTTCTTCTTACAAATTTACTGCATTCAGAAAGCTTACAAGTAGTAAAATAAACGTTTATCAAAAATATTTTCTAGGGCTGGGAATATGGCTTAGTGGTAGAGTGCTTGCCTAGAGTGCAGGAAGGAAGCCCTGGGTTCGATTCCTCAGTACCACATAAATAGAAAAAGCCTGAAGTGACTCAAATGGTAGAGTGCTAGCCTTTAGCAAAAGAAGCTCAGGGACAGTGCCCAGGCTCTGAGTTTAAGCCCTAGGATTGGCTATATATATATATATATATATATATATATATATATATATATATATATATATATATATATATATATAACATATATACATATACATATATACATATATATATCCTAATATTCTTTATATTGTAGTCAAGACAGGATGGGGCTTTGTTAAAAGGCTCCTTAGAGCAAGCATCTCAAGCAAACCTTCCTGCACATCGGTGCCACCACAGAAAATTGGCTCTGAAACGACCATTCTGTGTTAGTTTTACCTGTGTGCTTTCAGTTGTCACCAGCCTACTCAGGGGAGCAAAGAAGAAAGCTTTTTTCCAGGCCCAGTAAGTCTACAGGGGTATGAGAGTGGGAATCTGCCAACAGAAAATTAAAGTAATAAGGAAAGCATGTTAACAAAGGCTCTTTTTCTTTTAATAAACATTAGAGGGGAAAAAAAAGAAAGGTGTCCCACCAGGCATGGCTTTTTTCCCCAATTGTTACTGTAGTTAGCAATTTCTTAAATTCTCAAAATATAAAATATAAGAGAAAAGAAAATGTGGCATTTCATTTTATATGTGGGATTTTTTTTCTTCTGAGTGGTCTCATATGCTAATTATATCTCTAACATTCTGTTTATTTTTACCTCTATGCTACAGATTTAAGTTACTATGGTGTCAGTGTGCAATACAGAGGGTCGCATCATTAATTATTCATTTTATAACTTTTGGATGACTTTAATGAAAGGTAGACCAGATGCTGGAACTGTGCTTTGTAGAATTTCAGAGTCATACATACAGAGGAATGGATTTTTTTTTAAGGCATATTCTTCTCTTAATTCTATTCTATCTCTGGCTGATTGTTTTGCCTTATCAGTTTAGTGGTAGCACTTGGAAATAACTTAGAAAAATGTCAAAACTCTACCCTCTAAAGCTCATATCCTTTATAAAGAAAGCCTGTGGACTAACATTTCAGAGTTAAAAAGAATATAAATAAGAAGCAATTCAGAAAGGAAAGTGCAAAAGTGTGTATTCCTTCTCTTTCACTCAGTTACATTAATTGTAATTTCTTGTGAAAGGAAGCATTCACGGTCCCTGGCAGACAACAGTGGCAAGTGAGGGAGTTCTCAAGGGGCTTAGCTTCAGTCTCCAAGCTTTATAAACACAACAGCTGGAATGGCTTGAAGATGATGAAGATAATGAAGTAGAAAAAAAAAGAAACGAACCAAACAACACAAAAACATTCTCTATGTGTCCAGGGCTCACAATCACAATCAGGATAAGTAAATACAGCATTAATCATACTAGGATTTAAGTATACACAGCATCATTGCTCAATTATCACTGCTAATGAAGAGGACTGAGAGTGTGTGTAACCTAACATGGCAGCTAGAATAATTTATATTCGAATCAAAATGACTTCTTGTACTTACATTTGAATATAATTGTGTCTGATATTCTGGGACTCCTAGCTGAGCACCCAGCAGGAGAGAGTTCCCACAGATGCACTAAATCATTGTTCCCTAGCCCAAGTGAAGGCAGCATGTGTATGTGTGACTCTCTAAAGCCTTCTTAGCAGAGAGGGCACAGCTGTGTAAGCCAGTGACCAGGCAAAGATCTGTTTGCTTGTTTCTATATAGACCTGCAATGGTGTGGAGGGACTAAGAAGGAGGGAGGGAGAGAGACAGAGGTGACAGATTTCACTTGCCCAGTTTTTGTGTGTCTGTGGATAACTAAAAAATAATGACTTGTAAACTGGAAAACATTTTAATGAGGTTGAAAAATGCAGGAGGGCATCACAGAAATAGCTCTGGCCTGTTCACTAATGCAGTCAATTCATGAAAAGCACACCATGTTATTTTATTTACCTGAACCCAAAAGCAAAGGTAACCTGTTTCTGTAGCATCTGTTATGTAGAAGAATAAAAAGATGCATTTCTGCATTTCTTCAAAGTGTTGTATTTCCTACTTTTAGCTCACTTATTGGGTTTGATCTAACTTTTAAATCAGGGAAGATGGCTAGGAATTTTCAGCAGGTGCATTAAGGAGATGACAAACACTTGAGGATCAATATGGTACTGGAATTAGCTATGTGGTAAGAAAGCTGCAGAGATCTTATAATCTTGCTATAATCAGAGGGTAACATGAGTGCTGATATAATTTTATCATAGGGAGAATGAAGCATGGAAAGTATATATATATATATATATATATATATACACACACACACACACACACACACACACACATAATTATTATATTGCTCACTGACATTTTATTTCTCTTTATTTCTCTATTTGGTAAGAGTACTTGGAGGAAGGGGGATTAAATTTTTTTTTGTAGAAGCTGTTAGCTTAAATTATCGCTGCATTTTTATAAATAGAAAGCCTGGAAGATGTCAAAATCTTCCAGACATGATTTAAAACTCATTACCAGATAAAGTAATTGGATTAAGTGTAAGAATGGTAAATATTATCCATTGTTTGAATAGTTGCTCAAAGAAGATATTAGCAGGTTGATAAGATTCAAAGCAAAGTATAGAAACTATATTCAACACGTGCCAACATGCTAAACACAGGTGTTAGAGATGAAGTTTGGAAGCAATAACACAATTGCTGGCTTCAATGTATCTAATGAAGAAATAGCTATCTTAAGATTTACTAGCAGTTTTCTTTATTTTGCCCATACAATTCAGACACTTGTAAGCCAAATGAAACTCAAGACATATTCAGTGTAAAATTGAATTTTTACCTTTGCATATCCCCAGGAATAGATATTTATTTATATATTTAAGAACTTACATCTTGTTTGTTGAACTTACATCTTGTTTCATGCTAATCAATGCTAATCATATTCCTAAGAAATACTTAGAGGACAGTGAAACAACTTATTGGCTGTCATTAATTTTTCTTCTTTTTGGATCCTCAACAAATAGAATGAGGTTCCCTCACAGTTTAGTCAAGAGGGTTGTAGTTTTAAGTATATTTGGAGGGTCCCGGTCATGGGGCCTGAACTCTGGGCCTGGGCGCTGTCCCTCAGCTCTTCAGCTCAAGGCTAGTGCTCTACCACTTGAGCCACAGTGCCACTTCCGGCCTTTTTCTTTTTGTTTATGTGGTGCTGGGGAATCAAACCCAGGGCTTCAGTCATGCAAGGCAAGCGCTCTACCACTGAGCCACCTTCCCAACCCTAATTCTTTTTTTTCATTGTGAAAATACCATACAATTACATGAGCAAGGTAATGAGTACATTTCTTATCAAGCATTGTTGCCTCCTCCTTTGTTTCCCCTTACCATCCCTTCCCATCTCCCCAACCCGTATCAAAGTTGTAATGTTCATTTTCGACATAACATCTTGTACATCTCATTGGTGTAATGGGTCCACCTGTATCCCTATTTAAACAATTTTTTTCCCTTCCCCTCCACAAATTATACCAACATCAAATACAGTGAATTTCTAATAGCTCATGAAAATATGGTAATTTCCTGGATCTCTTAAAGAAAAGTCCATACGTAATGGCTTCAGGCAGAGTTAGATTTGACTGCCAAAACAATATTGCCAGGGATTTCTGTCCCTTTCTTGGATCCATTTTCCTCCCATTGGCTTTATTTCAGACACTCTCCTTTCACGTTGTGACAAGTTGAGCATCAGAAACTTCAAGCTTACATCTTACATTTTTATCTTTACATTTTATAAGGAAACCTAGCACAAGGAGTATCCATGTCTTATACTTCTATCAATACCAGCTTGGCTGATAGCTGATGATTCTGAGCGACCTGTCTTAGACCATAAGCATTTTTGCTGCCAGGGGAAATGGACTATGCTGATTGGCTGGACTTGGCTTAAATTTTAGAATAAGGATAATCAGTTCTTAAAGGAAAGGTGAAATGTTTCTAAGAGAGATGAACATCATGGTTGTTGGGCAAACAGTGTGGCAGATGTCACTCATATAAATATTCATTATACTGACATAATGCCATCCCTTAAGTATTATTGAAGACAAAACACTAAGCAGATACTTTAATATATACATATATAGTTACTGTGGAAATGTTAGCCACGGATGACTTTAAGAGAAGTGGTATTTTCTAATATAAAAGAGAAGATTCAACATAATACCAAGGGTAGTGAGTGTTTACTGCAATATTTATTATAAATAATCACTTCTTTCACAGGCCTTTTTGGCCAGTCCAGTACTTCCCATCCCTTTTACTTTGTTTACTTGAATTTTTTTAAATCAACACATGATATCTTGTATGTTAATTTAATATATACCCTGTGTATTTATTTAGCATTTATCTTTTCTCACTAAATTTATGGGAAATATACTCATTTCTTCCTGTTCACATAGGTGAATAGTATATACTAGACAAATACTAAATAATTGTTGGATAGATGAATGAAGGAAGGAATAAAAAAAAATTTTTTTTGGTCGGTCATGGGGCTTGAACTCTGGGCCTGAGCGCTGTCCCTGCACTCTTCAGCTCAAGGCGAGCACTCTACCACTTCAGCCACAGCACCACTTCCGGCTTTCTAGTGGTTTATTGGCGATAAGAGTCTCATGGACTTTCCTGCCTGTGCTGGCTTTAAACCTCGATCCTCAGATCTCAGCTTCCTGAGTAGCTAGGATTACAGGCGTGAGCCACCAGCGCCCAGCAGGAATAAAAAATTTTGAGATAGATTTTCAAAAGCCCAAGGAAATTCAATGCCACCAGCGCCCAGCAGGAATAAAAAATTTTGAGATAGATTTTCAAAAGCCCAAGGAAATTCAAATTTATACATAAATGGATGTACTTTTATTTCATTAAGACTCTTTTGAAAACATAACACATAGATTGAATTTTAAACATTTTTTGTTATTGTACTCGTTATTTTGTTTTGCTTGTATGTCCTGAGGCTTGAACTCAGGGCCTAGGCACTGTCCCTGAGTTATTATGTTCAAGCCTATCCCTCTACCACTTTGAGCACAGCTCCATTTTCAGGTTTCTGATGATTAACTGGAGATAAGAGTCTCACAGACTTTCCTTCCTTTCAAACGGTGTTCCTCAGATCTCAGTCTCCGAGTGGCTGGGATTGCAGGTATGAGCCACTGGCATGTGGCTTAAACATGAATTTTTATTGTATAGGGAAAATTGAAAAATACACAGTATTCCAAGCTATTTTTAATTTATTTTTAATGTGATTTATTAGTATAAACCCCATTATAGATATTTTTTAACTTGTCAGAGGTTATACAGACATTATCTACGATATAAAGGAAGCTTTGTCTTGTTTTCAGTTTATTATTAAATTTAATATATATTTAGTATGTTTTTAAAATGGCTAGTTCCATAGCAGTTCAATAGAAATAGATCACCAAGCTACCTTTTATTGTGTTTATTCATGCATAGGGATTATCTTAGGTACAACTGTGATTATACAATTATATCTCACTAAGTTGCTGCAGTTACCTCTCTGTATGTTCAACAATATTGTCTAGATAAAAGCATGTTTCCCAGCCAGGATGCATAGCATCGATACTGCCAAGCCCTGTTCAGGGAATATTGATTCGAATCTAATTGGGAAGATAAATAAATAAACCACAAAAATCAATTCATCTAAGTCAACTTCACACAACTGAAGTTTTTCACAATTTTTTTTGACCTGCCCAGGAGAGAACGAAGGACGTGAATACCCATGAAAACCCAGCTCAAACCTTCTCTCTCCTGACCTTCCCCCACCCCAGTAGATTATAATCTTCTCTGTCATCTGGAATATCTTGTCACTCAAGATCTCCTTCTCTTCAGAAGATATGATGCTCATGTCTCTTGCCTTGCTGTCACTTATCGCTTCTTCCAGAAATATAGACACATGTTTGATATGATCATAAATGCAGAAACAAGAAGGTACAGCATGTATGAACAGGGAAATGCCAAGTGTATGCAACCAGAACGTTACATTGAAGACACAGTCTTCATTGTTCTAAGATATTCTTTATCCTTTCCTCTATATTGTCAAATGCAAAGAGGTGCATTTTTTTAAACTATAAAGCTTGCATGTATCACTTATTCTTTCTTCTTACAAACATTTAATGACTCTTTCATTCCTCCAACACAACATAGAAATGTCATATTATGTCAGTGAGCCATCCCACTTTATACAATGTTTTAGTCCTTAGTATCTTTTTTCCTTGTTTAAAACCTGTTTACAGACAAAGGAATCAAGCAAAATATGTCTTTGTTCTGGCCAGGCTGAATAAATATATAGGTGATTCTCCCACCCCCTCATTTCTGGGTTATTACATAGGTCCTAAATACCCAACATCTCACTCATTTCCCTCATGTAAGCTTATGACATTGCTTAAGCACCATTCTTCTATTGTTGTGTATGAGATTTATATATATATATATATAGAATATTATATAATATATACTTTATATATTATTTTTATATAAAAGTACATATATAAAGTATATATGTTATATATTATATATGCTTAATTATTTCCTGAAATCTGACTATTTTGTGTGGCATTCTGGATGACTATGATTTAGCTCATAATGACATTGGTAAAAGTTTGTGGATGCTATGGCATGAGTACTTAGGATAAAAATTCTGGCTTGCCTCTTAGGAATAGATCATGCATTGAGATAAAATGAGAAGAGAAATTGTTCACTAGTAAAGAAATTGATTTAAAAATTAGGAATAATCTCCAGGTGACTGTGGTTTATGCATATTATAATCCTAGCTACTTGGGCAGTGGATACTGGAAGGATTATTGTTTGAAACACTCAGAACAAAAGGTTTGTGAAGCTTCATCATGAACAACAGCTGTAAGTGGTAGCATGTCCCTGCCATCCCAGCTGTGCAGAAGACTGACTGGGAGGATTATGTTTTCAGACCACCAAGGGCAAAAATGCCATAAGACTTCCATCTCAACAGAGAAGGCTGGGCATGTCCATGTGTCACTCCAGCTGTGACTGAACTTGCAAACAGGAGGATGACGATCCATATCCACATGACCAAAAATGAGCCCTTATCTCAAAATGTACTATAACAAGAAGAGCTGTAGGTGTGGCACAGGTGGTAGAGCACTTGCCTAGCATGAAGCACTGATGTCAAAGAGCAAATAGAGAGTTATTCAATTTGAAAGTTTTTGAAATTTTTTTTACATTAGAAGATTGTATTATACTATTTATTTTACTTAGACTTGGAAGATGTCAATGTTAGGAATTAAGTAAAATAATGCATGTCATGTATGCCATATATTTTATAGTCCAAAGTATATTAATACAATCTTGCCATGCTATTCATTCTTACTATTTCTTTAACAATTTTTCCCTGTGATAGTTGAGCTTAATATGTCATGCAAGACATAACTGCAGTTATGTTATGGACCCTTATATTAAATAATATTAAAAATTGCTACATTATTGTTAGATATTTCTAAGGATTGGTATTATGGGATGGCCCAGTTCTTTTGTGCTAAATCTTTTAGAATTTATTCAACTCCACTGAGGTAGATTCTATTTCTCCTTCTCCTCTAATCTAACCCCTAGGGCCACTGTTATATGAACATCTTACTCTGCTAAATTAAGAAGCCCATCTTTGTTGTTTTGTGTGTACCTTATTTAGGCCATCAGCAGACAAAATGGAAATTGTATTTTGTAACCCACAGTGTGGTCCACAGGGGAAATGAGGACTTGATAAGTTTATATCCAGTGCACTTACTCTAAGTGATAATTAAAACCAGAGCCCAGAAAGAGGCAAGAAGCCCTGGAATGAAATTGTCAATCTAAAAGTTGTCAAATTGAAAAGCTCACCTAATTTTTCTGCAAACAGCAAGTTTCTAAGAATCTTATCAAAGGCCCACCTCTGCCCTCCTGGGGTCAATTTACAAGATGGGGGGAAAAGAAGCAGGAATAAATTTAGTTTGCAATGCATGGAGTCCTGCTGGTACCACAATTGTTAAATGGGCTTGGCCTTCCCAGGCCCTTCAGGGATGAAATCCAAAGTAGAACATCAAAGACATGAATGCCTTATTTCTAGATTAGTAAATTAATTATATTTTTTGTTTCAAATAGAATATATTCTTTCAACTTAAAGACAACCTTGAATTGTTTCTTATTTTAAACACTAATTATCTGCACACAATTTTATGACTTGCCCTGAAATAAGACTTATTTTGGAAGGATGCTTATCTTTTGTCTTTTCTGTTGCTATAACTTCTTCATTCTATATGAAGAAATAAAAATTCTGTTATTGAGCTGAAAACAATCAAGGGAACAGGAACTAACTGGTATACTTCAAAACATTTTTATTTCCTGACTTATTCAGTTTTCTCTCAGCTACTCTCAAACAAATCTACAGAAACTCCTATCCCTTTAAAATCTTAGGTACACTATTGAAAAGTTCTAAAATAAGTATAATTTAACAGTTAGAAAGTAGCTCAAGGTTTGTATACAGTGAGTGGCTTTAGGTAGTTTACTTAATGTTTCTAAACTTTCATTGCTTTATCTGTAACTTGAGATTAAAAGCAGTACACACTCCAAATGTTTTGGAGAAACTTAAGTGTCCAGGGGCTGAGGCTGTAACTCAGTGGTAGAATGTTAGAGTGCTGGCCAGCACTGGGTTTATTCTACTCTGTATTTTGTTTTTTTTTAAACAAGATATTAATTGCATAGAACTCAGCACAGCGCTTGTCACCAAGTATCTACTCAATAAATGCTGACTCTTCAAATGCCTAAGTATAAGATTTTCAGAACCTGATGGAATAGTAATATACAACTACTAAATAATGCCTACTCAAAACACAAACTATAAAATGCTATATAATTAATCAAGTTAAGATATAATAAAACTACTTCCCTCCTTATATATATGTATATATATATGTATATATGGGTAATATTTTATATTCATGCTATTCTGTTTAGCAAATTTATTTCCTGAGAGTTGTAATCCCTGAACTTTGGAAACTGAGACAAGATCAAAAGTGCAAGGCCAGAACATAGGTATTACATTAGCAAAACTATCTATATCCAAATCAATATATTTTTCTGAGAGTTTCATCCTTGTTGTACTGGGTAAAGAACTAAACATGGATATACCAGGATCAGATATGAAAACAATCCCTTTGAGAGGGAAATTGTTCATTTGCTATGGCAAACAAAACCTAAGAGAGAGAGAAGGAGAGACAGAGGCAGAGACAGAGAGACAGAGAAACACAGAGAGAGCAACAGAGACAGGCAGAGAGACAGAAAGAGAGAAAGAGAGATCCCAGAGATGAAGTATCAAGCAAGCAAGCCATTTATAGTTGCCTGGATAGCACAATCCAGCAGCAAGCAAAGAATAGACAGGAAACTTCAAAACCCCATCCTGTGGTGTCTGCCTCTGAACAAAGACCAATGCTTGAAATATACCTTCAGCCACATTGGAAAGTAGGAGATGAAGCAAGAATAAAGACCAGCATGAGAGTTTCGTGCAACTGTATGGTTGAATATATTAAGTATCTACTGACCTGGAAAGCTAACAGAAGATTTTATTATTATGACTCCAGTCAATTATTATAGTATTGATCCTGTATTCACAAAGCCCCTTATTATTATTTTTTTCAGTTCACCAATAGGCATCAGCTCGTGTAAGTCATACTTTCAATTAGAAGCAGTGTAGGGAGGCAAAGGACCTCTTACCTTGTCTGTCTAGAGAGAACGTGTTCAAAGCACATGGCATGTGAATTGTGAGAGAATTTTGCAAACTGACCAACATGGTAAAAAACAAAATACACACACACACACACACACACACACACACACACACACACACACACACACGCTGCAGCTTGTCGTGCCAAATGACCCTATTGTGAATCTTTCTACGGAGTAAAAATTTAAATATTTAAACAGATATTTTATTGGGTAGTCTAATTGACTATCTAATTGATAAAATTCTAAAACTTTTAAAATTAAGGAAATTTTAAAATTCCAAACAATTAAAGGAAAAATGAATAGGAGGTCCGAGACATTGTATACCAACAAGCTGGCAAGTATCAGGTTTCATGCTCTTCTTGTGTTACTATATTACTTAATTCTTCCCAAACCACACTTAGAAAACTAGCAAACTAAATTTGAAAGTTAAGTGACTTGGCCAAGGTGAAACACACTTATATATGTCTCTGTGTGTAAATGTCTTTTACTCATGAGGCATAAACCCCCATGTGTTTGTTTCTTAGTATTTAGTTTCCTTTGAGCCTGACATTTCTAAATTATGGGCTGTAGATTTTCACAGGAATATCAACTTTAGTAGACCAGCATACCCTGAAAGATCATTTGTCTTAGTACCATTTAATTATGTGAAGGTGTACTAAATAAAATCCAAATTCATTTAAAATATTTCAAAGGGGTAATGTTTTAGTCAATATTTTTATTTCATACAACATTTAAAGTAGAACTACAAAAAATCAGAGTTCTGTGACATTATTTTTAATTATTGTTTTTAAGTCATTGCACAAAAGGGTTACAATTCCACTAGTCACATTATGATTATGATTATAATGCTTTTGGGCCAATATTACCCTTCCTTTGTTCTCCCCCACTTCCCCCTTCCTGTACCCTACCCTCAAGTTACAGAATTCATTTTTTTAACCTCATGTACATTGAATATTATGACTACAATGAGTGCTTACATTTAAAATTAATTTTTCTGTGAGGGGAACTTATTAAATCATCTACAGATATATATTTTAAGACTTAATATCCCTAAATGTTAAATAAACAAAATATCTCCAGAATTTTTTGATTGTGAAAATACCATACAGAGGGGTTGCAATTATATGGGCAAGATAGTGAGTACATTTCTTATCAAGCATTGTTGCCTCCTCCTTTGTTTCCCCATACCATCCCTTCCCCTCTCTACCCCCACACTCCCACACCCCCTTACCACCACCCCCACACAGCCCCACCCCGCACCCCACCAAAGTTGTAAAGTTCGTTTTTTGACATAACATCTTGTACATCTCATTGTTGTCATGGGTCCACCTGTAACCCTATTTAAACAGTTTGTTTTTTCTCTTCCCCTCCTCAAATTATATCAACATCAAATACAGCGAAAACAGGGCTTTCTGGGGGAGGTACATACAAAGCAACAAAGAAATCATCTTATAAATATGTTGGAATCAATCGCAAGAAAGAAAAGAATATTTAAATCCTTATCTTGGGGTTCATTTTGCCTAACATCAACTTGCCAGGCCCAAAGACATATAGGTCCCATGGTTTCCCTTATTTGCAATAACTAGTATATGTCTGAGACAAACAGAAACTGTCAGACAAGTTGATGTCTTTTTATAAGAGATTTATTTTATTGTAAAAGTTATGTACAGAGGGGTTATATAGTTACATAAGTAAGTTAATGAGTATAATTCTTTTCAAACAGTGTTACTCCTCCCTCATTTTCTCCTGCTTTCCCTGCCCTGTGACCCCCCCCCTCAAGTTGTAAAGTTTATTTCCAACATAGTGTCTAGTGAGTCTCCCTGTTGTATTGGTTCACCCTTTGTCCCACCATTTCTGATTTCCCTTTTGTTCCCCAAAGCAGATAAACTTATACACAAGACAAAGGGTACCACAATCAGAAACAGTGACCACAAGGAATAAACCAGAGGAGAAAAAAAAATACAAAAGAAATAACTATAGACAGTACAAAAAAAAGAGAAAAAACCCCACAAAATCCCCTCTTGTTTCCATATCATGGAGATCATTTCTATTAGCATCATTTTATATGGTCATGTGTACTATGTACATAAGTACCTCTGCTAGGACTACATTCGCAACAACAGTGCAATAGTGTTCCCTTTTGTTCACATCTCCTCCAGCATCTGTTTTTACTAGATTTCTTGATTATAATCATTCTAACTGGGGTGAGGAATTTCATTGGGGTTTTGATTTGTATTTCTTTTATGGTCAGAGATGTTGAACATTTCTTCATGTGTCTATTGGCCATTTTTCCCTCTTTGGCTAATTTTATTTTAATTTTTTATTGTGAAAATATTATACAGAGGGGTTACAATTACATGGGCAAGATAATGAGTACATTTCTTATCAAGCATTGTTGCCGCCTCCTTTGTTTCCCCTTCCCATCCCTTTCCACCCATCCCCAGCCCCCCATCCTTGCAAGCCAAAGTTGTAAAGTTCATTTTTCGACATAACATCTTGTACATCTTTGTTGCAATGGGTCCACCTGTATCCCTATTTAAACAATTTGTTTTTTCCCTTCCCCTCCACTAATTATACCAACTTCAAATACAGTGAAAACAGGGGTTATACCGTGGGGGAGGGACATACAAAGCAACAAAGATTTAAAAACAGTTACTGAAATTTGGTCACATGATAGCCTGGGACAATCTTGCTAAGCTATCCTTGGGATCTAGTGTTAGAATCAGTCTTATAACCTGGCTGAAACACATTTCCATCTGTCAATCCAGTGGCAGTCTGCACAAACTCTACTAATGGAAAGAATGCTTTGTCAGTCTTTACAATTACATTAACATGCAGATATGGAGAGGAAGTGCTCATGCCGCACAAGAGTGCATTAGTTCCACCTGTCTTGATCTCTATGTCTACTTCTTCTGGTATCTTCCAACCATTACTCTTGACCAATATCTCAATCTTTAGGCTCTGCAGAATGCCCTGTTTAGGAAGTGTTGGGCTAGGAATCATAGGAGCCTGAAAACCATCGGAGAATGTTCTCTTTGTGGTCATGAGGGTTCTAGCAAATAAGTTTTCAAAATGTTTGTCTTTCTTTGCAGTTGTATAATAAGTAGCATTTAGATGCCCTGAAATGATTAACCTTGATAACATTTCTAACTTAGCACAAGAAAAAAAAGGTCTCAAGGTACAGGGGAGAAACAGAAACAATAAATATCATTATGCTTTCTTTCCAATAATTGTTTTGATTTTCTCTGTGACCTCTATCAGGCAGCTAATGAAGTTGGTGATTTGAGGGATCTTCAGAACATTTTTGTTTGGCATATCATTTAGATGATTAAAATAACTTTCTTTGCATAATTTTTGGGAGAATTACTGGAAACAGAAGCTTTTTTCCTAGATAGAAAATATTTACCAATACCTTGCTAGGATCTGCGAGGTGGTCTGCTTCTAGGGTAAATCTGGTGCTAGTTATAAAAGCATTGGCCAACCACTTAATGACTTCAACCCATTTTTCTGCCAATGTCTACTTTGGAGCTTTATGGTAGTTGTTAAACTAGTTATCTTAGCTCCCAGATGTCTTCTCTTCTAGACATTTCATACTTTTAACTGACCACCTGTTGAGTCAAGAGCAGATGAAATCTGAAAGTTCCAGGTGGAAATTTCTCTGGTTCTTTCATTAAAATGAACTAACTATCCATGAATTTTGCTAAGATTTGTTGAAAGAGATTTCTTTAGCACATATTACCCTCTGAGTTTCAGAAACAACACACAATTCACAGTATTTTAAAAATTGGTTTATCTTGTACTTTTTAGACACCAGTCAAACAATAGCATAGGTTTAAATCTACATTCTCATTACAGTGGCTCATGAACTTTATGTGAATGAACCTATGGCTTCTACATCTTATCAGACACATACCTGGTATGACTGTAGACCTTTGCTGTCCTTCATTTTTAAGTCTTTTGCCTGCTAATTGAAATCAACTGCGACGTTATCTAAATTTACTCCTACATTTAATGTATTTTTAGAACTGCTTTTACCTGAAAGCATAATTTCCATTTTTTAGTACATCAATTTAAAATACACACATGAAAGATTCTTTTTAAATTTGAATGATTGATAGATAATGAAAGTCTGTTCACCATTTATCATATGTGTAACACCCATCTCAGGTGAGAACAGTTAAATTTGTGCAATGAAGTTAGGAAAACACTTTTGTTTTGGTCCTTACTTCCTGACATTTTTCTTTTCTTATAGAGGGAAACGATCTCAGGAAGTATATATGTGGAATTCTAAATATATGTTTATTAAATTCCCAGACTTAGCATAGTTGAGTATCACCAACGTTCATATGATTACCAAGTGATTAGCTAAGTTTATCATAGTCTATTTTCTGTAGGAGAATGTACATTAATTCTGTGTTTTCAAGGGAAGTGTACGTCAAACATTATGAGTTCCACTTGATGTATATTATTTAATTTCTAGTTCTCATATTTCCCCTTGAAAATGTTTAAATTTATTAGAAGAAGTCTGCAACCATAAAATCATCCTGTCTCCTGGTCTCTGATGACTGGCTGTAATCCCAGCTACTCCAGAGTCTGAGATCTGGGGATCACAATTTGAAGCCAAATCAGGCAGAGAAGTCCATGAGACTTTTATCACCACTTTAAGGGAGTGGGGAAGGAAGAAGAAGAAGAAGTAGAGGAGGAGGAAGAAGAGCCAGATGTGGAGCTGTGTCTATAGTGGCACAATGCTAGTCATGAGAATTAAAGCTCAAAGACAGCCCTCAGGCCCTGGGACCATTACACACACACACACACACACACACACACACACACACACACACACACGCACGCACGCACGCACGCACGCACGCACACACGCACACACACACACACACACACTTCTGTGAAACTTTTCAAATCTTTTAAAACTTAATCAAACGCCAATGTGAAGAATTAAGCTCACTAGATTCCTCAAAAGACTCCACATAGAGCTCCCCTATGACCCTGTAATCCCACTATTGGGCATTTATTCAAATGATCACAAACAAGACCACACTAAAGCTACCAGCACAACTATGTTTATTGCAGCATTATTTACCATAGCTAAGATATGGAACCAACCCAGATGCCCCTCAGTAGATGAATGGATCAAGAAAATGTGATATATGTATATATATACACATATATATATGTAAGTATATATGTATATGTAAGTATATATATATACTTACATATATATGTATATATACATATATATACTTACATATATATATATATATATATATATATATATATATATAATATTCTAAGCCTCTATCAGAATGACATTGCCCCATTTGTTAGGAAATGGAAAGACTTGGAAAAATTATATTAAGTGAAGGAAGCCAGGCCCAAAGAAACATAGGTCCCATGGTTTCCCTTATTTGCAATAACTAGTATATGTCTAGGGCAAGCATTAAAGGTCAAAATCTTGTACATATGACCATTTACGATGATGTTAAGTGAAATGAACCCCAAGACAGGGACATAAGTGTTTTTTTCTTGCTATGGTTTTTTAACATACTTATAATGTACTATGTGATTTTTTTTTGTTTCTTTTGTATGTTCTTCCCCATGGTATAACCCCTGTTTTCACCATATTTGATTCCGGTGCCCTGCATCTTATATATACACTTTTCTAATTTGGGGAGGGGAAGGGAAAAAATTAAATGCTTAAATAGGGATACAGGTTGACCCATTGTAACAATGAGATGTACAAGACATTATGTTGAAAATGAACTTTACAACTTGTGGGTGGGGAGGGAAGGAGGAGTTGGAGCAGGGGGGAAGGAAGGAATGGTAGGGGAAAAACAAAGGAGGAGGTAACAACGTTTGATAGGAAATGGACTCATTACTACCTTACTGATGTAACTGTCAACCCTCTGTACACTATTTTTACAATAAAAATATATTTATAAAAAGAATTAAGGTCATAAAAAAACTGTTGATGAAATTAATCTTCATCTAATGATCTACAATGGGTAGACTCAGCAAGGTAAGGCTCTGAAAGTAAGTCATGAAGTAATGAATCACCTAGTATAAGTAGTTTTGTGGTTTTAGGGAATCCCTGAAACACACATTATTAAGAATTCCATACTTTAAGTAACAATATCTAAAATAGTAAAAATACATTAATTCTGACAGATATCAGATATATATGGTTCTAGTCACAACTTGCAAGTCATTTAACATAGCCAGGATACAAATAATTTTTCCTTTTACTCCAAGCTACTATACTCAAAACCAAAGCTCTGAAATATAGAATTGAAACAACTATCAGTGCATAATATCTTAACCAATATTTTTATTGTGTAGGTTTTTAAAAATTAGCATTTGTTCAACTGAAATAATCTTGAAAATATATGTATGAACTGAGAATCTCATTTTGTTAAAGAAGCCAATATGTAGAAAATGCCAGCAGGACTAGAGAACTATACTACTTGAAGCTGCTTTGGTTTATTAAGGTTGCTATATGAAAGATGCCACCGATTGGCTGCATACACAGTGAACAGGTGTCTCGTGGTTCTGGAGTTCAAAATAAAGGCATTGGCAGCCTCAAAGATAACTATCTTCTAGTATCCTAACATAGTGGCAGGATTAAGGGATCTCTAGAATCTCTTTCATAAGGTTTCTAATTTCATTATTATCTTTGAGTTTAAGGGGAGAGAAACATTTAATCCATAGCAGAGGAAGAGAACTCAACATATTACAATATGTATATATGTATATATGTATATATATATTTAAATGATCATAAAATGAAGTTAATCAGCACTTGATTGAGATATACTTTATTGTTTGGATCTTGAGAAGTATTCCACGAGTATCATTCCACTGTTTGTTTTACTAACTTCTCACTTTCTCACTTTTTTGTACAAAACTCTATGAAACATTTATCCCCATGAGTAGGTAACAAAAGTTCCTTTTATATAGTTGTGTACTTATTTATTATTTATTTGTTTGTTTGTTTGCTTTGCTGTTCCTGGGACTTGAACTCAGGGCCTGGTCACTTTCCCTGGCTAGTGTTGTATTACTTGAACCACAGAGCCACTTCCAACTATTTTCTGAGTTGTTTATTGGAGATAAGAGTCTCTCAGACTTTTCACCCCTGGGTGGCTTCAAACCATTATCCTTAGATCTCAGTCACTCCAGAGTAGCTAAGATTATAGGAGTGAGCCACTAGTGCTGTACAGAAAAGTACCTTTCATAGAGACTGTCAATAAATCTAGAAATAGATAATGAAAAAAAGATGAAGAGCCTTGAACACAAGCACTCTATTTTGGAAAACTTTCCATTTAATTTTGCTAGTAGAAAATTAAATAGAATATGAACTAGCTTAAAAAATATGAAATAGATAAGAAATATTTCCCACCTTTCCCCTTTTCATCCTAGCACTCTGGACTCCTTCCCCCCTTCCCATTTTCCTCCTATTACCATCCCATGGAAAACTTTCCCTGGAGGAATCTATCTGAAATTCATTGATATTAATTTTTAAAAGGCAATAATGACTACTAAAAGTATTAAGTTCTGACCTCTCTCTCTGTTCCACAGGGATTTTTGCATTCCAAGTAATTAGGTAGAGGAATGCTGTTTTAATTGTATTATTTATGCTGAGAAGTCCATCATTTCCTAGTACTTCTAAAAGGAAGCATTCATCATACACACGCAATAGTTTTAAGTAGTGGTTGTCCCATTATCCCAGGAATAGAAGAATTTCCTATCTTAGCAGATACAAAATGACTAACATATTCATTCTTTCATGATCTCAGATTCTATACTTGTACAAACATGACTGCCAAAGGAAATTTTCACTCCTTTTTTGACTCTATAGCTAAATTTCCTTTTGTTTCATTGGTTCATCATCTATTTCTATTCCCTCGGAGTCCTATTGGAAGCAAAGCAGATTATGTCTACTTTCATGCTTTTGCTAGGAATCAGATGTATAGTAATAAGCCATGTATAGTAAGAAGCCATTCCAGATAAATGTGAACCTTTCAAAACATACTTTGTTAGACAATAATGTATCACTTAATAACCCAGAGTTTATTAAGTAATACTTGATTTTAAGATTCCAAGATGTGGCCCTCCCTCTGGGGGAAGGACATATAGGCAAAAAGAAAATAATAAAATGTGGTAAGTGAAAAAATCATAAGGCTTCCCTGACTAGAATTAGACTTTATTTAAAATATATCTTATCATTACTTCTCTGTTTTTCTTTTAAGCAGCTCTTAATATCTAACTTTGATATGTTTTACATAATTATCACATTATTGTTGGAGTCCCAAATAGAGGTAATCAATCCACTGAAGGTGGCAATTCTGGAATACATATTGTATTACACAGTTGGATATGAGATCATGAAACAGTGATTATGGCAGAGACTCAATACATAATTTCTTCCCCAAACATGTAAGTATTGCCCTAGTTAATATAAATTTTACCCGATGGTCTCTAAGTTTCTAAGGAACAACTACATAATAGAGAGATATTCCAGTAACAAGATTTACATAAAAGTATGCCTGAGATTCATGGCCATCGAGTATGAAAATAATGACAATAATCCTAGCATAGGTGTAATTCTGTGTGGATTTTTCACCCTTTAGAAAGAAAATACTTCATTCATTAATTCAGAATATCATACATTGACATTTGCATGTACATACAGGGGTTTGGTTCTAAAAATGACAAGTCACAAAAGAGTTAACCTTCTGAACACAGTGTTTCTGTATTTTCCCAATGTCTGATAACCCTGGAGAGTTGCTCTAATGCTGGGAGATTCTGGCTCAGTATGTAACAGAATTGGGTTAAGAGAACTATATAAGGCTTGAAAAAAAAACAGAATCATAGAAATTAGAAATAAAAGGGACTGTTAGATCATATTGTCCATCCCCTGCCAAGGCAAATTGTTGCTGACAGTATATTATAGCTTTATTCTTTGCAGTAGATTTTTACAGGCTTCCCAGGAGAGGTTTCTGATCTGTCCAGAATAATGAATGGGGTGATTTTTATTTTTTCTTTTGGCATCTAACCACTAGAAAGCACAGCTTTTTACTGACAACACTAGTTTGGGGAGTACATTGAAGCCCAGTGTCGATTTCTACTAGCATTGTGTGTTAGCAGATTAAACCATATACAGGTATGGCTTATTATGGTTACTTTATTTATTAAAGTGTATTTTTTTCATGAGATACACTATACTTAACCTGATTATTTAAGGCAAAGCTAGAAATCTTGGAACATCAAAAACTGAAAAATATGAAACTCCCCATCAATTCTTGGCCTTTTGAGTATGATCAACTATATTGGAACTTTTTTATACAATTAACTCAATTATTTAATTTCATTGAATTTATTGAAACATTTTTATTATTTGTAAGACCAAAATAACCATTCATCTTAGGCAGTTCCTTCAAAATACCATAATAGTTTTCTCTTTATTAAATTGGTTTTCATACAACATATTATAGGAATATTTTTATTTATACATAGATGTGAGGAGATCCCAGAAGGAAAAGCTCAAGAGCATACTCAGCTGTTTAGTGGAACTTGAGCCCAAGAATTCTGATTTCTCCATTTATTTGATTAATTCACTGATTCTGGTGAGAAGGAACCTATTAAACCAAAATGTTAAAAAAGTAAATGTATTATGGTTATTTATCATAATCACTTCTACTGGATTTTTCAGTCTGAGCAGTTTAACCCTACCAGAAAATCAATTTTACATCCTTTCCACTATGTTCAAGTCCATTTTAAAAAATGACACATACCTGCCTTCAGCTCCTAGAGTTTCACCACTAGAAAAATAGCAACATGGTAAACAAAAGCCTGCCTTGTCACTTCTGGGAGACTTTTTATGGAGACTATTTTTGGAGAAACTTTTGTCTCATGTTCATTTATCTGACTATGTTTGCCAGATAAATTAATTATATAACCAGGTATCTGTCTCTCCAAAGGGTGATTTAGATACATTTTTTAACAATTTGTAAGGCTTTGGATTTTTCTTATTTTTTAATTCTATTTATTACATTTCCTTACTTGTTAATTGTATCCTATGGTGTCTGGCTAGTCTATATCTACTATATTATTTGGGGAGTAAGTTGATGTTTCAGAGTTAAAAATTCAAGGTTTACTTAAGAAAGAGGAAAAGTAATGAGATACTTTATGGAAAAGGGTCAATATGTTCTAAAACAACTAAAGTATCCAAAAAGAATTCTTATAATAACTTTTATGGACTATATCCTTCTTGGTGCAAGTGATGGATATTAATGCATTCACTTTTCAACCTAAAGATTTAGGTACAATCATCATCCTACTGGAAAGTTAGGGAAACTGAATCAGAGAGAAGTTAAGTAATTGGCTTCAAATTTCTTTGTTGCTTTGTATGTCCCTCCCCCACAGTATAACCCGTGCTTTCACTGTATTTGATGTCGGTATAATTTGTGGAGGGGAAGGGGAAAAACAAGTAGTTTAAATAGGGAGACAGGTGGACCCATTGCAACAATGAGAAGTACAAGTCGTTCGTTGAAAAAGTTCGTTGAAAACGAACTTTACAACTTTGGGGGGGGCGGGAGGATTGGGTGGGGGGGTGAGGGTAGGATGGGAAGGGATGGGAAGGGGAAACAAAGGAGGAGGCTACAATGCTTGATAAGAAATGTACTCATTATCTTGCCCATGTAATTGTAACCCCTCTGTACTGTATTTTCACAATAATTTTTTTTAATTTAAAAAATAAAAAAATAAAAAAGAGGAAATTAAAAAATAACACTTTTAAGGAGGGCCAGAAGCAATCAATAAACCTGTACTTATATTTTTAACAAACCTACAATACTGTCTTCACTTTACACCTCAACCATAGCATGCAGGAACATTGCACCCAGGTGATCCTCTCTTATTTGTCAAGAGATGCCACAAAACTAGAGTTTTATGTAACTTAAGAGTTCTTAATTTTGAATATGAGCCACAAATCCTACAGTACCAAATGTTGTAGAGTCTTCTCAGTATTCCTGAACTGTTTTCTCCCCCACTTTCTCTATAAATTTTAAATGGTTTTAAAAGATACCATTTAAAGAAAGCAATAATAAAACTATGCTTGTAATATACTAGGAGTTGTGATTGATATGAAGTAGGTGTTAAATAAATGTCACTTTTCTTTCATTTCTTTACCACAGCAGACAACACATTTAATTACATGGAACTTCCTGAATATAAAGTCTAAGCTATTTTAATGGGTGTTTTCTTTTCTTTTTTTTTCTTTTAATACAAAATAGGATGGAGAATAGCACCAAGACATTAAAAGCCTTATTAGATCATAAATTCCTAGAGTTGAGGATATAGGGCTCTTTATTTTAGTTTTATCCTCTGGGACTAAGTTGAGATCTGGCATAAAGCACATGTTCAATAACTACTTATTGAATAAACTATTAGCCATTTCTTTACTTCAGAAGTTAAATAGAGGTAAAAATATTTTATCCTCTCTTGTCATTTGACAAGACATGTGATGATTCACAAATAAGCCTCAGATTGCATTGTCAGAGAAAACTGATCCAAAGAGTTTAAATATCTATATTTAAGTATAAAATTTAACCTGAAGCTTTTCTTCAGAAAAAATGAAAAGGCAGCAATTGCAATTACTTTTTGCTGGTCTGGTGGATAGCATATTGAATAGAACCCAATGTGGTTCTTCTATAGGCAAATCTATTTTCTATTAACTATCTTCAAATGTGTTTGAGCGAAAGTCTACATTGAAATGAAAATGAATACTTCCCAACCCAAACCATTTCAGAAAAGGCTTGGGTTTCCTTTGTGTGCAGCCTTACACATTTCTGCTGCTCTGAGAGAAGTAAAATGAAATCAGTCTCATTTCTTGTATATTTTATCACCATATTTCAGAGATTCTCCACTCTGATTATTTAAAATATGGCATAGTTCTATATGTCACTGATTGACATGTAGATTTAAGCTTTGACTGAGAATGTATGCCTGGCAGATCAAATTGACCTGGGCTTTACCAAAAGCTACTAGTAATTTTCTAGCTGTATGTGGGGCTGGCAGAACCTGCAAAGATAGGGTAGGAGCAAATTACACTCCACCCTGTCTCTCAGCAGAAAAGCTGTCTTAAATCGCCATTCTTCCCCTACTTGCAAGCTATCCCAAGGGTTTTCTCTGCAAACTTCTCTCAGCTGCTCTCACACTTGTTTTACGTGCTTGCTGATTTCTGCTTAATAGTTCTGTTCTTGATCAAGCACATTCTCTGGCTGAAAAGAATAAGGAATGGTGTTTTTCAATGCCTAATTCAGTCCCTGGAGGTTAATGCACTAAATGTTATCTAAGGCCTTAATAAAAAGGGAACAGAACACGTCTTCCTAAGAATCTATGTCTGTCCAAATTCAAGAAGTGGCTGAGTTTTCCTTTTTTATCTAATGTAGATGGCAACAATTTTCAAATGTTTAAAAAAAAAGAGTGGAAAGCTGGGCTCCAGTAACTCACACCTGTAATTCTAACTTCTCAGGAGGTTGAGATCTGAGGATCACAGTTTGAAGCCAGCTTAGGCAGAAAAGTCTGTGAGATTCTTCTCTCCAATAAACTGCTCAGAAAAAGTGGTGCTGTGCCTCATGGTAGTGTGCTAGCCTTGAGCAAAAGAAGCTGAAGCTCAAAAAAAGTGCCTAAACCCAGATTTAAAGCCTAAGGATAAAACAAACAAACAAACAAACAAAAACCAGAAGCAGAAACAGAAGAATAAAATGCATTCATTCAAAGAACCCATTCAATGATCATACAGGTGCTTGGTCCAGTTGTGTCTCTTTTTTTTTTTTTTTACTAATCTTGTTATGCATCTATTATGCATCTCTAGTTATAAAGGTAAAACGAAAAAGAAAAAGGAAAATGTAGGAACAATGGAAAAAGCCATGTAATTCCTATAGTAGGACGACTGTCCAGATAATGGCACATGGATTTTACATGCATATTCCATAAACTGCAATCAAGGATCGTTTTTAGTCTCAAATGTGTGACTCAAAAGACTGATACATTTATGGTATATTTGGATATTGCCAAATGTCAAAAATCTATAAATCTTTTTTTTTTTTTTTACTAGAACTTAATATGTAGCTTTGTTCTAAGGTCAATACCATCGCTGTGGACTTTTATAGACAACAAAAAGTCAGTAGAATTTCAAATATTAGACAAAATAAGAAAAAGCCATCTTCTCCTTATGAAATCATTAAGGCAAAATTATTCTATATCCTTGCATTATTCTCCTTCTATTGTATATGGTAGAAGTTTTACTTTAGAACCCAATTGTAAAGAACTCCAAAGGCTGTGCAGTGTATCTCATCTGGTAGGTGGTTATCATTTGGGAAGGTAAAAAGCCAGAAAGCAAATTTTAAATTAGTATTAGAAAAGGCACCTACAATGGCTTTGATTATTCAGTCAGCTATGAATAGAATATTACTTGTTGGCTTTTATCAGTGTGTTATTTTGTTACTGCTTTAAATTATTCATAATGTATAGTAATAAACCTACAGCCTTTGATATTCTAGCACATCTTTTTGTCTTCTGAAGACAGGGACTTGAAGCACAACCTATTGATAAAAGGAAAAGGAACAAAATGGTCAGTTCACACCTCAGCAAACCTCCTTTCCAGGGCCTAATAGCAATTTATTATGTATCTTTAAAATGCAATTACAGTACCTGAAATTTTTCAAAGAAATGCCTCACTAAAATGAGACAAACCATGACTTGGCTGAGATTGTATTTAACCTCATGAATAATAGCACATAAACATGCACAGTGCACATTTAAGCTAACCACCTAGTTGTCTTGCTCTATAGTCAAAAAGCACAGAGTATAACATACTGAGAAAAGTAATTCAACATCTGTGTCACACTAGTAGCCTTTAATGGCTTGGCTCCTTCTTTCTACATGAAGCAATCAGTAAGAGTGTGGCTTTTCTTAAGGCTGACCACGAGTCTAACGGGCAGTGACAAACAACTAAATGATACCTGTTTTAGCAATTATTCTGGCAAGCATATCCCATCAGGTAATTTTTATGTAGTTTTGTCTTATGGATGAGATTCCTGGCCATGATATATCTCTTCCTATCGTGATTTTGCATTGAAAGAGGTTGATGTTTTCAGATCAAGGGACATGTAATGTAGTTTGACAAAAGGGTACTTCAGGAAGTGGGTGAAGCTAGGACAGTGATAGCAAAGCATAAAGCACAGGGTGACTAGGAGAAAAAAACAGAAATGGTATGTTGACCCAATTTATAGAAAGTCTTAGATTTTGTGCTAAAGATTTTTCATTTAATTTATGGGGAGGAACAAGAATAAAATCTACCACATAAAACAGCAAGACCATGTAGATATTAATATATAGGAATGTTGAATGTCACATTCTTGTGTCTGTGTATGGCCTACAAAATTGCCCTTCCATTTCTCCCTCCTCCGTATTTATTGGTTTAGCAATTCTCCTTAGCTGAAATTCTCTCTTTTCTCCTCCATACCTACCTACCCTCATCATCTCTGATGAACTCAAAATTAACCCCTTTGGGATGGATTCTCTTACTATGACCTCAAAAGTCCTTATTATCTTTTCATACCATTTTAAATTGCTTTTTTGATGGATATGTTTGCATCTTTTAATAGTTCTGAAATCCAGATGTATCTTATTGAGTGGATGGCTTCTTAGAGTTACTGCCCACCAGAATGCAGTTGTAAGGTCATAGTCTCTGCCTGGACACAAGCAAGGATGGTCATAACTATAACTCCTTTCTTTCTTCCATTGAGTTATACACCTAGTTAACACTAAACAAGTTAAGGTTAATTGCCATTTAACAGACCTTTAAAACAATATACTGCATGCTTCACTACTGAAACATGGTCTTGTATATGCAGAAGGCAGGAAAGGATAGCAAAGGGCTATGGATTTTATATGAGTGGAGCGAGTACTTCGAAATAAAGAAATGTACTTTATGGGAACAAAAGGAAAATTATACCTACAAGCAGATGAGGTTGTGCTGTTTTATTATGGAGACAATTGGAGAATTATGATCCTGTGACAAGCCATGCAGAGGAGGGTCAGAGCGTGGCGAAATCCCTGCAAATGGCTGAAAGAAATGTCAAAGCAACAAGAAATGGGTTGAATCTCCTCCAGCTTTTGCAGGACTAACCTGAAGGAGGCAGCTAAACTGCAAGGTGGTTGTTTATTTTTTCTTTTTCCTCTTTCTCTTTCTTTCTTTCTTTCTTTCTTTCTTTTCTTTCTTTCTTTCTTTCTTTCTTTCTTTCTTTCTTTCTCTCTCTCTCTGTCTTTCTTCTTTTCTTTCTTTCTTTCATTCTTTTTTTTCTTTCTTTCTTCCTTTCCCACACAATAATGTGGAGATGGGAAGGTAGGGGAAAAACAAAAGAGAAGGCAACAATGCTCCATAGGAAATGTACTCATTACCTTGCTCATGTAGCTGTAACCCCTCTGTATGGTATCTTTACAATAAAAAACTACAAAAAATAAAACTCCTACAATTAGTAATATAATTTGATGAGATAGAAGAGTTTCTTAGGTGCACAGAAGCACTTTTTAATTTAGTTTTTCCTCTTAATTTTTCTTTGTAGATTTGTCATGATCACAACTAGATTGTAGGGGCTCTTTTGTTATTACTTATATTCTCTCTCCCTTTCCCCTCTCTGTCTCTTGGTCTGTCTCTCGCTCTCTTTTTCTCTTTCTCTCCCCTCTCTTTGTCTCTGTGTCTATCTCTCACTCTCTCTCTTTCTCTCTCCCCTCTCTTTGTCTCTCTATCTCTGTCTCTGTGTGTGTCTCTCTCTTGTTCTCTGTCTCTCAGGGTAAAATATTTCCTTTTTGGTTTCTTCCTACTTATTCACATTGATGGATTGTGACATTTCTCAATAGGATTGTTCAAAATCTAATACAAACTGAAATTTTATTAGTAGACAGTTCATGTTGTTTTGAGTTTTAGAAACAATTTGCTTTTAAAGTAAAAATCAAACATTTTATTTATTTATTTTTATTTTTTAAATTATTTTGGTTGGTTGTTGGGGCTGAACTCTGGGCCTGGACACTTCCCTCAGCTCTTCAGCTCAAGGCTAGCACTCTGCCACTGAGCCACAGCACCACTGCTAGCTTTTTTCTGCTTATATGTTGCTGAGGAATCGAACCCAGGCCTCATGCATGCGAGGCAAGCACTCTACCACTGAGCCAACATCCCAGCCCCAAAATCAAACATTTTATTTTTTTTAATTTAATTTTATTTTATTTGTGAACATACTGTACAGAGGAGTTACAATTACATGGGCAGGATAATGCGTACATTTCTTACCCAGCATTGCAGCCTCCTCCTTTGTTTACCCTTCACATCCCTTCTCAGCCTCCCCCCTCCCCCCCCAAATCAAACATTTTAATCCATTTGATTCAAGAGGAGTTTTACATTTCCTTTATGATTATGTTGTGTCTGCATGGAATGGACAGCCCTTTGTCCTGACCAGAGCAGCACCTAGCCAAACATGCCACTAGGGGCCTGCACACCCACTTTCTGAGTAAGGAGACTCAGGTCCAGGGTGGGCTACTTGGTCTGCAAAGTTTCTAAAGGTATTAGGTTAGCATTCGACTCCAGAAATATTCACCTGACATGCCATATGACAGAATTATAGCAGAAATCATTGTTTTTCTCATTGTATGCTTTGTACATGGAGAAAAGCCATTGATAAAAGAGTGTCAACAAGGTCTAACTTTTGAATTTGCATCATTTTCAGTTGGGCAGAGTCCAGTAGACAGAAGAGCATTATAGAGATAGACTGGAAGTTATGTTGCTATAAGTTGAGAAAACAGAGAAGTCAAATTATGAAGGATCGAATCTTGGAATCTTGATTACAAGGCCAGCTACCACATGGTGGACTCCTGTCTCAAAGACCGACAGTCAGCAAATACACTTAACACTGTGAGGAAACTGAGCCATGAAAGCCAGAGAAGAAAGAAAGAACAAAAAACAATTCCAACAAACCAATTCAGTTCCCATGGAGAGCTGAAGTGGGACTCCATGATGACCAGAAAAGAGATAGGAGACAGGAGAAGAACATGTAGACCCATGACATGGCATAATGGCACCTGAGCTAGTCTGGGCATAAATATAGTCAGGTCAGGGGGCAGGGTCAGAGGAAATTCCCAGTCCCAGGCACTAGACTGACAGGTTTAGTAAACTATCATCCAAGTGTCTCCCTTGACTCCAGGGATTTAGTCATGCCCATCATCTGGGAGATGGGGGCTTCGCTTTCCCCCACCATGAATACAGGATTCCTGACTCTACCATTCACCATGTGGCCAAGATGGCACTGGCCAGTCCTACTGACCCTATTTCAATGTATAAGTTCAGTCACTGATGAATTGCCCAATGTCAGAACTAAGCAAAGTCATTTAACCTTTCTTTTTTTTATTAATAAGATTTTTTTATTGTGAAAATACTGTACAGTGGGGTTACAATTACATGGGCAAGGTAATGAGTACATTTCTTATCAAGCATTCTTAACCTCCTTCTTTGTTTCCCCTTACCGTCCCTCCGCATCACCCCCCCTCCTTTTTTTGGTCTTCAATAAATGCTTTCATTTTTCTATTCATTAACCTTTCTAAAACAAGTTTTCCCACTACAAAATAGATATAATGATTCAGTTTACAACCACAAAATTGTTTAACGCCACATAAATCCCATAGTTCATGTTCAACAAATGTACAGTGCCCGCCTCTCATCATCTGCCCCTCTTAGCCAAGTAAAATCAAGGAATCCAGGTGCCAATAACTCACTCCTATAATCCTAGCTACTCAAAAGACAGGATCACCTGCAGGGCTAAGCAGGAAAGACCATGAGACTCTTAGCTCCAATCCACACTGAAAGGCTGGAAGTGGAACAATAGTTCAAGTGGTAAAGCTCAGGACAGCAACCAGAGCCTGAATTTCATCACAAATAAAGACCAAATAATAATAATAATTAGGGGATTGCTCATTTGTCATAACCCTAAAATAACAATCTCAAGTGCTGTAATAAAGTCTTTAAATCTGGGCATGACCAAGAATTGCCTGTAATGCTTTTGTTTGTAATGTGTAGTAAAGACATAAGTTTCTCCAACTTTGAAATTGCAATTTATAGTCTAAAATGGTGGCTACAAGTCTGTGTTTTTATACAGCTCCCTGATCAGGTGATTTTGATCCATTCTCTGGGCTGGAAATTGCTATTCACATTAATACTACATAATTCAGAGGTCCACTCTGTTGATCGATATTGTATTTTGATGTTAAAATCTATTGGGAAAAGCAGATTTGGGGAGGGGGAGGAAGTGCAAAAAAAAAGCTCTGAAAACTGTCAAATAATACTTGTGGGCTTCTTTTGTGGATGGAAAAAACTCATGTTTTTAGTGTCTTGTTTTCCCTTCAGAGTCGTATTGTACTTAGTGATCATTTTTTTGAAGTTGCATGCTAAAATGCAGTCTCTTGATTCACACTAAAATTAATGGTTACGGCTTAGTCTTTAAATATTTAAGATAAAATCTGCTTAGACAAATCCTGGTTCTATCGCCCTTATAAATTCCAGATACTATGGACAGTTATTATCTCAAATACCACGGGAGTGCTGTAATCATTAATGTGGACACAGACATCCTAGATTACTCAAATGGACACAGGGATGAGTGTTAATAAGGAAAATGGTGCAATGATCATTTGAAGCCATTTTTGTCTTCAAATTTCCAAAATATCTTCATCATTAAATGCATCCTGATGCTAAAACATCTCGTGTAGACACACAGCAAAAAATATTAATAGATATTCCTTTAAAGTCCTGTGACTGAATACCTGAAATCACTTTAGGAAAATAAATAAATAAAAACATGGGACCTAGTTATTGTCTGTTGGTGCTAGTTAATACACAAAGAAAGTAGGAACTCTTTATAGTTTACTGACCCAGAAACCTGTCCCAATACTAACAAAATCAAGATGCACAAAATTTAGGCTTGAAAATACTAGCCCATTTGAGCAAGGTGTGGACAGTAAGAACAGGCCTCAAATTAATGTTCTTTATGTTAGGTTTTTTAAAAGAGAGAGCAAGTAAGAACCACACTACGCACGTGTTATTCAGGTAAGGGGTAGGTTTATTCATCGTTCTGGCTGGCACCAGGCCATGTTGGTCCTCCACCCGGCTGGGAAAGAGCCTGGGAAAGAGTATCTGGCCCTGGGCTAGGCCTTATCTAGGGTAAGGGGGGTGGGGGAAGGTGTGGCCACATGGAATCCAGATGTGACCTCAGGGGATGCAGATGTGACCTCTTCCAGGTGAGCCAGTTGCCTAGGTACTGGGCAGAGATTTTGCTGAGAGGAGGGTGGAGTCTGCTTACATCCAGGAGTGGACCTTACACTTTACATCTAATCCATGCATAAATCTTAAGGGATGTGGGAGGGGCCAAAGAAACTAGCCTGAGTTTGTCTCTAATCCAGGAAAAAAAATTTTTTTTTTTTTTTTGGTCGGTCGTGGGGCTTGAACTCTGGGCCTGGGCGCTGTCCCTTAGCTCTTCAGCTCTAGGCGAGTGCTCTACCACTTGAGCTACAGCGCCACTTCCAATCCAGGAAAATTTTAATTATTGACCACAACCTCTATGGCTGGGACTTTAACAAAGTCAAAGTTGTTGTCTCTCATGTGCTAAGGCCTCCTTGCCTTCCACATCCTCCTACCTCTATTTGGCATATAAAAATAACTCCTGCTCCTCAGGGTTTCTCCATCGGAATTCTACTCAGGAACTTCAAGCTTGGATGCCTATTCAACCCCCTACTTTTCCTGGGGAGTGATGGGTTGTTACACTTTCGAGTGTCATCTGCCATTCACATTTCAGTTTTGACCTGGGGATTACCAAAGAGGAAAGGAAGACACAGGTACTCTAGAGAGAATCTCTGAGAACAGTTACTTCCCTGACAGCTCTCACCCCCAAAACCTCTGTAGCCTAAAGCCAGGCTCACACACAGCACCCTACAAGGTGGACTATGTTAAAGAGTTTCCATCAGGCAACAGTCTTCCTGTCCCAGATTCAGGAACTTCTCTCTCTTCCCTCCCCGTCCCCTGCCCGCTCCCCCACCCCCTCTTCCCCCAGAAAAGCCTCATCAAATCTGAGCTACATTGTATATTAATTTCATTTGTACATTCTACCATTAGGAAAGTACCCGACCCGAAGTCATTCCAGGTAGAGAAACAGTTTTAAGATTATTTTTTTGTTATTATGTTAGAATTAATCTTTTTTTTTTTTAATAAAGAACAACTTCTGCTAGTATATCTGAAAAGTACACTTTAGCAATAACAGTTGGGTTTCAAAGCATCAAGTCTGTTCATTCTCTTTCTCCATTCACAGATACTGGGTGTGCTGTCTGTTGCTGGGAAGAACCCCAGGAAGTTCTTAAGGTGGTCACACTTTAGGGGAGAGAATTAGTGCTAAAATTCTTCTTCCTGGAGAGAGTTGTAGGGGGCAGATTAAGTAGCAGCATCACCTGTGTGTGAGGGGGCCTGGATCTTAACTGCATTCTTTTATTCTCACAATGTACCAGAGTCACTGACAAAATATTTCCAAAGAGGAGGAAGATGAGGGGTGTAACCGTAGTTTTGAAGGTAGGAATGCAGGTAATTCGATTTTATCAAACTAGCAGTCAGATGTTTTAATCTGATTGTGGACATTACCAATAATATTTAGAGAAAAGATTCTCCTTGGGAAGTATGAGCTGACTATTATTTCACCAGTCTCTGTCCTTATCTATTTAACACTGACTACAAATCTTAAACAACAATAACAGCAACAAAGTTACCTTATATGAAACTATATGAAACATGGAATTCAATACTTTGCATTTAAAACATAAAATGTGCTTGCATAAAAAAAGATGTTAAAAAGAAAAATTAAAAACAGATTATTTCCCATAATGTGAGAAGCATAAACACACAGGAAAAGACAGATGCTTTCTTTTTGATATTTGGAATTCCATACTCAGGGTCAGGAGAATTGTCAAAGAAATCTCAAATGTTTATTCCATCTACTGTGTCAGTAACCAAGCATTGGTATGGAGAAGTTGCAATACTTAGTAAAAAGTGGAAAAACTGCTTTCAAACTCAATATACACTTATGTTGAATATAAAATTTGAGTGTACTCTATAATCTCAATTATCAAACAAAAGGAAACTAGGGGTCATGTGAATAGCAACCAATTTAGTGTGGTATGATTCTGGACATTTCGTTGTTTCTCAAATTGTACATAAAATGATTATTTTATTTCTAGAACTTAAAGAGACATTGTAAACTAGCATACAAAAAAGATCAATAATCTAGATTTCTATTAACACATCCGAGCACAATCCATATTTCTGCATTTAAAAATATTATTTTTACTCTAATGTATTTCTCATCATAAACTGGAGACTGATAGACAGACAATTTAATATAGAAAGCTACTTTCTAATCTCTGAAACTCTGCATAAACTGAGAAAAATTTGAATGCAATTCATTGTCTTAAGATTTTTAAGATACTTAATATAGCAAGTACAAGCATCTGATCAAATAAATATATTCTAAAAAGGTGAAAGTGAGACACAAACATATTTCATGCTTCTATTTTCATTTTGTTCTTTTATTCCTAATCATTTTTTATCCTTGATTTTAAAATTAATTCATTCTCTTTAACGACATCTACAACATACTCGAAAAATAAAACTTCCTGAAGTTAGAAGGAAATGCAGTGCCATAACAAAGGCTTGTCACTGTCCCATTGGTTTGATTGAATTCTAGCTTGTTTACCTCTGGCCTTTAAATATCTTCCATCAGAATTCATTAACTCAGACCAAGGATGCACTTACTCAACTCATTCTTTACTGAGGGTAGAGAAAGCACAAACAGATCACATTATAAATCTATGTCATCTAGTAGCTTTCAAAACATAGATGGAATTTTCAATGTGAACCATTACCACTTAAAAACACTAGCTATGAAAAATAATGCATAAAGTGTGAAGTCATTTTGAGTTACGAAAGAGCTTAATTGCTACTCGGATTTTTGATAGCTGAATGATGACAATTTCTGAGCCTTATTTTTTCTTATATTTCATCTCCACTTTGGATTCCAAATAAGTAAACATTTTTCTCAAAACTTAAAAACGGAACACACAATAATCAAAATGGAGTCTGAATGTGCTGGTCTTTTAAATGGGGGAGAAATGAGAAAGAAGGAGAAATAAAGAGTGGAAAAATTAAAACTAATGTCAAAATAATTTAAAAATAAACTTATTTTTCTTTAAAATATCTTCTGTCTTGGTATTATCATTGATTTTCTCTCTTTTATATGCTGTGATCTTAATAAGTGAAAATGATTGAATATATCTTTAGTCTAACCCAAAAGGAAAACAAAGTGAACTGTGCAATTATATCAGGTAGCAACCAAAACTATAAAGCTCTTTAGAAACATAACGTGATTTCAATCCCTGCTTAGAGTTTATAAATAATCAAAGAGTGTATAAACTAATAGAATTATATTTTAATGGTGATAATTTTTTAGAGGGGAATATTATGCATTGATAAGATTTTTGGCCTTTTAAAAAATGAAACCTTTTGCTATTTGGAATGAAAATATTTAAAATGAAGAGAATTGAGACTTGGCTTAAGAGTCACATATCTGGGTTTAAATCCTAGTTCTTAAGAACACTAAGTTGAGCCTCAGTTTTAACATTAACCTCACAGTATCTGTGTTTCTTTTCTATACACAAAAGAAGTCTTCATAGCTTTGGCTTCACTAAAATCCCTGAAGTCTGTGCAGTCACCATCTCTTTTTGGCACTTTGCATATGTGCATCAAAGAGCAGTTAACTTGTTTTCTCTCTCTTTCCCTCCTTCCACCACAGGTAATCTTTAAGTAACAAAGGAAAGAATTAATGTGACATTAATTCTTATTAAGAAGAGCCATCTGATTTCAGAGATGAGAATACAGTTTACGTAATAATTTTAATTATTTTTTCATTTTATTCCATTAGATGCCAATATATCAATAATGCCAAGTTTCTTCTTCCTCCTAATAACAGATTTAATCCTTTTAGCAGAATCTGCCACAAAAAGGTTCATAAAACTTTTAGTTGTAAAAAAAAAAAATGTGATTAATATGCCTCCTACAATGGTCTCCTGCCCATCCATCTTGCCAAAAAAATTATTAAAACCACATTGTGCATTTTTGTAACCTGTGAAAGTAATAGGAATCATGCAGTAACAATAAAAAGAAATCTGAACTTCTGATTACCTTTACAGGTAGGCTATATCCCAAATATATATTAGGTAGTTCCCTGAGGTTAAGAAAAATAGTCCCATAGAAAGTTAATTTAAAAAAAATTTATTTTTGAGACAAACTTATTCTATTTTGCCCAAGATGGAAATGAGTTCAAGATCCTCCTGCCTCAAACTCCTCTGTTATGGGGTTACAGATGTATACTCCCACACTCAACAGAAATTTAGACTTTCACTTTCTTAAATGTCACAAATCAAGTACTTCAACTGTAAATTGGTAAAGCCAATTTTGCAAAGAACGAAGGTTTCAAAGATATTCCTTATCTGATATATTCTCCTTGTCATCACACAGGAATTCTATCTTCCATGTATCCAGTTTTCTTGGCAATTTTACGTGTCAGTATGTTAAATTATGAAGTTGAAACAAAAATATTTATTTTTCAAACTAATATTCTGTTTCAATTATTTCAGACCTTTAACGTCTCCGTTATTAAATATTTATTTTCCTGCACAATTTTCATTCTCTGGAGAAGACAAATTGGTCTCAGAAGCTAATTTTGTTCCCTTTCTTGCACTGGCTACAGGAAACTTCACCACCAAGTAGATATGACTTCTATTCCACATTTTGTTTACCATCCTCATTTCTGGCTATTTTTCCTGCTATTCTATCTTCCTTGCTCAACTTACTGTACAAATTTTAATTTGTTACTTTCGTGTTTCTAAATAGGATTATTTTACTTTACAAAGACAGGGATAGGTCCACCCATAAATATATTAGCATGACTGTATAGTCTGGTTCAGTTATTCTGACCCTTTGATCGTCCAGCCATTCTTAGCATCCCCTTTTTCTCATTCTCATGCTCAATGGTTCATGAAATCATGAAGTTGCTTACTCAGTACCTAAATCCCTCCCAAGGTCCTCTCCTTCTTTCATAGCTCCATCATCTTCTCAAGTTTGGAAATTCAAGATAGCTTTCTATTGGATCCTTTGATGATGTTTCATCTCTTCAAATCAGCTTTTGTACTGTTGCCAAAGTGGCAATAGGAAAAATGTAAGTGTTGCAGCACAGTTAAAAAGTATAAGTAATTCACACACTCACCAGGTACTGCTTGGTTCTCACATGATTATCCAAAGTATTATCACAGACATGTTATGTGGGGAACTTTTTTTACAACTATGAATTTATCAGAATAATTAGTAGGTCTGCTATGTGAGATGAAATGCACTGGACAATTAAAGAGATGATTTTATTTATGCTGTTGCAACAAATAAGTATTAAAGGCAAAAGCTGTAAAACATAGTGAAAGAGGAGAGGCTGGGTTTTGATTGAAGCAGGTAGAAAAAGACTCAAAGAAATCAGATGAAATTTATCCTAGCCACTGAGGAAGAGTGGAAGATAGAATATGACTGCCAAAAGGGCAGGAACATTTTGCAGCCAAAAAGGAAAAGAATATACACGAGCCAGGAATAGAGGGTTCTGGTAAATTTGGACATGACTGCTATTTGCCCATTTAACAAAATTACATCTCACATTGGCATTAAAATTGTACACACCAACGAAAGGACAACTTTCTCCCTCTTCCCACCGTTCCCTTATAGTACCTCACATAATTGGTGTATTTGGATCCTATGGGGAAGGCAAAATAGAGATATTTGAAAGAATCACTTTCAGAATTTTGAGTGACAGTAAAAACAGGAAGCAGAGTACAAAGCACTGCAGTACAACGCAGCTGACACGCCCTCTCCCTCACTCCAGGGCCACATGATGTTGATGCAAAAAGCCTGGGTCTATACCATATATGTTAACCTTTGCATAGAATTGGTATTTGCTTTCTTATATACCCCTCAGTAGCAGCAAGCACCACCATTCCCTTCAAGTCACTCAAGGAGAATGAATCCCCCACACTGCTGACGTGGCTATCGTTTCAGATCATGCAATTGATTAGGGATAAGGAGTCATTTAGTAGGCCTCTAGTTTCCAAGAGTACCTTTAAGCTCTGATTTCATGGGCATTAAATCACTCTGATTCCTCCCTCATAATGGCATGTTGGTACTGCAGTAATAGCTCACTAGAGAGCAGGCTTGCCTCAGCTCTTACTGCCGTAGCCAGGTGGTCAAAGGAAAAATAAATTTGCTTACCTGTGAAAACAGGTTGCCTATAAATCAAAAGAGGTCAAGTTATGTCCACCAGATGGAGGTTTTAAAATCTTAATGTGTAAGTTAAGATATAATGGATTACTGGAGGTGAAATTTCAGTAAGGTTGAATCATTTTATTGCCTTCTGGGATCCAGGGGGAGCAAAAGGTTACTGTTACAGTGAGCAAGAATGAAGTCAGATTTTCATCTTAGGTGACCTAATTACAAAAGATGTGATTCTGACCCATTAATTCTCAAAATCATACCTAATTATCTATTGATATGGCTTTCTGAGACTCGTGTGTGTGTGTGTGTGTGTGTGTGTGTGTGTGTGTGTGTGTGTTTCCAGCTAAGTGTAGAGTTTATTTTGTTTGCATACTGGATTTACACATGTTAGTATTCTATCCACAAGATCGTTCTGGTTTAAAGCCATGTCATCTCCCTCTGTTCTCTTTCCTCTCTCCACTCACCTATTCCTTTCTTGCTTTACCCCCTTTCCACCTTTATGTCTTTAAATATAAAATGAACGGCTGCGAGAATAAGACCCATCTAAGAGCCTTCACTGTTCTGGTTTTGGGTGGTCAGAAATTTGAAGCATGGCTTAACATAAAGCTTAGGTGCTGATTGTATTTTTTTATATTATTAACTGGGTAAACACATTTGCTATGATTTTAAAACTAATTATAAAAGAAATGGTCACAAGAAAGGGTGCAATAATCTAAAGGGTTACTTCAAAATAATCCTCCGGATTATTTCAAAATGAAGGATATTATTGAGAATGCTTATAAATTACTGTATATGAATATGATGCTTGTACAAAATAAATATTTTAGGTTATTTTAAAAGCTCATTCCAGCTGGGAATTATTATTATCTTTTCCCTCTACTGGAGTTGTTGTTTTTTTCAAAACTGCACAATGTACTGTTTCTCACCACCTTTTTGGGGAAAGATTGAGAATTTACATCATAACAGTTGTCTCTTCTCACACTGGCGATGAAGTTTTCCTTTTTGATTCTGTTTCACCAAATGATGATTTTCAATATATTGCTACAGAGGGTTTTGGTAGAAGACAGGACACTTTGGTAAGTAGGGTTTTCAATACATAAATTTCTCTTAGACCTACTGTTGTTAATTTTCTCCCCACCTTACAGCTTCCTTTACTTTTAAAATACCATCACATTTACAGTTTAGAACTTTATTGAGATGTTTTCCTTTTAGTTACAATTTTAAAGTTCTTTTATATAAAAGAAAGTCTATTTTAGAAGTCTTAAATTTTTTTGGAACTTCTAAAATCATTTAATAGATTATATTACCCCTAATGGAAAAGAAAGAAATAATACACACCTCTAATTTAGTAAAGTGACTTTTAATAAGAACAATGGGAAAGTGAAGTGTGTTTCTAGGTATAACTTATGTTTTGACACAGGTTCCTGATATGAAGTCAGTTAATCATATGTACTTTTAACTCATATGGGCCTGGGTTGAAATCCATTTCTGTATCTTATTTTAACTATTTGAAAAAATGCATATGAACTTCTATTACAGTTATATTATAATGATTATTTTCCATCATGTGTGTGCATGTGTGTGTGTATGCACACATATGTGTGAAGGCCCCTCAATTCAGGTCCTCCTACTCAAAGCTGGTGCTTTACCGATGAGCCACACCCCTACTTCTGACTTTTTGCTGGTTAAATTAAAGATGCAATTGTCTTGGACTCTTATCTTCAAATCTGTCTATGAGGGCTGGTCTTGAATTACCACCTCCAGATCTTATCTTCTTGAGTATTCAGAATTACAGGCATGAGCCACTGGCATTCAGCCATACAATATCTCTTTATATTATTTCCCCAATTTTTCTCATTTATGTTATTATTACTTTTGAGGCAGTTGTGTTTTGTAGCTCAGACAGACCTCAGAATCATTCATGTGAAATCTTGATCCTCCTGGCTTGGCCTCCGGAGTGCATTAATTGCAGGCAAGTGGTACCATACCTGCCTCTACAATGTTCTTTATCAACAGTTTCTTAAGGTACATACATCAGAGCAAAATCAAGCAAAGTAAGTTTCTAAACGAGACTATAATCCATCCTTCCCAAACATATTAATGTTAATGTGGAGAATAAGGTTTTGACAAGATAGTTTTATTTCTCAGTGTTCCATTTGAAAGGAATTGTTACATTTGAAAGGAATTCAGCATGAATGTTTCACCCCAGTGGGAGTGGCTGTTCACAGAGTATGATTTTTCTCCTCATTGATGCAGGTACCTATTTCTTTGAGCTGCATAAAATATGTACCAACTCATTTGCCTTTGATCAGTATGCTGAAGCAAAGATAAGGACGTCTTGTATCTGTAATAGTCTATTTGTAGATAAACCCATAGACTTGTACTTGGAAGGCCTCATTTGTTGCTTGCTAAGCCAACAAAGGCCTTTTTGCCTGAGAGTTCCCAGTTATATTATTGGAATAAACCACTGAATCCCAGGGATATGCCTTCTACTGCTGTGTGTGTTCTTTCTATTGCAGTGAGGCAAATTCAATGACAAAAGGAGATATAATATCGCATTCATGGATTCAATAAGCATGTCCCTAGAATGTCTTAGACACTAAAGAACACATGAAGTATATTTCAAAAATTATTTTTCAAAACATAGGAAGCAAGTAAGCCAAGTATAATAAATAATGCCACTGAGACACCATTTAAATCCTATTTAAAGCTCTTATTTTCCTAAGTAGTAGGAAAAGCACAACTAGTGATTTTTTTCTTACTTTAAAGAACATTTGGAGACCCTTTGACCATACTTGATATGTACAAGCCATTTTGCCAATAGTTTTAGTATCCTCACAATTGTAAATGAACATCCCATTGTATAAGTAGAGAAAAATTACCAGACTTTGAACAACAAATCTATTCAATAGTGTTTTGACTATGATACTGATTTCCCATCATAGAAATGAAGATACATCATCCAGAGTTCTCTGATGGGAATATAACATGAGTATAATTAAAGGATTTGTTACAGTTAACAAATGGAGAAGCATAGGTCAGATCCAAGCCTGTTTGGATTGTTAAATCATATTTTGATGATTATTTCAATTAACTTTTAATAATCCTAATATTTAGGATAATAATGGCAGCAGACTTACAGAGAGACACCTATAAACACATACACAAACTTATCTAAGAGACAGTTATGACTATTGTTTCTACTTTAGTTTTTTGGGAAAAAAACCTCTAAAACTAAAATTCACACATTTATCAACTAGCAAAAATAATGTTTAAAGAGGATCTGTGCTCATATATTCTCATTCTGTGATCCTCTGTTTTGGAGTTGCCTTATTATAATACAAATTCAGCAATTAGTTGCGTGTATATGGGTAATAAAATACAGACCTTGATATATTTAAATGTTATTTGTAATAACATGTTTCATTACAGATTCAACAACAATCTGTAGATTTGAATGTCAATATATTTTTCTGAGGACTCTGGCACAATAACCTATGGGTCTCATCTCTCTGAATTTTTCCTGATCACTTGTAAATGACTATAATTATTCTGCAACTGTATCTTTTATATAGATGATTGATAGAGGGTAGGTAGGTAAATAAATTTATCCTTGATGAGATATTTGGCGCCCAATATGATATCCCTAAAAAATCATCTGAACCCTAATAATCACATAGTGGAATGTTAAAACACAACTCGGGGGTGGGGGGAGAGAGAATCCAAGTCTACAGAATGTTCATTATATTAGACATGTGTTAAGCAATTTACATATGTTGCATCCTGTAATATCCCTGGCTTACAGATCCGAATTTAGTGTGAAGGGCCAATTACAGCAAAATAAACAAACATACTAATTCCTATTGACTCATTTTCACTGTATACATAGCCTACTAACATAGAACAAGTTACTAAGGAAAACAAACAACTCAAGGCTGATACCATCAGGTGTTTGCATGACCAATATACTAGGAGCCACTTCTATTTAAGATAAACTAGGATATTCATCACCCAGAGATTTTGACATGCACCCTCAGGGAAGCAAAAATGCTTAAATAGAGTGGGAAAATAATTTTGTGTTATGTTTTGACTTTTAAGCTCATGAAGCTGAGTTGAATTTATGAAGTATATAATGAGTCCCATGAATAGTAACACTCTAAAAGCTAAATCCTTATTTTTAAAGACTTCCTGTGTAGTATCAGCTCTGTTATTGATAGTGAGTTTTGTACACATGTCTGATCTTTGAGTTACTCAAAAATACCCTTGGAAACTGCAGTCTCAGGAACAATGGGATCCCTGGTGAACTGTTTCCTCCCTGAAGAATAGGAAAATGTCAAGCAGACAAAAGTGGGAAAAATTATGTCTCTAGACAGCTGCATTGCCAGTGAAACTTCAAAATGTACTAGTTTTTACTGTACACAAAGTCTGCTATCCATCAAATAGTCTACAAAAACCCCATTTTAATGAAGGGAAAATATCTTAATTATTCACTTATCTTCCCAATCCAGCATAACTAATGACACCAATAAAAAAAGAAATCTACAAGTTTTGAACACCTGTAAAGGAAAGCACTTTACATACACATCTCTTTAATCTTATTCTCAGTACTGCTTTAGATGGAAAAGATAGATTCATAACCAGAATACCAACATTTTCCCCTAAGAAATCATGTATTACGGAAAAAGTTTCTGGTTTTACACCCAATTTGATCAGTAGCTGAAAACCTTTCTTTCTTTTTTTTTTCCAAAACGGTTGTCTGCCTTGGCAATTGGAACACATAATTATAGTGATAATACCTTGTTTACCTACACCCTTCTATAAGTGCTGCAATGCTGTACAAAGCATGCAAGTGATTTTTTTTCTATGCCCATAGGGGATAATGTGTATTACTAGGCACAAGTAGCCAGAGGCTCATATTGCAATGAAATTGAACCTGTGTCTTATGTAGCTCTCAAGGCAAAAAAAAAGCATATTTCAAAAATGAATTAAATAAAACAAAACAAAACAAAACAAAAAACAGAATCCAAGAACTAGGTTGCCCCTTAACCTTGTTTCTTATTTGATTCTTTTTTTTTTTTTTTTTGGTCACTTGTGGGACCTGAACTCTGGGCCTGGTCACTGTCCCTCAGCAATTCAGCTCAAGGCTAGCGCTCTATTACTTGAGCCACAGCGCCACTTCTGTTTTTTTCTGTTTATGTGGTACTGAGGAATCAAACCCAGGACTTCATGTATGCAAGGCAAGCACTCTACCACTGAGCCACCTTCCCAGCCCTCTTATATTATTTTTGTGGCTTGTGGGTTTGGGCTTTGAGCCAGGGAATATAAAATTCTAAGTAGAAGCCATTTCTCTAACATATCATCCACACATATGCATCTCCCATTTCTCCTCCCACTTGTACAGTAACATCCAAAATGGTCTTTCCATGTCCAGAAGAAATATAAAAAAATACATAGAACAAATAAGCACAGATAATGTACCCACTTTCATACAAAAAGGGTATTACCTTTTTCTCATCTGGTTCATGTCAGTCTTCCACAATGATTTTCATCTTTTTATTATCTCTGTCTGGTAGGCTTTGCTTTTTTGTTGATGTTTAATTACTATGTATTGTTTTATGGGTTATCAAGCTTCATTTGTGTGTGTTTCACTGTTAATTCTGGTGAAAGAATATAGAAAGCGCTAATGAATGCCAAAAAATGTAAAGAGGCAATGCTTTTCTGACAGTTTTGGAAATCACGGTGTCAATTTTAGTTAGTTCAAACCTGGCCTCAGAGGACAGAGGGATATATATTCTCCACAAAATGTAATTTTGTTTCCCCCAATTGTGAACTTAAACCTTCAACTTAGACTTGAGAAGACCATATATATCCCTGTGCAAAGGGATTCATCTAGGAATCAGCAATACTGTGGTGTGAGAAAAAGAGACGTGATATATTATTTGGAAAAGTAAATTATAAATACAGTCAAATGCTTTTTTTCGGAAGGGCAGGAAAGGGTACTTCAGAATGGATTGAGAGTGTTCTATTGGTTTCCAGGTATCAATATAGGTAAGATGCTGGGCACCACTGGCTCATGCCTGTAATCCAAACTACTTAGGAGGATGACATCGGAGTGTCCAAGCCAGCCAGGGCAAAAAAGTCCATGAGACTGTTTTTTGTTTGGTTGTTTGTTTGTTTCCATGAGACTCTTATCTCTGATAAACTACTCAGAAAAAGCCGGAAGTGGCACTGAGGCTCAAGTGGTAACCTTGAGCAAAATGTAGCTGTAGGACAGCTCCCAGGCACTGACTTAAAGCCCCAGAACCAATATGCTCACACACACACACACACACACACACACACACACACACACACACACACACACACGTAATATGAATATGTATGATTGACCTTAATATGAACAGTACTGGGCAAGATAGAGGCATGTCAAGAATAGCAAATAAGAATTCCACTCTTAAGTATTTCCATTTATCCTAGATTTCTGGGGTGATAAACATTCCATAGTAACATCTCCCAAACTCTGACATGAGATGAATGGAGACCAGTCAGAGAAGGGAAAAGGAGAAAGGTTTCACCCATTTAATTGCAACCTCTTTCCATAGTATATATTTGTTCACATGGGCTCAAACCTGATTCCACAATTCCATCATGAAAGTTGTAACACACTGGAAGCCATAGGCAGGCTTCATCTACAGCAGCTTATTCCTTTTTTGAAAATTAAATGCCAACTAATAATGTGTATTCTTATGTAAAGACTTGATTATTGAAAACAAAATTAATTTGGGGAAAACATTTTCCTAAAATGTCATAATGGAAATCTATTCATCTTCATAATCCTAAAAAGGAGTAGGTACAAATAATTTAGCTAGTGATGAAGGACAATGGTGAGATTTATTTAATCTATGAATCTATTCTTATAAAGTTAATGACAGCTTGTCTAAAAATCAGTATCCTGACACTGGATTTTCATGATATTTTAGTGATTTTTCCACCCTTTATCTACATGTATCTTTTTTTCTCTCATTCATCACGCTTTTTTTATTGTAAAAATACCATACAGAGGGGTTACAGTTACATGAGCAAGGTAATGAGTACATTTCTTATCAAGCATTGTTGCCTCCTCCTTTGTTTCCCCTTCCCAACCCTTCCCACCTTCCCCCACCACCATCCCCTGCCAAAGTTGTAAATTCTTTTTTTGACATAATGTCTTGTACATCTCATTGTTGCAGTGGGTCCACTTGTATCCCTTGTTAAACAATTTGTTTTTTCCCTTCCCCTCCACAAATTATACCAATATCAAATACAGTGGAAACAGGTTATACCGTGGGGGATGGACATACAAAGCAACAAAGAAATATCTAATAAATATGTTAGAAACAATAGCAAGAAAGAAAAAAAAAACATTTGTGTCTTTAAATTTAAATTTTGTGGATTTGTTAGTCCTTACAGAATTCATTAACTTTATATCAAGAGTAGAGAGGGACCAATTTAGCTGAAGCAGGGTTTGGTGATTCTCATTTTGAACACAAATGTCTGTCTAATCAACACCTGCAGTCTGGGTATGCATTAGGTAGATTACTCTGCAGGCTGCCAGTGAGAGAAACCTAAGGATGATTCTGATAGACTAAACATCGCAAATGAACCCTCCAGTGCCTCCCTTAACCCTGCAATATAAAGCTGGTACCTAGTACTGTATATGTCTTTATTCATTATGACAAATATATGTGCTTGGTATTGTCTAAATACACCAGCAGCCCATGAATCTGTTATTTAAGATGCTAACCATTAATGTGGTTGAGAATTTAGGTGTCATGGTCAACACAATTTAGATCAGCTGAAGAGCTGAAGGAGAACACCCAAGCCAAGAGTTCAAGCCCCACAACACACACACACACACACACACACACACACACACACACACACACACACACACACACACACACACACACACACACACACACACAATCCTCTCATCTGGCATTTTTTCTATTTATTCTCCTCTCTTCTTGTTCTTACTGATTCGAATGATATTTCCCATTAGTTTGAAGAATTTTATACATTTCTTGTTAAAAATGGATATGGGAAGGGATGGGAAGGGGAAACAATGAGGAAGCAACAATGCTTGATAAGAAATGTACTCATTACCTTGCACATGTAATTGTAACCCTTCTGTACCCTTCTGTATTCTCACAATAAAAAAAAATTTTTTAAAAAGCCAAAGAAGCTCAAAAAATAGATCTTGTTTGGTGAAATTAGTATTTTTACAATAACAGTAACATGACATTTCCTTCATACATAGAATAAATAATACCTATGCATAGTACTATGAAAATAACTATAAAATATACTTACAGTATTACACTAATAAAAAGGAGTAATAGGGACTGGGAAGGTGGCTCAGTGGTAGAGTGCTTGCCTTGTATGCATGAGACTCTGGGTTTGATTCCTCAGCACCATGTAAGCAGAAAAAGTCAGAAGTGCTTCTGGGCTCAAGTGACAGAGCACTCACTTTTAGCTGAAGGGCTCTGGGACAGCACCCAGGCCCAGAGTTTAGGCCTCTCAACTGACAATAAGTAAGTAAGTAAGTAAGTAAGTAAGTAAGTAAGTAAGTAAGTAAGTAAGTAAGTAAGTGAGTGAGTGAGTGAGTAAGTAAGTAAATAAATAAATAAATAAATAAATAAATAAATAAATAAATAAATAAATAAAGTAGTAAACTTTCAGCTGATGATGGCTCATGGGTCAGACAGACTAAGAAGAAATGTTCTTGAGAATCTTACCTTCAATTAACCAACAGGAAGCCAGAAGTAAAATTCAAGTGGCACAAGTAGTATAATACCAACCTGGAATGTAAAAAGGCAAGGGAGAGCATGAGGCCCTGAGTTCAAGTCCCAGTACTGTCACTATGCCTATATCTATAATAAACTCACAATTTTAAAATAAAAATCTGTAAATTAAGGTCAAGTTCTAATGATTCAAAAATTGAAGAAGTGATAAATAAAAAAAACTTTGTTTTCAGTTTCAAATACAGAATAAATTATTTTATAATCAAATGCATACGTTTTCCCTCAAGAATAAAGGACAAAATTCAAAATATAATTTTACTGTATTTAACTGGCATTTTAAATTTTTTTCTCAGTGACTGCTAGTCAGTGACTACTCCATAGAATTGAAGTGACTACTCCATAGAATTGAAGTGACTACTCCATAGAATTGAGATGACTACTCCAATTGGAATTTTGTGTACTCTATACATGGTGGGCAAAGCAAGCTCAAATTTTCCTGTCTAAACTTCTAGTGGTTAATACAGAGTGGATAATTCACTGTTTTGTAATAATTCATAGAGTAGTAATATATTTGGATAAATTTAATGTTTTTCAATGAACTAAAAATTCTTCCTGGGATTTAAAGATAAGAAATGATACTTTTTCTTTTCTTTTCTTTTTGCATTGGATAGACAATAGGCTGTCTTTGCAAATGGAAGATACTCTGTAGTTATGTATGATTTATTATCACATGGCTCAAAAATAGGATTCAGGTTTGCTTCCCAATGATAGTATGCAGAGCATAATTAACATTTCGAGATTTTACTATAGAAAAGTAGAGTATGTTGGAGATGGCCATCTCTCGCTCAACATTGTGGTCAGATGTTATATGATCTCCACAACCTACCAGAGCACTGATGTAATTTTTTCTGTGCTCATGTGTTCCCATCCCCTTTCTTAACCATCAAGCCACTGACAGTCTTGACTATATCAAACCCATGCAAGCGGTTACAAATAAATTAACTGAAGAATAAGAGGCTCCATGGAGAGCTCAAATAGTATAATTCCTTAGAAAGACTAAGTTAAATAAATTAACTGAAGAATAAGAGGCTCCATGGAGAGCTCAAATAGTATAATTCCTTAGAAAGACTAAGTTAAACCCAACAACTTAAGTACCAGGAGATGGGTACTTGCAAGTTGGGAGAAAAGATCCAAGGGGCAAGGGGTAGAGGAATGAAGGGAGTAGAGGAGGGAATGCAGGCCAGAATGCATTGCATATCCCACAGAACTGAGAAAAATAAGGGAATGGGGGGGAGGGTGAAGATATGAAGGGATGACACAAATTAAATGGGATAGTACATATAAATGGCTTCTTTAAATGGCAAATAGTCAAAAACATATCCTAAGCATTAAGAAAAGTGAGGGAAGGGGTGGCTTTGGAGGTACGTGTGAGAATGTTGAAAGGGGGGACGTTCATCAAGACTTGTTGTATTCAGCAACTTCTTGGTTGAATGGCAACTCCTTTGTAAAACTACTTAAAGATAATACTCGATTATATTTACTAGCAAATTTCATTCAAGATGATGGGAAACACACATGTTGAGACCCCATAAGCAGAATAAAGAGTTAAAGGAAATATGAATTCAAATTATTGCAAAAAAACATTGTTTTGGTTTGACTTAGTGTGAGCTCCCTCAGTGGTAAGAGCATTAGGGATAAAACCATAGGCAGAATGGTTATTGAACTCAGGACACCAAACATGATGATTATTAGCCAAGTCTTCATCTAATCCATCTCTGTGTGTATTCTTTACATATTTTCATGTGTTTCCCTCCTCCAAGACTCATCTGAATCTTCTAACAGAATAATCTCATGGTGCTTCTGTAAAAATCAGGTCAGGCATTTTTTAATCTTTCCTCTTAGTCTTCAAAATTGTATAATCAGGTTTTCAGTCTTTTTCCACTGCTATATTGGGGCACAAGATGTGTTCTATAGCTACAAAGTCTAAGTCTAGTATAGAACCTTGCATATATATATATATATATATATATATATATATATATATATATATATATATATATAGTGTCTTGGAGTAGGTGTGGAAATCAAGATTTTCTCTCCCTAACTTCTGATATAATATACCCCATCCCTTCTGATTACACACATATATATTCAACCCTTCCTCTTACCAACTAGTAAAGGATCAGGCATGCATAGTATGTAATGTTCACACTCAATATATACCTATGTAAAGATAGGGGCTTGAAGTTTTAATGGACATAGATGTTTTTGTTTTTTGTTGTTGTATTAGTGAATATAATATATAATTTTAGTTATTCAGTGATTTTCTATACTTTTCATCTTCTAATAACCTCATCCCTTAAATTGTCTTAAATTTCATCTTTTAATAACAGTACTACCAAGTAGTTAGGGTTTCTCCATATTGAAAACATGATTTTGTCCTCGGTATTTCAGCAGTGGCTGAGCACACTGGGAATTACATTTTTCAAAGGGAATAATCTTACCGCTCTTTTATCAATAGATTTGACAGTATACATTTGTAGGGCATAAGCATTATAAATTGTTTTCTTATTTTTAAAGTAGTATTTATATTGTGTTTCAAAGCAGAGAGACACTGATTTGCTGAAAGAAATAAATCTAAAGGTATAAAAAATGAAAAGACTCTAGAGCAATTCAACTTAAGTACATGATAGCATGCACTAGGGTGGGACAGGAAAGTCTTTCCCTTCCAGTGGTGTGCTTTTCCTTGAAGGAGGAGATAAGGAATCTGAAAAGTATAGGTTACTTTCTATCTGAAAAGTCCAGATGTTTTCTTGGTCTTAAAACTACTTACTCTTGCCTTTCTGGAAGTGCAGTATAAATTAAAGGACCTGTACACAATTCTGTTTCCCTCACTTGACTTATCCCAAATGTCCTACACCAGTTGATTTTGATCAGAGTGGCTGGAGTATGAACACAAAGAAGATTTAAAAAGTCATTAATGTGGCTAATGTTTTGAACATGGTTGATTACTTGCTTGCTCTCTTTTAATGTCCATTCCAGTTATTGGAAGAATAACATAGCAAGGAGGAATTTTCATATTACACTGAAACCCATTCACAGAGGATTTATCTAGGACAGCAGTTTTTGGATTGTTTGCTTTTGTCTTCAAATAATTACACAAGGAGATAACAACATGTCCATTTATGCGTCTACCTCATTTTGACCACAGCTACCACTTTCATCACTCAGCCTTTCTCCCCTACCTAACCCTCCCCTCATCAGTACATCAAGGTTTCCATTTACTTTTTCATATACCTACATGAAGTATTTTGACTAGATTTGTAGGATAGTATCTTTTAAACTAGGAACTGTGACCTTGTAGCAGGTTGTGAAAGCAGTTCACTGAGTTAAAAACAATATTGTTTCAAAATGGTTTTGAATGAAATATAAATTTACAAAGATTAGTACCAATAGTAAGAGAAATTATTACTAGAGGACTAAAATGCTCAAAATATATTGTTTAAGCCATGCACTGGTAGCTCATGTGCTAATCCTTGCTACTCAGGAAGCTGAGATCTGAGGATTGTCATTCAAAGCCAACCCAAGCAGGAAAGTCCATGAGACTCTTATCTTCAAAAAATTACTCAGAGAAAGCCAAAAGTGGCATTGTGGCTCAATAGGTCAAGCGCTAGCCTTGAGCAAAAAGAAGCATAGGAACAATGCCCAGGTGTCTGAGATCAAGCCCCAGGACTAGCACACTATATACTTCTCTAATTCGGGGAGGGGAAGGGAAAAATCAAAATGCTTAAATAAGGGTACAGGTTGACCCATTGTAACAATGAGACGTACAAAACACTATGTTGAAAACAAACTTCACAACTTCATTGGGGGGTGGGGGATAAGGGGGATGATAGTTGTGGAGGTGGGAGGGAAGGGATGGTAGGGGAAAAACAAAGGAGGCAACAATGCTCAATAGAAATGTGCTCATTACCTTGCTCATGTAACTGTAACCCCTCTGTACAACGTTTTTACAATGAAAACATACCAAAAAATGTAACATATGTATAGATATTTTATATGTAGCAGATGTATGTAAATATATATATTATATTAGATAATGTACATATTATATAAATGAATATATATGTTTATACATAACACATAAAGCTATAATATATACACATATATATTATTTGCAACTATGAAAATGGTAAAATTAAACATTCTGCAATAGTTTTGGTAAAGGTGAGGGAGAGTGATAGAGAATGTAGTTTGATTCAAATATATTGTAAACACATGTAGAAATGTAACAATGAAATCCTTCCTCCCCTATAACAAAAATAGGCTAAAAAGTATAATTTTTAAAACTATTTCTGTTTTCTGTATACTGTTTGTATGCTATAGATATTATGCTAGAGTTAAGATGAAACTATCAATAAAACAAGAGTAGAATAGATAGGAGTTGCTGATATTTAGGATATTGGCATATAAAAGTTTTGATAATTCTAAGTTACAGCCTAAAGTAGTTTTTAGAAAATTAATGTCTCCACGAGCAATGTACAAGTTTCTATCATCCCACATCTTCAGCAGCAGTTGGTATGGTACGTTTAGAGCTTTTCAACATACTTTTTGCAGAATAGCAACCATTATACTTGTAACATTCATTCATGGCTACCAGGTCTTTTCTTCTAATAGTTAAGGCAACTTCTTCTGAGAAATGAATATTCATGTATTTCCTATTTTTTCTTTTTGTATTATTTGTAATTTTGCATGTATATGTGATTCTGTGTGTGTGTATGTGTCTGTGTCTGTGTGTCTAGATGTTTGTGTTTTCTGGCTTACGTTTTAAAACTGAAATATATTTTCCCATACCCTGGGTGATTTTTTCTTCATTCCCTGTTATCTTTTCATTGACAGAGTTGTTTCCTAATACCAGTGTTGATCACTTCTTTTCATGGTTTATAAATTGTGTATGTTGAAGAATTTTACTCTACCTTAAGTTATAAAGTTATCAGTATGTGTGTTCTATGTCTTGCCAATTAGATTTGAAATTTCAGTCAATCTGAAAAAAACCTTTTAAGATATTTTATCAAATGTACCTTTAAATGCCACATACCTCATTACAATTTTAATTGTTATCATAATGGTATTCTAAACCTTATCATTTGAGTTATGTCATCTGTTTGCTTATAGTTTACAGATATCAGCTTGATGTTTTTATATTTCTAGTTATTTTCAAACTCAGACAGTTTGCTTCACCTTTTTACCTATTTTCATATTTTATCCAGACATAAATTCTGGGAATAGCTATTTAACCTGAAAACTGACCATTTTTATTATTTCTAATCCTTATACTTATTTTAAAGATATATTTTATTATTATAGAGGTGATGTACAAAGGGGTTTACAGTTACATAAGTCAGATAATAAGTACACTTCATTTTGAGCCATTTCACCCCATCATTCACTCTTTCCCAGTTTTTCCCTTCTGTCCCCACTCACAATATAGATTATTCAATTTTCCAGTGTTTAGTGTGGTATTTGTTCACCCTTTGTCCCACCTTACCTTGTGATCCCCCTTACTCTCCCAAAGACAAATAAACTATATATACATATATAAATACATATATACATATATATATAAACAATATAAAAGGAAAAGTCAACAAAGAGAGCAATTACAACAAAAACAATTATCTTGCTTTCATTCCTTGGAGTTCATTTTGTAAATAATTTTTGGGGGGAGATCAATTTTTTTTAATTGTCAAGCTGATGTACGGAGAGGTTACAGTTACGTAGATAAGGTAATAAGTATATTTTTTTATTGTTGTTGTTGACAGTGGGCCTGAACTCTGGGCCTGGGCACTGACCCTCAGCTCTTCAGCTCAAGGCGACCACTTGAGCCACAGTGCCACTTCTGGCTTTTTCTGCTTATGTGGTGCTGAGGAATCGAACCCAAGGTCTCATGTATGCAAGGCAAGCACTCTACCACTGAGCCACCTTCCCAGACCCCAATAACTATCTTTCATGTCCAACCTGTTACCCCTTCCCTCATATGACCATATGCACATAGCTATTGAGTCTTTGTGATCCTTTCCTGTGAGTAACCTCCCTTGGTCTCACTATGTCTGTCTAATTTATCATGTCCCAGTGTATTATTTTTGTAATGTTTACCATTCAGTGTGTTTACTTGTAGATTTATAGGCACATTCTATTTACTAAAATGAGAGGAAACATGCAATCTATATTTCTTTGAGTTTTTTTTACTTTGCTTAATTTAATTTTTTCCAAGTCTTTCATGTCCTTATTAAGGGGGCAGTATCATTCTTTCTGATGGAGGCATAGAAATCCATACTGTATATATATCACATTTTCTTGATCCATTCATCCACTGAGGGATATTTGGGTTGATTCTATATCTTGGCTATGGTAAACAATACTGTACTGAACATGATTTTGCTGGTAGCTTTAATGTGGTATGTTTGTGTTCTATTGGATAAATGCCCAAAAGTGGAGTTCCTGGGTCATAGGCAAGCTCTATGTTTAGTCTTTTGAGAAACTTTATACATATTTTTATCAATTTTTTATGAGTAGGATCCTTAGTATGACAACATTGTCTGAGTCATGAAATTAGTTGGAAGGCATTCAAACATTTTATTACTAAATACAGTGCTTCTCATAGGGTTTGGGTAGATATCTCTTATCATCTTAAGAACTTACACATGTACAGATCTGGTCATGGGGCCTGAACTCTGGGCCTGGGCGCTGTCCCTCAACTCTTCAGCTCAAGGCTAGCGCTCTACCACTTGAGCCACAGCACCACTTCCAGCTTTTTTCTTTTTGCTTATATGGTGCTGAGGAATCGAACCCAGGGCCTCATGCATAAAAGGCAAGCACTCTACCACTGAGCAACCTTCCCAGCCCCACATACAAAGATTTTTAAGCAGATTAAATCATAAACAGCTACTAAATCTTCATGAGTAGTATACTACATTTATTGACATGACATATTTTAAGAGATTTATATGACATATAGCCAATATATTATTTTATTTTACGTATTCATATTTCCTACCCTTCTGTCTTTCTGGAAAAAATACCTAATTCGGTGTGATGCATTTTGAATTGTGCTTGTGTTGCCAGTAATTTAAGAAATTTATAATCAATATTCATGAGTAAAATTGGGCTATAAATTTAAATGAAGCACTCATAATGGGTGATGCCTGAATTTAGTTCTGAAGTCTCTTTATATCCATGAGTAGTTTAGAAGGGAAGTGTTTCCAGGATGAAGCAGATATTAATTATGATTAGAAAATAAGTACCTACTTTTTAATTGCTATTTTTAAGCATTTTTATACTAAATATTCATTAACTACAGAAATTCATGAGCATTTTGTAATAAAGTAGTTGTTGAAGTCAGGTATGTGGCAAACTGATTGTGAATCTGGGCTTTCTCACTTTCTTATTTGATTATATAACAATTACCTTAACTGAAGTGTGGGCATAATAACTGTACATACCCACTTTGGACAATATTTTAATTCATCTCCTTTTTAATATCCACTCTGAAGTTTTTATTTTCTTTATTGTGGCATGCAAAATTTTGTTGGCTAGTGTTTTGTGAACCATTTTAATTCATCCAACTTTAGGCTGCACCTTGAGAATATAGTTCTATAAGAATGGCATTGTAGGATGGTGAGGGATTTCTCAAGACTGAGCAACAATACACAAAATGCACTTTGGATTTGCCTTTGCTAGGTAGAGTTGATTGTATATTCAACTTTCACAATAGTTCCCACACTCACTTCACACTGTTTAATTAAAAAGAAAAACTTTAGGTACTGAAATGCACTTGAGATATAAAATTGAAATATGTGTGTAGAAAGTCATTGCTAGAGAATAATAATTTCATAGCTAACCAGCATGGTTTCAAATCTTACTCTACCACTTTAGATAAGTGATGAAACCCATGCTGTAGTTTTCTTATCTGGAGAGAACATAATAATTGTTTGGGTAAATAATTGAGTTAATGTGCTAAGAACAACGCTAATCATGCGCAGCCAGCTCCATGGGTATTACATACTATTATCTCACTGTTTTTCTTCAACTTACCAGTACTAGTTAACAACCTATTATTAAATATAACTGACCATTTTCCCTTAATTTAAATATTCATTATAAACATAACTGACCATTTTCCCGTAATTTAAATATTCGTTATTTTATTTTCATCCCAAATCTTTATTTTTTTAAATTGTGAAAAGACCTTATAGAGGGGTTACAATTACATGGGCAAGATAATGAGTACATTTCTTATCAAGCATTGTGGCCTCCTCCTTTGATTCCCTTACCTATCCCTTCCCATCCCCCCCCCAAAGTTGTAAAGTTCATTTTTCAACATAAGGACTTGGACATCTCATTGTGGCAATGGGTCCACCTGTATCCCTATTTAAAGGACTTGTTTTTTCCCTTCCCCTCCACGAATTATATCAACATCAAATACAGTGAAAGCAGGGGTTATACCGTGGAGGAGGGACATACAAAGCAACAAAGAAATCATCTTATAAATATGTTAGAAACAATCGCATGAAAGAAAAAACATTTGAATATTTATCTTGGAGTTCATTTCACCTAGCATCAACTTATGTGACCTTTTCTGTTTGTCTCAGACATATACTAGTTATTACAAATAAGGGAAACCATGGGACCTATGTTTCTTTGGGCCTGGCTTACTTCACTTAATATAATTTTTCCAAGGCTTTTCATTTCCTAACAAATCCCACCTTTTTATTTACTTTGCTATAACTTGTATCTAAAGATAAGATTATGGCTGTAATATAATAATCTTTTTTCTAAACTAAAAATTTAAACTTCCTTAGTTTTATTTTTCTTTATAAAACTAAACATTTTCAAAACAGCTTTGTAAAATATATTTACTACATCACTACTCTTCTTTCACAGAATGTATTAATTATAACCTTCGTATTTTCATCCCAACAAATTATAATTGAGGGAACCCTACTGCATTGCTGTTGAGAGGTAAACTTGTTGAACCACTTTGGAAAGCATCATGAAGGTTCCTCAAAAGACTCCTCATAGAGCTCCCCTATGACCCACAATCCCACTTTTGGGCATTTACCCAAATGATCACAATGATCACAAACAAGGCCATAGTAAAGCTACCAGCACAACCATGTTTATCAAAGCATTATTCACCATAGCTAAGATATAGAACCAACCCAGATGCCCCTCAGTAGATGAATGGATCAAGAAAATCTGATATATATGTGATATATATATATATATATATACACTATATATAATATATATTATTTGAAGTGAAGTAAGCCAGACTCAAAGAAACATAGGTCCCATGGTTTCCCTTATTTGCAGTAACTAGAATACATCTAGGATAATTTTACCAGACAAGCAGAAAAGATCATGTATATATGACCATTTATGATGATGCTAAGTGAAATGAACCCCAAGATAGGGATACAAGAGTTTTTATCTTTGTCGCTGTTGTTTTAGTGTACTATGTGTTTTTTTTTCTTTCTTTTGTATGTTCTTTCTCCATGGTATAACCCCTATTGTCACTGTTGATTTTGGTGCCCTGCATCTTGTATATACATTTTTCTAATTTGGGGAGATTAAGGGAAATAACAAAATGCTAAAACAAGGATAGATTGACCTATTGTAGCAATGAGATATACAAGACACTATATTTAAAACAAACTTCACAACTTTGGGGGGCGGCAGGAGGAGTTGGAGAGGTGGAGAGGGAAGGGATAGTAGGGGAAAACAATGGAGGGGGTAACAAAGCTCTGTAGGAAATGTACTAATTATCTTACTCATGTAACTGTAACCCCTCTTTACAGTATCTTTACAATAAAAATATATTAAAAAGACATAATAAAAATATCAAAATTAGTTACATTGCATTTTGATAGAAGTGAGGTATTTGTATCAATATTAAAATACTATTACAATACACCCATTAGCCATTATTCCAAGTCAAAATGTTGTCCTTAAACCCATATGTATATATATATATATATTTTTTCAAATAAATGCACTGCTTCAATCCGCAGTAAATATATTTTTAGAGGAAATGAAAGTCAGCTTGATAATACCCACAGGCAACCAATACCCTTGCCTAATCATTCTGACTTGGTTGAGAAGAGTTGTTATGGGCATTACCTACCTTACAGGAATGCTGTGAGGACTAGAAAAAAAAATCTGAAAAATGATTTGAGCTTCCTCAGGAATGATGTTATTAATATAAGATGGTATTTTTATTTGAATAGGTAAAAGATTGAAAGAGGATTATTTCCTGAAGTGGAAGGAAGGCCTGGTGGTGAAGAAATCAAATGCTCCACCTTAAGTAAGATGGATTACAGTGATATCAAAGGGACAGACCTAAGTGGCAAAAAAAAAAAAAAAAAGGAAGCAGCTTCTAAGCCTCAGTGTAGGCAGCTGTGGTTTTCTGAATAGACTCACTCTCAAGTAGAGAAGGTAGCAATGAAGAGTGTTTAGGGTCGGTAGCTATTGAGCTAACACAGTTTACTGCTCCCTCCCCTCCCCCACCTCCTGCATGTTGCTCAAGATTTCAAATGCTGTAATTTATGTGAGCCTATGATAGAACTAGATATGGCTACAGGAAATGCCAATGGATGGGAACTGCAAGTGCTCACTACCACATTTCTGGGATTAGGCTTAAAAATATGTAATCTTCACATAAAAGCCTAATAGAAATGAGTTGATTTTAGAGAAGAATCTAGTCTGTACCTCACTGTAGCTAAAGTTACAAACTAAAGCCAGTATTACTGGATACTTATATTGAAGAGATAAGTGCAAATATTTATAAATGTGTGAATGTTATATATATGTATATGTATGTATATAATATGTACATGTACAAACACATATAAACTCGTACACATCAATTTATGTACATTGATGCATACATAGGGAGAGAAGAGAGGTTGTGATTTATTATATGAACTGGTTTACTGACTTAGAGATGCCAAAAATATACCATCATATGCTACCTGCTAGCTGGATAATAAGAAAAAATATAGAATTATTTATTCTGAGATTAAGAGTGAATAAGTAGGAGCCAGAGAATCAGGAAGATTTTGTCAGAGAGAGAGAGAGACAGAGACAGAGACAGAAAGAGACAGAGAGACAGAGACAGAGAGAAAGACAGAGACAGAAACAGAGACAGAGACAGAGAGAAAGACACAGAGAGACAGAGGCAGAGACAGAGACACACACAGAGAAGAAAGAGACAGAGCAACAGAGAGAGAAACACTGAGACACAGAGAGAGGCACAGACAGAGAAAAGGAGTAATACCCTTACCCAAGACCTGTGGATTGAAAACTTACATTTTCTAATAGTTAAGGCCCATCTTTACTATTCTAAAGATTCAAATGCTATCTCTTTCAAAAGCCACTCCCCACATAAATAAAACAATGTTTCACAAATATCTGACCATCCCTTAGGCTAGACAAATCAACAGTTAAAAATTGTCCATCACTTTTTTATCACTGTTATTTCTATTTTAATGTTACTAGGTTTAATGAGGCTTTTTTCGATAGAATATATTGTGATGTTTAATGTCTTTATTGCAAAAACAACATGGAATATATTCATATGCGTGATTTTTCTTTTTTAATTTATAATTCCAAATCCAATCTATAGTGGAAAACAAGTAAATGATCCAGATTGTTACAGGCACAACTATGACAGAGCCCTTGGAAATTAATTTATAGTTAATGTGAGTGGTTAGTTGCACCTAAACTCCAAAAATTAAAGAGGAGAGCCATATATGAGAATTACATAAACTTCAGGAAAACAAAAAACACAACAGCAACAAAAACCCTCAGTCTCCCATCATTTCACGAGGACAGAATAGGTAAGGAATGAAGTGGAGACCCTAGATTCTGGAACAGCTTTGAGCAGACTATGTAGCAGACTATGTAACCCATCTGAACTCTTTGAAACTCTATATTTAAAATTTGTTAAATAGGTATCATTTGGTACCCACTTTATTAATGCATATAAAACATTTAGCATAGGACCTACTATATGCTTAGTACTTAACATGAGCTATTATTACCACATCTATTACTTCATTTTAATGTGTTTTTCCCATGAAATTTTGGAGAAGACAGAGCCATACGTTTATAATATCCGCTATAATAAAACCTGGGCAAAATTAGGAAAGGATAAATAGTGCAAACAAAATCATAAAATCTAGAAGACCCCCTCTGAGAAAAAGAAAAAAATTAACATGCCTTTCTAAATCTGAACGTAAGAGAGACCTCAAGAGCAATGGCCTCATTTCTTCTTGCAACCACTGCGTGTGCAGTTAGGAAAACAGAGACAAGTTACAAGACTCCATATAAAGAATGGCTACCAAGGGGTTAGAGGAGGCTGAAGGACCAAAAAAAGGGCACTAAGACAAGCTAAGACAAGCTACTAGTGGCAGGAAGGTACTTCCATACCTCAGAATTAAAACACAAGAAAGAATGAAGAGTCATGGAAGCAGAGCAGGTAGGAACAAGGCAGGGAGGTGATGGAGTCATTGCTTGAAACATACCACAAGCTGAAGAGTAGGTGGACCAAATTACTATCATGACATAAGAACCTTCTGGCTTGTAAGTGGACCAAATTACTATGATGACATAGAGAACCTTCTGGCTAGTTCCAAAGCAGAGCATATAAACACACACAAGTGGGAAGTGCATGTGTTACTAGGAAAATTAAACATTAACAAGAATAAGCATAGGTAAAAGGAAACTAGGTGAACAAAAAGTAAATGATAAAAATCACTGATGGACTGGAGTAAATTTGGTACATTGTAATAAATTCAAGAAAAGAAAAATAAATAAAGCTAGGAGCCTATGGCTTGTAATCCTTGCTACTCAGGAGGCTGAGATCTGAGGATTACAGTTAAAAGACAGACCAGGAAGGAAAGTCTGTGAGACTCTTATCCTCACCATACTACTAGAAAAGCCAAAAGTGGAACTATGGCTCAAATGGTAGAGGGCTAGCCTTGAGCAAAAGAAGCTCAGGTATAGTTCCTAGGCCCTGAGTTCAAGCCCCAGGACTTGGAAAAAGAAAAAATAAAACAAGCAACAACAACAACGAAAAACACTCTTGAACTACTCCCTAAAGGAAGAGTTTTTAATAATGTCATGGAATAAATAGATTAAATTGACTTGATACTGATTCATAAACAACTCATAGCTTCACCTTTTCCCCTTCATTTATTTATTGTTATTGTAAAGGTGATATACAGAGGGGTGGTTGTTATATAAGTCACTTTTAAATATACTGCTACAAACCTAGAGATTATCAGCTAATAATAGTGGTCACAATTAGTTCTGATATGCAGACAAGGAAAATGACAGGAATAAATACAAGTCAGGCCTTCTCAGATGTCAAGAAAACATGAAAGATTTGGGAATTAATCTGAAAGTTACCGTTTTTTTAACAAAACCCAAGGTCTTGATGATGGCCTCAAGGTCCCATTTTGAATAACAAGACCCGGATGAAGGTTTAGAAAGCTGCCAGTACTTGTGTGAAAAAAATGTTCAGTTGAGCTCCACTATGTCTATTTTTTTAACGTTGGGAAAGTATGTACATATTACTTTTTTCTTTTTCATGCATTTCTAATGTTATTATAAAGATGATGTGCAGAGGGGTTACAGTTACGTAAGTCAGATAAAGAGTAGATTTCTTTTTGAGCAATGTCACCACTTCCTTGTTCTCTCCCAGTTTTCTCCCCTCCCGCCTGACCCACAAATTGTATAGTTCATTTTCAACATCGTGTCTAATGAGTACTACTGCTGCATTTGTTCACCCATTATCCCATCATTTCTATGCCCCCTCTCAACCACCCAAAGACAAATAGATGAGCAAACAAGATATAAAGAAAACAAAACCAGCAACAGTGACAAAACCTTGTTTCCATTTCCTGGAGTTCATTTCAATAGGTGTTATGCCTTTCTATTCCTCTTCTAAGAATATCTTCATTTGGTATCCCTGTGTGAATGCCTAGAGACCTGTATAACTTATCATGACCAAGTGTATTTTTTAAACAATCCAGGATATTTACTTGTAGAGATATAGACACATTCTAGCTATGTCATTAATAAAGAACTAATCATATAGACTCCAGTATCTCTCTGTCTTTTGGAAAGATCAGAGGCATCTCTGATTTAAGCCAGCTGTACTATTTTGAGTTTTCACCAGAAAGGCCGAGCAATAATAAGCAATTTGCACACCTTTGGATGCTGTTTGTTTGGGTGAGAACTTAAGAGAGGAAAATGTTGTGAGAAGTTACCATAAATCTATTACATTTTTATTTCCAAAATCTCGCTCTATAAATTTTTTAAGCAACACATTCTCATATTTTCTTCTACAGGTACTTAACACTTAATATCATATCAAATGTAAAGTTGCACTTTATACATTTTTCCCTTGAAATTTAAAGAATTATTGAAGCACAAATTCATTAATGAAAGACAGATTCTAACATATTTCCAATGGAATATTAAAATCACTCATTTGTTTCATTTTTAATGACTTGTATAGTTATTTACATGCATCATAATAGAAAATTCATAATGTGGTTGATGAGTTAAATTATAGCTTGTTTGTGAACCTGGGGATTAAACTCAGGGCCTTTTGTAAAATTATATCTTATTATGGTAAATCTTTGATTAAAGTCTATATTATCCTTATAGAATGTCAAGGAAAACTATTATAGCTGAATTTTCTCCAGTTCTTTTTCTTTTTTAATCTTTACAATTGAGCAGATAAGTTTAAGAGTACATATCTGAACTGCCCCCAAAAGTGCTGTAATGTCATTACAGTATGACAGTATATTTTAGAAGAAAACCTTCTGAGGTGATGGTGGATGGGTTACAATGCTAATCTTATAGCTGTCTTTGTAGCTATCAGTGCTCATAAATCATGTGGTATTTAATAAGAGAAGTAAGTTTCAGAGGTTAGAAATCTTAAGAAAATGGTGACAGAGGTGATCTATGATATGAAATGATTACATTCTGAAGATGGTTTATAAAAGGGAATATGTTGCATTTAAGATTGGATTGTTTTTTAACAAGACAATATTAGCCATGCAATACCATATCATTCTTCAGTAACATTACTTGGTAGCTTTGAAACATTTATATACGAAAGGCTTTTATGTATAATCACATCTCATCGAGTCTTCAGGAAGTCTTATGGGCCATTCTGATTATTTTGGAGGTTTTTTTTTTAAGATATTGGTTTTCAAGTGTGCTCTAGGAAATTGTTGAGAATATTCATGTTTTTGAAACTAAGTCTGAAGTCATTAAATAATCTGAAAAACATTTGAAATACAGTCTTCGAAACAAGAATCTTGAGAAAATAACCACGGGACTAGACTATTTATTTTGTGATTCCTGTCTTGGATTGTGAGGGCAAGGAAATTGGTCACAGTGAACAAATAAACCTTGAATATCATTACCTAAATGCAAAACTATGGCCTTTGTAAATGTCTGCTGCAACAAAACACTATTGCCTTTCTTCAGTGTTGGCATGATTTCAACTTTTGAAATAGTTTGTGTTTAAGCAGAACAGATTACAATTCTTTCAATAATAGGTAGTAATTTCAGTGCTTTTCATGGCCCAACCTATTTGAATATTACTGTGATGAATATATTTTTAGTGCTACTCTATTAAAAATGGAGTAATCCTGAGCAACCTGGGGAGAGATCAGAGAGTTGAGTATAAAACCAGCAGCAAGTCAAAGAGGAATTCATGCCATAAACACAAGTTTATTCTCACTTTTTTTTGATAGGATAACATGCTTGTATGTTACTCATAGTTACACAGTCTTTTAGTCTTTTCAAATGCCTATTTGAAAAGTCTTTTCAAATGCCTATTTGAAAAGACTAAAAAAAGCAAATTATTATCAGTGATATTTTTAAATTCTTGTTTTGGGGAATGATGCAATCTAAGTTTTATCACAGAGGTATACAAATGAGTAAGGTGTCATCAAGACGAAGAGGGAGGGGAGAATGTAGTTGTGGAGGTGGGAGGGAAGGAATACTAGGGGAAAATTGAAGGAGGACGCAACAATGCTTGATAAGAAATGTACTTGTTACCTTGCTCATGTGATTGTAACCCCTCTGTACAGTATTTTCACAATAAAAAAACTTATTAAAAACCACGTAATCACACAATGTTCTTTTTCCTCATTTTGCTTATCACCTTAAAATTTATGATTCTATTCTAATAAACACATATAATCATGCTTATCTTTCACAAAGGAAATCCATGGCAAATATTTAAGGCATTTTTTATGATCATGATGGGTTTTAAGATTTCCATCAAGCTAATATATTCTAATGATTTTAGAAAATTATTTTAAAATGATTTTTAAAAATTAAAAAGAACTTTCACCTACTTGAGTATCTTTTATATACACTTGTATTTGTAGAATACTTGTACCCCATTATAGTTTTCCCAGTTACTGATATTTTCTCATTAGTATGTGACTCCATTCATATTTCTCTGGTCTTTAGCATCATGTTTTGTTCCAGGTTCATTATAGGACACCACATTACAGTTAGTTGTCATGTCTCCTTTTGCCTCTTCTTGATGCTGACAGTTTCTCAGACATTCCTTGTTTCTGATGACCTTCACAGTTTTGAAGAGCATTAGTCAGGTATTTTGTAGAATGTCCTTCTGTTGGGATTTGTCTGATGTTTTCCTCATGATTGGGGTTATAAGTTCTTGTGAGGAAGATCACAGAGATAAAATGCCATTCTCATCACTTCATATCAAGGGGCATGCTATCAGCATGACTTATCACCATTAAAGTTAACCTTGATCATCTGACTGGAGGAAGCGCTTGTCAGGAGTTTTGACTGTAAAGTTATCCTCCCCTCCCCTTTCTATGCTGTTCTCATTGAAACAATATTACTGTGCTTAATTCTGGCTTAAGAAGTTGGAAGTTATATTCTATATTTTCAAGGACAGAAGATCTACACAAGTTAATTTGGAATTCTGAATAATTCTCTCATTTGTTTACTTAACCATTTGCTTATATCCACAAATAAACATATATTGTATACTTTAGATTATAATCTAATGACATTTTATTTTTCTTGCTCAAATTGTTCTCGTTTAAGGCTTTGGAGGCTGCTCAGTTGACTCTTCAACATACTTGATTGGTTTACTTTTAAACACCAAACAGAAAGAATGTCTGTTAGGAATGAGAGACCTGAAACTCAAAGCTTTGTAGAACCTGATTTTTAGAATTTAATTATTCTGAAAAAATGATTACGGCAGAAAAAAAGAAGTGGCAGAGCACAAGCCTTGAGGACAAAAAGCTAATAAAATGGTGTCCTGAATCATGTATAAACATTTTTCTAATTGGGGAAGGATAAGGATACAGCATGACCCATTGTAACAATGAAATGTACAAGACACTATGTTGAAATCGAACTTTACAACTTTGTAGGAGGCTGGGAGGGAGGAATTGGAGAGGTGGGGAAGGAAAGAATGGTAGGGGAAAAACAAAGGAGGAGCTAACAATGCTCAATAGGAAATAGACTCATTACATTTCTCATGTAACTGTAACCCCTCTGTACAGTACCTTTACAATTCTATCTATCTATCTATCTATCTATCTATCTATCTATCTATCTATCTATCTATCTATCTATCTATCTATCTATCTATGTAAAGCTAATAAGAAAGATGGTGTGGCCCTTTGAGACACAGTACCAGAAAAAGTGGGGGGGGGTGGATAAGCAAATTCCCAAAGCAAATGATGTAGTGGAAAAAAAAAACAAAAAAGCAGCTTGATAAATACAGCTTGGCCTATAAAACAAGACTTTTGTGATTCAACTTAGTTACCTAACCTTTGAGAATTGGTATAAGATCACTATTCAGTCTTTTTTGGATGAGTGTCAATGCCCTCCATTTTATATAGACTCTTACCCTTGGAAAAGACCAACTCAACACTTGACCATTGACCCAAGGAACCAAAACCAAAAATAAACTCTTGTAGGTTATTCCAAATCTTGGAAATGCCTACAGATCTAAAATGCCAAGTCCCATTTGCCACTTAAAATCTCTATGCCAGATAAAGGGCTGATTTGGGTAGTAAATTCTTCAGTATTACATTTTATGTTAACCCTTCCAAATCTTACAAAAAAAATTTCTAATGATCTGGAATAGTATGAGCTATGGGAAATGAAGTAATACTAACTTCCCTAATATATCAAACCTTCTCATTCTTAACTTGAAAACAAGCAAGTAAAATGATTATCTCCCCTCAAAGTAATAAAATGCATTAGAATGGAGATTCCTTGACTGCAACAAAGCACCTGGTTGTCTAATTAAGTGTAACAAGTGAGATTACTTTCATGCTTTAAAGTATATGAGATTTTACCAGTCTTTCAAAATATATTTTATGGCAACCACCAAAAAATGTACCACATTCTTCATAAAGTCATCAGTGGGAAGACTTTATATTTTGCATAGATTTCTGGCATGACAATCCAGAGCTTAACCTACAGTTTCTTCTTGTATTGAGAGGATTTATGAAGAACTAGATACAATGTATAGAATATGATTCACCTTATGACTCAAATCAGAAATCCTGGCTACCATAAGAGAAAGACAGATTTATCTATGTATTGTGTATGCATGGTCTATATCTTTTCTTTATCTTACACTGGAATATATTTTCTAAAGAACATTGGTTTGACTGCAAAGCTGCCTTGGTCATACGAATAACAATGTATTTTCTGAGTTGTTGAAACCTTTTCTTCCCATCTTCTTTCTCTCTACTATCTATTGCCTTCTAACTGGTTAAGAGTGGATGCAAAATAAATGAGGATATTTTTCTTAGCAGAAAAAGAATTTGATTGTAATTTTTTAAATACATTTCATTAGACAGTACAATGTCAAGTAATAATGAATATTTACTTGGGAAAATGATAGAAAACATTCTGTACACACTTCATCTCTGCTTTTTAACCCCATCTATAATTCAGAAGAGACAATGACAATGTGAGACTTTTCTGATTGACAGGGACCAATAAGTATTCAAAATATCCCCCCTCTTCCCCCATCTCCAGTATTATAAAATAAGGATATTGTGAATATGTTGTGTTGATGAGTATATTGTGTTTCTATAGATCTCAATGCGATTGCAATGACACCTTGAGTGTTAACACATTGGTTTATGGTACTATTATTATCAGCCAGTATGTTAGTTTTAGCAAGTTTATTTTAGTTATTTTTCGTAGAAAAATACAGACACTTTCACCCTATTTTCCCTTTGGCCATCACTCTGTAGTTTTTGTTCCAGTCACAACTAAGTGGGAGTAGTTAGCACATAATGTATGCACACTTCTCACTTTCTGTTCATTTTTCCACATTTTGCTTTCAGGTTTCTGCCACATGATACCATTTCTACCTGTCCTTCCACTGAGTACTTTATTGTTCAGTTTATATCCTACTTAATATAAAACCTTCTAGGTCACTTGGGTTTTCCTTATAATTTTATTCTCTTCATTTGATGATCTGTCTCCCTCTGTCTCTCTGTCTCTCTCTCTCTCTTTTCTTCCTTTCTCAACCCAGCTCAACCCAATCATCTCAAATTTGTTCTAATTTTCTCTCCATTATTGAATCTTCCTGTGCTTCTAGTGTGATTAATTTTATGTGTCAACTTGGTTAGGTTGTGGTATCCCAAATAAACACACACAGACACAGACACACAGACATAGACACACAGACACACACACAGACACACACATACACACACACACACACACACACACACACACACACACACACACACACACTGGTAATGGGATTTGGACTTGGAGCCTTGTGCTTGATCAGCTCTTCCACTTGAGCTACTCCTCTAGACTTGCTTTATGCTGATTATTTTTGGAGGTGGATTTATTTACCAACAGATTTATTTACCAATTACTCCTTCTTCTACTCGTGTCTTAAATAGTTGAGTTTCTTTGGATTACCTTTCATTCTGTGCTATCTCACAGTACCTAAGTAGATTGGTAGGATTGCAGTTCTACCCAAATGTAAGTGTCCAGCCCATTGGTCTCTTTTGAATTCCAAATTTGTGTTTTCCAACCACAGGAAGCCTGATCTCCACATATACAGGTCCAGGTTTATCTAGCCCCTTTCTTGGCTTATCCTTCATCATAGAAATTTCATATCTATTAATATAGCCATTATTAACCTAAGCCAGAAATCTGAGTACCCCTGGGTATCTGAATATCTGACCTTTCCCAAGGCCTTGAATCCATACCCACATCATAACTCCCTGGCTTGGCACAGCATACCATTTACCTCGTCCTTTCATTGTTACACTTAAAATGTATTTCTCTCAGTTTTCACTCTGGGGCCTGGTTTCAGGCTCTCCCTGCCTACGGATTAAATGAAAATCCAGCCTAAATCTTGTCCTCCTTTCAGAGCTTGTCTTCTTACTCCCTATGTCCCACTATGCTTAAAAAGTTGGAATTATTCATAATTCCCTGAACTTGCCTCATTGTTTTATACTACTGTGACTTTATACATAATCTTCACAGTTCCTAGAATTGCTTTCTGTACCATCTGTTTAGAAATGCCTTCTTGTGTTTATGATGTGGCTTCAACAATGCCTCTTTTCCACCCTGGAACTGATGGATGACTCCGCATTCAATGCTGTGAGGATGCCCTTCTGCCTCTCTCTCATGCTGCCATGCTTTCTACTTAGAGCAGTGCCAGTCTGCCTGCACTATGGGCCTTGTGAGACCGTTGAAAGGCACTGAGTTTTGTTCATCCCCGTGTACTCTTGTTTAACAGATAAGACGTCCACACAGGACAAAAATGCTTGAGCTCATGAGTGATCAAGGAAATCCTCCCCACAAAACATTGAACATGAGAATTTTAAATATATCATAAGTAAATGGAATTGAAATTATTTTCCAATATTTAACAGACCACATTTCCTAACCAGACTGAAGAATTTCTTTTTTAAATAAAAAGCTTGAAAAAGATGACGATTTTTAAAATAGTAAATTTCTCAATTTTTCATTTAAAAATAGGAAGTCTGGGGAGGGAAGGGACGGTAGGGGGAAAACAAAGGAGGAGGTAACAATGCTCGATAGGAAATGCACTCATTACCTTACTCATGTAACTATAACCCTTCTGTACACTATCTTTAGAATAAAAAAAGTATTAAAAATAGGAAGTCAGAATTACAGTTAAGCCACTTTTAAAAATAGCAAGACAGTGGCAAAGGATCTGGTGTAGACTATCAATATGAACAGAATGCATGTGAGCACACATAGATATTGGTAAACATTTGACACCAATTTAGTTCACTTATACAGGGAAAATAAGTACAATTTTCCCCAAGTAACTGTATTTCGCTCTTATACTCTATTACATTGCTCAGTAGGATAATTAAAACAAATTTAACATGTCTTTAATAAATTCAGTATCCCTCCCTGCAATCCCTCCCTTTTCACTGTGGTATTGCAGGGACGTGGTAGGAGCTTTATATTTTCCTTGTCATGGTAGCTATCTAGAGTGCCCTCCTTTGAAAACCGCATTGCATTTATTAGCTTTGTTTAATCCTCACAAATTCCTGTAATAAAAATATTGCTGTTTGTGCCTAATAGAGATGAGAAGAAAAAGGAACAAAGAACTTAGGCAGTTTCCTAAAATATAGCAGGCAATAAGTGGAGAAGTAGGTATTTGCACCCCTGATTCAAAGCTCTTCATTACTACAACAATACCAAGTGATACCTAGACAGATGAACGATTTGAGGTCTGAACCCAAGTGTCCTCCTGGGCCCTGTTTTCTTGAGTTTATTTCCCTCATAGCTGTGCATTGTTCACACCAACACAAATTTCTTCTTTCACTAAGTTCTAAATAGGCAGTTACATTGTCTGTACGACAGCTCCAAATTGTGATTGTTTTTTCAGTCTAGACTCGGCTCGTTCCTGGTGCTTTTGGAGTTTGGCAATCGTTCAAGCATTTAGGCCTGGTTTTTTGTGGGTTTTTTTTTTTTTGGTTTTGTTTTTCATTCAAACTTTGTGTTTCACATTCTGGTGGGTTCCTTGCCTCTGGAAAAGCCTCTTAAATTTCCATCTTTTTCTCCAACTTCCACTTCTGTTTTCTGGCACTTCAACTCAGTAAAGCCTTAGCTTCTGGCACCCGAGCATGCATGGATTAGGGAATGCCTTCTGTTTTAAAAGCAGAAAATGCACACAGCATCTCTCTGTGCAACAGTCTCCCAGGGATAAATTTCTCGTAGTATGTGTGAACCCCCGCCTGCTCTGGGATCCCGGCATCTCTGATGCATGTAGAGTTTGAAGTCTATCTGCAGTTGGAGCAGAGTGTACATCCAGGTTTTCTGGTCAGTTCTTTCTCTTCACTCACTTCTAGAAGTTTCCAATTAAACTTCCTGTGTCTCTTCCAACACTACATTTCTTTGCCATATTTAACCAAAATAGTAGGTCTACATTTTTTTTTCTGCTGCCACAGACATAGGTTTTACAAAGCATGCTTGCCAGGAAAACTATAGCTTAACAACTCTCACCCTTTCCACAGTCACTTTCCAAAGGCATTGACTTCTGTCTGATTTGAGACACTTCTCAGCTGTTTTTCAAGCTGTGAACTCTCATTGCTACTTGCAGCCAACACAGTGAACTTGTATGTGCTTTTTGACCCAGTAATCCTAAGGATTGGAAGTGTTGTTGCAAGAGCAAGAACAATAGAATCTCTCCGCTCTTACCTCTTCCAGATACAACTTCTCAGGAATCCATTTACTTCTACATGCTTCTGGAGCTTTTCAATGGAAGTGAAAATGTACCCAAATTTTATATTTACTATAAAATTGTTTGTATATTTATTGGACTCCCCTGCCATTCCTGCAAGTCCTCAAATGTACTTTTATATATTACTAAAAAGTGCAATCCACACAAACATATAATCATTACAAATCACTGACTTTTGAAGTGAGCAAGTATGAAAAGCTATCTAAATGGGCTGTCTTTCATGGATCCAAATGTCATGAAGGAAATCATTGTTATAACTTCAAATTCAAATTCAACTACCACATGCCCTATAGTTAAGATGTTAATATAGTTCCTAGTTTGGCAAACGAATCTCCTTTTATGCCTATTACACTCATGTATCTTGGTATATTTAATAATAGGTACACTTTACAAATCTCAAAAATATACTCAAATACAATTACAATTCATTCAGTTTATAAAGTTTATAAAGACATGGGTCATAATTGGATTAGAGATTAGACTAATTGACTTCATCTTAATTTAATTTTGTCCTTAAAGACTTAATAGCCAAAATATAATGACACTCTGATATACTGAGTTAGGAAGTTCAATATGGACTGAGAAGTACATAATTCAGCTCATACCAGTCATGATTAACAGGGCTCTGAGAATTGTAATAGATACTATCAGAATGGCAAGGTTGACTCTATAGAAGGGTCAGTACAAAATAGTACTGTATGTGCTTTAATTCTTTTTTATTAAGTATTTTTATTGTAAAGATATTGTACAGAGGGGTTACAGTTACAAGATTCAGATAATGAGTACATTTCCTATCGAGCATTGTTACTGAGTGTGTATGTAAGCCAGAAACTATTTCTGGACCAGCTTAATACTAAATTGTTTCTGTAATTGTGCTATTGAAGCAAACAGCATGGACCTAGTATTTTTGACCCTGCAATTCATTCCACAGCTTCTATGTCTAGCTCAGCTTTAATTCTCTGATTCCAGGTTTCATCTAGACTCATTTTCCTCAGCCTGGTTTGTGCATGCACATTACTAGTGATACCTGAAAAGCTTGTTAAAAATTCACACTCTCCAGCAGGCCACACAATTAAAATAATGAAAAGCAGGACCCAACAATCTTCTTCTTCTTCTTTTTTTAATCTTCAAAAGATCCCAGTGGCTCACTCTAAGCTGAGTATAATCAAGTCTGCAATAGTGTAGCTAGTGGCTCTTAGGTTGCTCCTGAGGACCAAGACAGTAAATGATTTGGGGCAAAGTGAATGAGTCACTGGGGGGTTCTCTCTTAAAATGCTGTAGCATCAGGTTCTATGGACACTTATTGTAAGACCAACATGCAGCTCAAGTTCCAACATTAAATTTACTCACTAAGGTGAAGGTTGTGATAGGGCCTGAAGAGAAGGGATGTTTCTTTATTCTTACAAGTTACATGCCATTTAGAGAAGTGTTCATCTTGCAATGAAATAAATAACATGCAAAATATACATAGATAAACATTTTTTAAAACATTCAGTTCTTTTATTTTCTGATTTTTTAAATTTTATTTTATTTTATTTGTGAACATACTGTACAGAGGAGTTACAATTACATGGGCAGGATAATGCGTACATTTCTTACCAAGCATTGCAGCCTCCTCCTTTGTTTATCCTTCACATCCCTTCCCAACCTCCTCCCCTCCCCCCCAATCCCAATCCTTCTCCTTCCCCCCCTCCCCCCCCCCCCACACCGACGTTGTAAAGCTCGTTTTGGACATGACAACTTGTACTTCTCATTGTTGCAACAGGTCCACCTGTATCCTTAAACAACTGGTTTTTCCCCATCTCCTCCACAAGTTATACTGACATCAAATATAGTGAAAGCAGGGGTTATACTGTGGGGGAGGGACATACAAAGCAACAAAGAGATAATCTTATAAATGCGTTAGAAACACATGCATGAAAGAAAAAAAATATTAAAATACACATCTAAGGGTTCATTTTCCTGACATCACATTATCTGACCTTTTCCACTTGACTCATACATATACTAGATATTACAAATAAGGGAAACCATGGGACCTATGTTTCTTTGGGCCTGGCTTACTTCACTTAATATAATTTTTTCCAAGTTTTTCCATTTCCTAACAAATGGTGCAATGTCATTCTTTCTGATGGAGGCATAGAATTCCATTGTGTATAGATACCACATTTTCTTGATCCATTCATCTACTGAGGGGCATCTGGGTTGGTTCCATATCTTAGCTATGGTAAATAATGCTGCAATAAACATAGTTGTGCTGGTAGCTTTAGTGTGGTCTTGTTTGTAACCATTTGTGTAAATGCCCAAAAGTGGGATTGCTGGGTCATAGGGGAGTTCTATGTGAAGTCTTTTGAGGAACCTCCATACTGCTTTCCAAAGTGGTTGAACAAGTTTACATTCCCACCAACAATGAAGTAAGGTTCCTTTCTGTCCACATCCCCTCCAGCATCTGTTGTTGTTAGAGTTCTTGATTTTTGCCGTTCTAACTGGAGTGAGGTGATATCTCAATGTTGTTTTGATTTGCATTTCTTTTATGGCTAGGGATGTTGAACATTTCTTCATGTGTCTATTGGCCATCCTTCTTTCTTCTTATAGATAAAAATTTTAAAGGCAGATTTGAAAAAGCACCATTTCTTTAAAATGTAGAGGATTACATTATAATTATTTTCACTTATCCATCTTGACTTTGAATAAATATTTTAAGCTCCCCAAATAACTATGGCACTTAGTAGAATTGGATCACTGTCCTGTAACAAGATAACAAAAATACAATAATAAGCCCAATTGGATGGCTGACTTTCAAAATGTTAGCATTTTTCTTTAAGTGAAGTTGACCCTGTCGAATAGTTTGTCCCATTACTCTCTTGCTATGATGAAATATTGCTGCAAGATTATTAACATTTATATGAAAGGTTACTGTTTCAGGACAGTGAATGTGATACATACATGAGGTTGTGGTTTGATGTGTCTTATGGCGATTCAATAATTGTTACTGGATTAGGTCAATAAATTTGGAAAGATGAAAAAGGATTACAAAAGGAGAGTACTTTATGTTTTAAAAAAATCGATCCAATGCCCTCCCTGACTAATTCACCCATGACAACCAAATTTGGCTCCGAGTTCCATGTGCACAGTCTCCATTGACATCCAGAGAATTTGTGTGTGAGTTACTGAGGTTAGAATTAAGCCCTAAGGAAATAACTAAAGATTTTTGGTGAGATATACTTGTGTGATTAAATAAAATCATTTTTATGGGCTTTGTTTTCTTGTTTTCAGACTGTTCCTTATGAAGATAAATAGCCCAAGTACATTGAGGTTAATATTGCTTTTAAGCTATTTGTCTCCATTTGAGAACTAAATGCAAAGAAAAATGAATGTTTTTACCTCGCAGAAGCTTTCTTCAGTTCAATGTTTCCACTAAACTCGGGGTCTACAATCTTTGACAGTTTCTCAGAAATAAGCATAAATCACCACCATTTTGGAAAACATGGGGGAACCTCTCTAGAAGAAAAATTTTAATGAGGTAACTGTTGGTCCCATCCTTGTAGCATTTTATTGAAATTGCTTTCTTCTGCAAAAATAAGAAACATCTAACTTTTTTAATAGATTAGAAGTACCTCTCTAGAAGTAAAGATAAAAGTTTGGAATCTGCACTTAAAATGTCAGCCCCAACTGAAAAATAACAAATTAATGAAGCACAGACTAACTTTTCAATTGTTTTTCATGCATGTGTTAATTATAATGCTCACAATTTAGAGAAGGGCTATTGGAATCTCAGGAGTACAAAACAGACTCTCTGCTTTCACACTGCATCAGTAATCTCAGGATATTATCAATTTTTTTATTTTACAGATGAAAAATTAAATACAGTGAGGTTAAAGAATATATTAGGATTCTAAATCTGATTGATTATACATTGTATTTTAAGGGCACCTTAAAATTAAGTTCAGAAATAAAATTCCGAGTGACCATTCACAAAATTCAATTTCAGATGGACTCATATTTCAAAATGAATATTGACAAACCAAAAATAAATGTGGCTATTTGATGATTCTCTGAAGGAGTGATAAATTTGTTTTCCCTGAAAAATTCCAACAAAAATTAAATATACATATATATATGCATATACATAGAGACACAGAGACAGAGAAAGATTGTGAGTCACAAAAATTAGAGATATTTAAAATATAGACAAACACACAGAGAAACATGATGTAGTGTCATGGCTTATTATCAGTCACTCCAAATCAAATGTAGAGTTCATAAACATTTCTAATAAAAAATAAATGCAAACTTTTGAATTGTGCTGGCATTTCAAGTTTGTGAAATTAATATATAGGAATAGTCATGGTTAGATTATATTCACTGGAATATATTCATTTTCATTAAATGTACATTTAAAATCAATTAGGCCAACATTACTTTTGCATTAGCTATTTAGCTGTGTAAAATCAATTTCAAGCAACCATAGACTTGAGTTAGGTAGCTGTTTATTCCTGTCTTCTATAAAGAAGGTCTTGAGACAGGAATTCAGGGAGAAGGTAGCATTCTTGTACTTATAAGGGGCCTAGATTCCTGTTAATTTTTGCTTCCTTAAATTCTAATATCTTTGTGGATTCTGTCCACAGAGTTACTTCACTGTTCAAGATTGTTCTTGGAGGTTTATCCATTAACTCTATTTTTCAAACAGCAAAAAAGACAATAGTTGTAAAGTTCGTTTTCAACATAACGACTTGTACATCTCATTGTTGCAATGGGTTCACCTGTATTCCTATTTAAACGATTTGTTTTTCCCCTTCCCCTCCACAAATTATACCAACATCAAATACAGTGAAATCAGGGGTTATACCCTGGGGGAGGGACATACAAAGCAACAAAGAAATAATCTTATAAATGTGTTAGAAATAATCGCATGAAAGAAATAAAACATTTGAATACATATCTTAGGGTTCATAAAAAATAAATAAAATTTAAAAAAGACAATAGTAAGGAGAGAACAGAGCCATCTGCCAACTAAGTCTTCTTTTAATTAGCTTCTCTGAAAATCTTATATACATTATTCATTGGAAGAGCCTTAACTACACATGGGGGACTATGAGAAGTTACCTTTGGGATAGACTTAGGTGATACATGCTAAAATCTAAGTTATAGTTTGTGGTAACTATCAGGTAACTACAATTGTTTAGCAAATATTGTTGAGTAACTCTAATATGCCAAGGATGAAAGGATTTAGAGACTATTAATTAATTTGTATGGTCTCTAGACTCAAGTAATTTGAAAACTATTTGGGAGAAAGACATTTAAACATGAATAATTTACAACTCAAAAAATTTATTAACAATTATTAAAATATTTTATGTTTACCCAAATAACACTCTTCTAATAGTGAATCATTAAGAAAGAATTCTAAAGAAAAAATTTCATAAGCCATTTAATACTGTAGTGTTTAAGCTGATAAAATATTGCTAGAACTTAGATGCAAATTCCAAGTGAATTCTGACAAATACCATTAAATACCATATACTATTATTCAGCTGCTACATGTCTCTTTTGGTCTGTCTGTGAATCCACAGATGAGAAAAATATTTCCAGGAGTATATGAAAGAAATTAATATGTAATCATTATATTGATTGGAGAAAACAGGTATTTTTCTATATGTTCATGCAATCATTTATATTTATAAATGTGGATATGGACTGAGGATGAATCATGGGGCAGCGCACACATACCATTAGCAATATCTTTGGATCCATAGGGAAAAACTTGTGTTTGTAAAGTCAAGAGGACTAAATAATACTCATGGAAAGGAAATTAGTTTATATCTATTGTGCTGCAAAGCAATTGGAGGGAGTAATTTGTTTAAACTTTTGTCAATTTTGCTTTTTTTTAAATGTGTTTATTTCTTTTAAGACTGGGCCTTCCTAAGTATTTCACACTAGCCTTGAACTAGAGATCCACCTGCTTCCTGAATTTTGTTCTAATGTTAGTCTATGGGTTGGAATTCAATACAAAACTTTCTGAAGCTTGAAAATTGAATGCAAAGAATTAAAATGATATTCTTTAAGTTCTTTGTCAGTTTCCCTGTCTCTGTCTTTATATTTGTCTTTATAAGTGCTATATTATCTTTATTCTGAATTCTCTTATTTGAGATTTCTTTTTTCCCCTTTTCCAATATCTAGGTTTATTATAATCATCTTGGATGTATTAATAAATTCTATTTATGTTGCTGGTACTATCCTACTTGGAAACTAAACTGCCTCAGTGACTTGGAAAAACTCTTATATTCTTCAAGACAAATGTAGCTTTGGCATTCCCTAATCCATTTTGGCTAGTGATTGATAAAGAAAAAAAAAAGAGGATATAGTATGGATTTTTTTTGTGGAAAGTGGTGGCAAAGGGTTCTTTTCGCTGTTCTTAGAATTTCCAGATTACAATTCATATTATTTTATATTGACAATACCTAGAGAGCTCTGGCAGTCATCTTGAATTGAAGTAAACACACAAAGGAGTTCATAGTCGTATATTGAATTGCATTAGGGAGAAATCACTTGGACATACACATAGATGGCTGGGATGCAGTTCAGTGGTACTTGACATGCCTAACATGTGTAAGGTTCTGGGATGGATACCAGCACACGGCAAAGGATTGAGAAGGTCATCTCATAAGTTCTCCCCAAAATGTTTGCCTTCCCCCGTTTTCCTTCTAGTTTGTGTGTGTGTATCACAAAAACACCTCTTCAACGTTGAAGTTATTTATCTTGTTCAGAAGAAGTTCTCTACTTTCTTCTTATAGAAAAGACGCTGACTACAATATATTTCAGATATTCATTACTATCTATTTATGTTTTGTATCCAACATGTAGGTAAGACTCGTAACACATTAGGAACTCCATCTATATGTATGAAGTTATTTATGAATTTACTTTATGCCAAAATAACCAGAAAACATTTCTAGTCACTGTAGACATGGGCAGAAGTTGAGTGTAGTTTGGAAAAAACCTAGAAAATGCCAGAACTTGAAATAGAGACTGTTTGACTTCTTTGGCCCTAAAATACATAGTATGTTCTCTGATTCTCTATCACTCAATAATAGTGGGTGAACAGCTGCTGAAGAGATTATGAAGAAACTTATTTTAGAAGAGCTTATTTCATGAAAGCCAGTGATATCTAAAAACTTCATTAGTAGTAGCATCACAAACATGTAAAGACTATTATATGAAGAAACTGGGGTTTGGAGAGATCCAGAAATATATTATTACTCATATTAAGTTTATATATTGATTTTAAAAAATACGATGTTAAACATGTTTTTGTGCTTAAATATATTTCAATATGAATTAGAATTACTTCCCTAATGTAGCATACTGTAGCATAAGATTACAAGTAATATTTAGGTTATTCTAAATGTCTAGGAAACCTGTACTGAAGGAACGTTTAAGAAAACAGGATATGAAGTAAAAACTGTAAGATGCCAATTAGTAGTAACTGCTGTCAGTCTATGAATTTTTGCTCTGTTTGATTAACCAAATTTAATGTTTCATTATCTTTTGGTAAAAGATAAGTTTATTGCTCACCATAGACAGTATTTGGTCCTTAAACAGTATTTGATATTTAAAACAAGTTCAAAGATTAGAGATATAGTTTACTGACCCCTCATATTCCTCTCAGTTAATAGGTGCTTCACCATGATTTGGTCTCTCAAGTTATTCAAAACTGTAGTAAGAGCATAGAACAAAGGTGAGCTGTTGTCTGAGAGAAAACTACCCCATTGATCACAACAACCAGCTTGTTAGTAGCAAAGAGACTGATTATTATCACCACATTTATTCCATCACTTCAGATAAGTAATTGCCGTTTTAGAAATGTGTTTCAACTGTGTTTAGGCAGTGCAATGAAGAATTGATGACAAAACTTTTAAGAGGCCTTCCTATTATTCAGAGATATCTGAGCTAGTCTGCACACCCTATTTCACTGAGGCAGAAAGCAATTTTCTGGGATGATTTTAATTCTTTATTTACATTCACATAGACCATTAGGATTGATTTTCGTTGTTGTCAAAATTCTAATCTTAGTCAATGTGCATGTCTTCAGAATCTTAGAAGAATTAAACATATTCATGGAGAATTTAGTTCCTGTATTGAGTATTCACTAGTTAATAGGTTAATACAATCCAATCTGGGTGTTAAGGAAGTAAGTCAAGGTTTTATATTTGATGTTGAAAGTAGATATATTTAAAGGTCTTCACCAATCACATGATATTATGAGAAACTTGATCGACAATAGAAAGAGCACCTTGTTTACCTTTAAAAGCTCATTCAAAATAGTTTCCAAGTTATAAGATTTATTTCTGCCTTCAGAGATTTTTTTAAAAAGCATTAGGCACATGTATTACATTTTTCCTGTCACTGTTAAGGAGGATTTTATTATGAATCATACAATATTATTTCATAATAAAATATACTAACAGTCTGTGAAAGCCTCCAAATTCTGTGTCTTCCTGCTGTATCTTGTCAGTCAGGTCCCTTTGTATTTGTACCTGGATATAGCCTAGTGTTCGTTCTAGCAAATCTATATTATTCATTTTACTGGGGTCCAGATTCTACACAAGTAGCACTGTTAGCCAACTTCTCAAAAAACTGAGAATCAGGCTTGCATATAACCAGTGTACATCTTCAATTATAAGCATTCTTTAGAAGGACTCTGTTCAGGAATATTTTTTGGAAATGAAGATTATAAAAGAGGTTTAAATAGACCTAGTAAGGTAGTCACAATTTTACTTGTTCTCTCATATAGGTCATAGCCTTTGATGGTATTTAAATGAGCATTTCCATCATTTATAGGTTTTTACCTTTTCCATTATTTCAAAGTTTTCCCTTCTCTAAAATACTACATCCTCTTACCCATCTACTGCAACATATATTGGTTTACTGGAATTCCTACCTTATCACACTGGAGGACCGGCTTTGCTGGTACATCCTCCCTGATTTTCTTTTACAAAACCACACTTCCTAGCATCTCCTGGTATATTCATATAATTGGATAGTTAAGCTTCCAGAATAGCTTTATGCCACTTTGCATAATTAGATGGTTCTCCTTTTATAATTGAAGGAGTGACAGAGATAGAAAGAGAGAGACAAAGACAGAGGGGGGGAGGGAAGGAGTTTATAGCTTAGGAGAGATTCCAGAAGAAAATTTGGGAGTGACTCCATGGGTAACTCAACACATTTCCAATTATCCCTGTCTCTAATTAATATCTTCTTGGCATCCATTTGAGTTGTGTGAAAGAATTTAGGTTTCATTTTCAAGTTCTCCTCAGTATCTCCACAGCTCACACCCAGCCAACATGTTCTTGTCTTCTGAGGGAAATGAATTGCTGCCACCAAATCCACTATTTCTATGTCTGTTCTGTCCCCCATTCACCAGACTCTCATGCAAGAGAAAATGAAGAACTCTGTCCTGTGCTGTAGATCTCATTCCTTATTGCCTTACCACAAACCTTAGCCCCCAATTCTTCTAGACTCTGTTTTCAGCACTACTCTTTCTCTGGAGACTCCTCCTTCACATCGGTCTTCAAACATTCTGACAGATCAGACTTTAATCTAGAATATTGCCATCAGTGCCAACCTGTCACAGCAATGCTGGGACCAAACAGTGCAGAAATTTTCTGAAAAGCACCAAACATTCACAGTGATTTGCCGAAAGATTTCCCCAATGTCTACAAAACAGTGGAGAATAGAATTTGAGCTTTGTTACCTTTTCTCCAGCATTATTCACATGTCAGTTTCCAGTAGTTTGACTATTGTTCATCTGCTTCTATTACAAACTGTATTCTAAGTAGAGTGAGGCAAAAGTAGAAAATTTACATCAGAGGGTAAGTGATGTAGCTCAGTGTTGCCTGGCAGGCAATCAAAGAGGAAAGTGTAAATCTATACTTTATATTAATTAAGAATAAGGAAGAGAAAGAAATCCACATGAAAATGGAAGAAGCAGAGATTGCAATGTACAGTAGCCATGAGTCCAAGAGTCCAAGAGTTCCAGAATCTGGAAAAGGATTTAGGAGTCTCCCAAGAGGCTGAAGGGACAGCATCCCGGCCAACACCTTCATTTTGTACTTCTGTTGCCAGATCTGAGAGGATAAACTTCTGCTTTTAAGCCATTAGGTGAAAACAAAACAAAACAAAACACTAAAAATAAGAAATTTCTCAGGAAGATTTTAAGCAATGGAAAAACTACTATTTTCCTTCTTTATCTGCTTTTCATTTATTTAATTTATTTTTCAGAGTAAATCAATGTTTCCTTTCTATTCTTCTTACTTCTGGTATATACATTCCATTTCAGTTTTCCATATGATTCATATATATGCATATATACACATGTATGCATTTATATAATTAAGAAAAGTTCTATTTAAAATATAATTTTAATTCATTAGATTATCTCTTTCTAAAAAAAGCCTCCTTCACTTGAAATTGTCTTATCTCTTTTCATTTTTGTTCTTTAAGTTGAGTCTAACCCTTCTTTGTAAGCTTAATTCCACAGTGACACAACTGTTCTTTCGAAATTAGTTTAACTTACATGGACCTACAATTTATTTTACATTTAGTCTTTATCTATTAAAAAAAAGTTGTCCTGTAACATTGTCTTTAGTCATTAAGGTAAACTTGTATGTAAACATGTTAATAAAATGCTTGGTAATTGTTGAATGAAATGGCTAAAGATGTTCTATGATGTTAATTAAACAATAAGAAGATGTGGGAGGGATATTAGAAACAAAGTTGTACAGATTTCTTATGTTTATATAAATCAAGAGTCAGAGATATTAAGTGATTTACATTAGATTACATACTATAGTGGTAGTACTAAGAGTAGATAATATAACTTCAATTTCAATAGCATTTTTAGCCCTCCAAGCATTTCAAGTATATTATTTATTAAATTAATAACAACAATAGCAATAACAGTGACAGTAATAATAACAACAATAGTAACAGCAATAATATGCTGGAAAGTGATGTCCATACAAAGGAAGCTTGGGGCTTTCATTAAGTTTCAACTCTCAAAAGAACAAGATATATGGTAATTGAATTATGTGTTTTTCCTGGAACTAAAGTTAAAGAATTATATATATTGTGAATGTTTGGATTCAAGCAGCTTTAACTACTATGAACAGTTTACTCACAAAGCACCAGGTCAGAACAGAAGCCATTGAGTCTCACAGTACTCTCCTGACCTTGATTGCCCAGAGATCTGGTTTCTGCTGTTCTAAGCAAAACCCTCCTTGGTGACCACCTACATCTGCAGTGGTCCAGTTGTAATGCTAATAGCAAGTGAACACAGGGGATGTTTTCTAAAAGCTGAGGGGGGGATGTAATGCTGGACACAGCAAGGAAGTCATTTCTGTTTTCATATATGCTCCTGATCAACTCATCAAAACAGAGAAAACTTCATGTAGAACACATTTCTGATCTTTGTGAAAACACAGGAATATACCTTCTAGCTAGTAGAGTTGAACTCTTCACCTTTGAAACTACAGTATGAATGCAGACAGACAAAAAAAATAAGAGAGCAACATTGCCTTTCTCAGTCATAGATGACAAAGGATTCCAGGCTGTGTGTTCAGTTCTATCAAAATGATCACTGAACTACTACCTTGCTCAGACCTTCCGTGGAGACCTGAGGTTTGGGTCATCCATTCATTCTCTCCTCTTATCTGTGCCTTTGGAAAGCAGAACTCATCTGATTGGTTTTTTCATTCTTTTTTCTTTTTCTTTTCATTTATCACAGTCCTTTAAACACTTTCCATGAATAAATAGACAAAAAGGTATTATTTCATCCACAATGAGCTAGATAACATAGTTGCTGTTATGGTGAATAATATTTAGACTTGATGGTAGTGGCAAACTGTTTGGCAAGTTTGAAGATAATGCAATTTTAGCACTTAAAGTAATTGAACAGTAAAGATGATTTGCTTTGCCTTGCATTGGTTTGAATGTCAATGAAATTTATCAAATGCAGAATGTTTATAAAGTATTCATACTATATTAAAGAACTTAATAACTTTGAATAAAGACCTACTAAAAGAAAATGAAAGAATGACAGAGTCAAGTTTGGTTGAGTTTTAGGACTGTCATGGATTTTTGGTATTTTTATTTATTTATTTATTTAATTTATTTTTTTATTGTGAGAATACCATATAGAGGAGTTACAATTACATGTACAAAATAACGAGTACATTTCTTATCAAGCATTGTTGCCTCCTCTTTGTTTCCCCTTCCCATCCTTTCCCATACTCCCCCTCCCGCACCACCCACCTCATCCTCCCCCCACCCCCCACCAAAGTTGTAAAGTTTGTTTTTCGACATAACGACTTGTACATCTCAGGAAGGGAAAAAACAAATCATTTAACTAGGGATACAGGTGGACCCATTGCAACAATGAGATTTTTGGTATTTTTAAACTAATATTATTTAAGGTATGTCACTTATATTATTTAGGATATATGGTAGTCAATCTCCTTTGGTAGAAGCACACTGTGGAAATACAGGAAGATGCTTATTATATTTGCTGATTATACCAAATTAATTTTTGGGATCATACATATACACATATATGCATATGTACACATATGTATAGGTCTGCATGAGTGTATCAAATAACAAAGGTACAAAATTTAAAGATCTTAATCATAATTACAGGAAAAGTAAATTAATGCTATCAATATATGGAGCTTAGTTCCTTTTATTTATTAACTACCTTAGTCTTTTCAATAAATCCAGAAATTGGTGCTGCATTTTCCCTATGTAGATAAGAATACAGAAGGAAAAAGAGATACATGGGCAAGTTGAGAACAGAGAAGTAAAGCCCTTTCCTGCTTCATATATTAAAATCAGCTGAACATATGGGATTTAGTAAGTGCTACCCTGGTGGAAACTCAGCTTTACTTGGGTCTTATTGTAAATAAATTTATCAAAGTCATTGTCTGAAAAAATAAAATCTGATTTGAAAAGATTAAACTTTCCTTGGTAGATTCTTCTTTCTTTCCTTCCTTCCTTCCTTCCTTCCTTCCTTCCTTCCTTCCTTCCTTCCTTCCTTCCTTCCTTCCTTCCTTCCTCCCTTCCTCCCTCCCTCCCTCCCTCCCTCTTTCTTTCTTTCTTTCTTTCTTTCTTTCTTTCTTTCTTTCTTTCTTTCTTTCTTTCTTTCTTTCTTTCTTTCTTTCTCTCTCTCTCTCTTTCTTTCTTTCTTTCTTTCTTTCTTTCTTTCTTTCTTTCTTTCTTTCTTTCTTTCTGTTTCTCTATCTTTCTTTCTCTCTTTCCTTTTCTTCCTTCCTTCCCATCCTTCCACCCATTCCATCCTTCCAATCCTATTCCTCTCTACCCCTCTTTTCTCACCTTCTTCTTCCCCTTTCCTTCCTTCACTCCTCCCCTGCCTCTCTTCTTCTGTCTCCATCTCTGCCTCTGTCTGTCTCCTCTATCTCTCTGCTCCTCCCTCCTTTTCAGCTTAGGCTTCTGGCATTGAAGTTTTGTGGCTCCTGCCTGAGCCTCCGAGCATTACACTCAGGTTGATTTTACTGAGCAAAAAGTGGTCAGCAAACATTCTCTGTATTGAGACTGTCTATCAGAATTATTGAACTCCATTACTGCAATGCAAATACAGCCACAAATATGTTAACAAATGTTCCCATTATTGTCACAATAAAACTTTATTCAAGAAGCAAGCTAGATGTGACCTCTGAGGCAGTTTCCTACAATTGGCCTAGTAGCAATATCTTAGCAGCAATCCTTTATGTTTTCCATATCTAATAAATCTTATATACAATAGAAAGACCAAGAGGAATTTAAAGTGAACATTCTGTAATTTGGAGATACAATCATTGATTGTGCACATTATCATAAAATCTAGATTAAAAAACTATGTCACTATACTTCCCAACTGTGATAAGTAATTTACATAACTTATTTTAATTAATCTTTCAATGAACCATGAAGTCGATGTTCTTATCTGTGTATCACATACAAAGAGACTCTACAGAAGTTATGTAAACCTACCACATTCATTCAAGGAGTAAGTGAAATGATTCAAACCTTTATATATCTCTGGTTCCATGTAAATCATTGCTACAATATGTCTTTTAATACATGCACTTGTATAATTTTTCCTGCCGTATGTTCTATAACCATCAGATCTTGAAATTGTAATCAAAACATGGTATTATATCCATACTCTATGCATATGTAACACACATACTGAGTCAATTAGATGGGTTTTTTTTGGGTCAGCTCCAGAACAGAACTATTTCTTTTACCCAATACTTATTAGTAGAGACTATCCAAGAAACAGCAAAGGTTCTAATTATCCCAGAAAGTCATAGAAGGAGAGAAGTCTAAGTATAAGACAGGACCATGACCTGGATGCAACATGCTTGCCTGGTATTCTGGGAAGCTAAAATGTCTTGAGGAACATAGGTCCCAAGAAGATTAAACTTCATCTCCCTGAATACTCATCCAGTTCCCTGTGAGGTTTCCCCCCAAACCAGAATCATTTGGCTCCAGGGACACTTGTTGCCCCCATATCCTTAGAGTATTTCATGTTGCCTGTGAATTGATTTGACTCAGGGAGCAAAGTTTCTATTCCTTCCCTTTCCTACTAAGGAACCCACACTTACAACTTACTCCCTTTTGGCCTTCAGTCTCATGATGGGTCAAAAAACACTTTGGCAGTGGTTGCCATGCCCCATTGTTTGCTCATACCCGGTGGTGAATTACTGCTCCTAAGTATATTTCCTTTGAATATATCTTGCTTCACTGAATAATCTCTTGGCTCAGAACTGTGCTCAAAGCTTTCCTTTCTTGGTATAGTTTTGCATATCTTTGGCATTAATCTGGCAAAACTCTAATCAGGTTTACCACTAACATTCCATGAACACTGGTATTGCTTGGCATAAATTACTATACACTTGTTATTTTTATCAACTCCTTCAATCTTTTCAACAATGAAGAGACTTTGACAAGTCTTCCAGGATACCTGCAGATTATACCTAGGTCATGGAAACAAAATTTTATCCTACTAGAGTTGAGATGCTTTGCATGAGACACAAACAGGATAAATGAACACAAAGAAAGAAAACAAGTTAATGCAAGTTTTTTTTTGTTTTTTTGTTTTTTGGTTTTGGGGTTTTTTGGGGGGTCCAGTCATGGGGTCTGAACTCTGGGCCTGGGCGCTGTCCCTCAGCAATTCAGCTCAAGGCTAGCGCTCTACCACTTGAGCCACAGCGACATTTCTGGCTTTTTTCTTTTTGCTTATGTTGTGCTGAGGAATCGAACCCAGGGCCTCGTGCATGCAAGGCAAGCGCTCTACCACTGAGTCACTTTCCCAGCCCCTTAATGCAAGTTTGTATTGCAAGTTTTGTATTGCAGGAAAGCCTTTAGAAGCAAAGTCATAAATTGAGTTGCATACGTCTATATTAAAACGGACAAAGAATACTAAATTGTGAAACTGTGACAAAGCATTGGGGTTGGTCTTTGGTTAGTGTAAAGGATAGAGAAGACACTATGAATCTGGCTTGTGCAGAATTTCCTGGCTTCAACTTTCCATCATTAATTATAAGAATAATACTCCTGTTGCATCTCCTGTTTTAAAAGAAAAAAAAGTGTCAGAATAATCTTCATTCACCTGCCGTATTTCAAGTACTGTATACAGACCATGGTCAATATACCAGAGTGGCCTATTCACCTGGCTTCCAAGAGTACAGTGGATGAACTGTTCATATCTTTTCACAATGAAGATTTCAAAAGTCTAGTTTGTATTAAATTATTTTTGGCAGTATCTCGCCAGCCAGTCCACTTCCCTCTGACACAAACTAAAGCTACTTGGGTAGAGCTATTTTGCCTTGGGAAGTTGGGAATCAAATATAACCTATTCTCATACTCTTCCTTGTAGTGTTCCCGTCTACCTGAAGGCTGTGGGGTCCCTAGAAATCCCAGATTATTTCTCCTTGTGTCTATGGTTTCCAGAGCAGACTAAAAGCTAGCCCATATCCCCAGCATCACCACACAACTGAAAGGCATCAGCAAATGATGCCAATTACTTTCTGTACCAAAGCTATCTTTATATTCCTCTTCCCTGCCTAGGCTGCAGTGTGGAATAAATTTCTATTTATACTAGAGTCACAAGTCTGTATCATTTTCTTGTGGTCTGCATTTTTGGTTGGCCTGATAGAATATCAACAAGAAAAGAGAAATCCTTCATCTAAATTTTAGTGTATACTATGCTGAAAAGAAAGCTTAGAAGGGATTTTTTTAAGTCCATTGGCTAAAAATCAGAAAAATAAAAAGGAAATTGTTAGGCCAAATGTAAACACTGAAATCTCAATTAAAATACTGAGACAGTAGTGTTACAGAATTTATTCTGTTGTTCTCTCAGACATAAATATATACATAATAAATATATATATACATAAATATATATACATGTATGTGGTTATGTAGTTTGGATTCTGGTTCAACTTTGAGTAACGCCATGATATACTAAATGGTAAGGCACATGTATTTAATGTCCAGTGTGTAGTTGGTCCTATTTATGATGAACTAAATCATTTTCAGATCTTAGTAATTTAGGTGAAAGTCAGCATCAGATGTACAGTGAAAACACTGGTCTTGAATGAAAGTCCCACAACCATCCTAAAAGAATTCTAGTCCTGTCAAACCACTGCCAAAGAGAGAGCTAATGCAGATTAAGAGAGGAGGTCTGGAACTTTCACTCACAATTGACATATATTTTTTAATGTCTGTGGAGTATATATAGTACTTGAGCTGCCTGTTATGATGCTCTTATGTCACTATTCTTTGGGAGATTCTAAATAAGCAGGTATTGTCTACCAACACTAAGGAAATGCTATTCAAGACCCTGTGACACAAGTGAATATGTTCCAACCTCTTTTCCAACAAGGTTAATTTAATTGCTGTTACCAATTATTATGCTTCTTTTATATTATATTTAACACACTTTCATCTGCATAAATGAGTAGTTAACTGAAGACTTACTTAAAATTTTCTATAGAAAATTTCAAATTATATAAATGCCCATTTATTTTTCCAGTGTTCAGGGAATATCTCTATAGTTTTTGAACAAGATTTTTCTAAAGAACTAGTGGATTATTATAGTTATTATTATTATTTAAATAGACAGATGTGACAAAAGGTCAGTGTTCCAAGTACTTGTAAACATTTCTCTGTAATTAAAACTGAGGAATAAAGAGGGTTTTAGTGTTCTGTGCTTGATCTCTATCTCACAGGGAATCTACTAGATTCCTAACAGTAGGGTTATCATGATAAAATGGTTCAACTGCATGGAACATAAAGGATAAATAAAAGTCCTATGAGTTGTGACTTATTCTCTGATTAACAGCACTGGCACTTTTTTACACTTCTTATTGAATTTCTGGAGAGGAAAAAAAGATTGGCTATTTCAGTCAAGAAAACTTTCCAGAACTTGCAATGGCATTTAATTTTGGCTCTGCATGTTTTGCCTGGAGTCTCACCAACTATTTGCATTTGAAACAGATTTATTGATTTTGGCTCTTTGTAATATCTTGTCACAGAAGGTATGTGATGTGGGATCCCACTACTGTTTGTATATATCTTCAGGAAGTCTACCTTAATGTAATACCTTGACCCTTAGCAGGGTATACAAAATGAAAAAAAGAAAGAAAAGGAAAAAAATAAATCCTGTGTAAGTTTGAGAAGCTAGTATTGTATCAATTTGGGTCAGGATGACAAAATGGAATTGTAGGGACCTAAAGTTTATTGAAGAAAAACAGCTAAGAGATAAGTAGAGGAGAAAACACACGTGAGCAGGTAAGACCTATGTCAGACTGATGCCTTTCAAGGAAACAGCAAATGTGGAGAAAAGAGGAGTGGAGAGGAGGAGATTCAATGGCAGAGATGTCTGGACAAGATATTAGAGGCTCAAGACAGGGGTTGCCCTTCAGAGTATCAACCAACTTCTTGTATCCCCAGCTAGTCAGATGTTGGCCAGGTGCAGCCCAAGATAAATATATCACAAATCCTAAAACTGTGGCAACTGGAAGTTTGCTATTACATTACTCTTTGCAACAATATCTCTCTTGAATAGATTTCTAAAGGCTGCAACTTTGTGACTCCACTAAACACATAATGTTGTTAACTTTAAGGAAAAGCGTTTCCCACCCAAACTAACAAAATACAAATTTTCTCAGACCTTGAAAATGAAAATTCATGAGATATCACCACCATGTAGCACCAGGCATTGAGCTAAATAAGACACTAGGAAATAAATTGAACCAATAGCTGATAAATTATTAGAGAAAAGAAACTGTCTTTGCATCTTCCAGTCCTTGGCAAATGTCTTAGTATATCACAGTTGCTTCATACATTTTGGTTAAATTAAAAGTAGAAAATTGTAATTTAAAAAGAAAAACTCATGTTTTATCTATCTCACAAAACATTAGTTTAAACAGTTACTAACCTCCTCAATCAAAAGCAGCTCCAAATATTACCAATATAACCAAAACACAGAATTCAAGAAATTCAGTGCAACATTGGCTATAGACTGTGTTGTAATTATCATTATTATAGCGAATATCCAAGCCATGATTCACAGCAAAGGCTATTATTATAGTCAATATCTATACTCATCAAACTTGTTCCAAACACAGACATTCCAAGCAAAACAGTGGAGGGGTGTGCAAAATAAATCACATGGAATAACTGTTTATAATCCCCTAGGTACTATAGCTATAGCTCAGAATCCAAGTCAATTTCCATTCTGCTTGCTTCTTCCTAAACCTTTTTTTTTTTCAAAGAAAGGATTTTTCACATAATTTAACCTGGAGGGCTGCACTTACATTTTACTATAATATCAGAAAATGAGATCCTTTTTTGTTCTGATTGAAGAATACATATATCGAGAGAAGAGCTGCTAGGGGAGTCTTCTGAAATGGGTTAAGATGTCTGATGTATCAGCAAGAACTTCTGAATAGATTATAGTCTTCCTTTAAATGGATATCTAGGCATTATATTTTTTATTTGATTTTCTCAGGCAGAAAACTGAGTTGTTATGGATTTTAACCTGTTTTCATTCTTTAAATGAACAAAAAACAGAATATCTGTGTGTCTATATGTGTGGGTGTTTGTTTTCACATTAGAAAAATAAAGCCAAAATAAAATGAAGGCCAGGAATAATATGAAAACTAGGTAATCTTTAATATTAATTCATGTTAATTAAGTATTCCAATCATCCCTGGTAATTGGCATCTAAGAAGTGACCATATATACACTCCCTCATTTAAGATATCTCCCCATCTATGTCTAGTATTCATTTTAGTTCATTCCACCTTGTATTTAAAACTAGATCAAAGTAAGAAAGATTTTCTGTATTGTTAAAATTGATTTTCTTTTCTTTTGTTAATTTCCAACGATTTTTTAATTTAAAAATTATTGTTAAATGATGTACAGAGGAGTTACAGTTACATAAGTAAGTTAATGAGTACATTTCTTGTTAAACTTGTTACCCCTTCCCTCATTTTTCTCCTACTTTCCCACTCTCCACCTTCCCCACCCCCAAGTTGTGCAGATCATTTCCAACATATTGTCTTGTGTCTATTGCTGTTGCATTGGTTCTTTGCCTCACCATTCTGTTGTTCCTCTTCCCTTCCCTAATTCAAATAAATGCATATACAACACTATGGTACCAAAATCAAATACAGTGACAATAGGGGATATACCATAGGGGGAAGAACAATGCTCTATAGGAAATGTACTCATTACCTTGCTTATGTAACTGTAACCCTTATGTACAGTATTCTTACAATAAAAATGTACAAAAAAAGAAAGCATGATAAAAAAGAAATTTAAAAATCACATAGTAAAACAACAACAACAAAGAAAACCTCTTGTGTCTATGTCTTAGAGTTCATTTGCTTAGCGTCATCTTATATGGTCATAAGTACATGGCTATTGAGCTATCTGCAATGTAGTCCAGTGGTAAAACTCTTGTCTAGAATTAGTGAAGTTCAAGGTTCATCTTGAGGATCACGAACAATTAAAATTCCACTGAATGTCATGATCTGCCTCTCAACTTAGCCATTTTCTTTCCTCCACTAAATAATATATTAAATGCATTCCTCATCATCTGAACTTTTGAAATAATTTTACCATGACACCAGGCAATCAGATCTTTACCTCTTTAAAGTACTATTAACTCATAATGTATTATTTATTTTATTTTTTTATTAATAAGTTTTTGCATTGTGAAAATACCATACAGAGTTGTTACAATTACATGAGCAAGGAAATGAGTACATTTCTTATCAAGCATTGTTGCTTCCTCCTTTGTTTTCCCTTACCATCCTTGCCCTCCCATCTCCCCTCCACCCCCGCAACCCACCAACGTTGTAAAGTTTGTTTTTCAACATGTCTTGTACACCTCATTGTTGCAATGGGTCCACCTGTATCCCTATTTAAACAATTTGTATTTTCCCTTCTCCTCCATAAATTATACCAACATCAAATACAGTGAAAACAGGGGTTATACCATGAGGGAGGGACATACAAAGCAACAAAGAAATCATTTTATAAATATGTTAGAAACAATAGCAAGAAAGAAAAACAATTTGAATACTTATCTTTGTGTTCATTTCGCTAATATCAACTTGTCTGACTGTTATTGCTTGTCTCAGACATATACTAGTTACTACAAATAAGGGAAACCATGGGACCTATGTTTCTTTGGGCCTGGCTTACTTCACTAAATATAATTTTTTCCAAGTCTTTCCATTTTCTAACAAATGGAGCAATATCATTCTTTCTGATGGAGGCATAGAATTCCATTGTGTATATATACTGAGGGGCATCTGGGTTGGTTCCATATCTTAGCTATGGTAAATAATGCTGCAAGAAACATAGTTGTACTGGTAGTTTTAGTGTGGTCTTGTTTGTGATCATTTGGGTAAATGCCCAAAAGTGGGATTGCTGGGTCATAGGGGAGCTCTATGTGGAGTCTTTTGAGGTACCTCCATGCTGCTTTCCAAAGTGGTTGAAAAAGTTTACACTCCCACCAACAATGCAGTAACTTCTCAACAAAAATTTGGCCAATTGACTTCAACAATTCATCCAAAACATCATATACCAGGATCAAACAGGATTAATTTCAGGGATGCAAAGCTGGTTCAATATACACAAATCAATTAATGTAATTCATCACATCAGCAAGACCAAGGATGAGAACCACATGGTTACCTCAATAGATGCAGAAAAAGCATTTGACAAGATCCAACACCCCTTCATGCATGATGAAGGCTCTGGAAAAACTAGGAATCCAAGGAACATTCCTCAATACAATAAAGGTTGTATATGACAAACCTACAGCCAGCATTATTCTTAAGGGTGAAAAACTAAAGCCATTTCCTCTTAACTCGGGAATGAGACAAAGATGTCCACTCTCTCCACTTCTCTTTAATTTAGTATTAGAATGCCTACCTACAGCAATAAAACAAGATGCAAACATAAAAGGGATCCAAATAGGGAACGATGAAGTAAAATTCTCCCTCTTTGCAGATGACATGATCTGTATTTAAAGAATCCCACGGACTCCATTCCCAAATTACTCAAGCTGATTCAAAACTTTGGCAAGGTAGCAGGATATAAAATGTACCATTTTTAAATTATCTTATGCTATTGATATCACCTTTTCAAAATTTAATATGGCCTCATGGGACCCATACATATTATCTAACATGTTCTTTGTGTTCATGTGTGTATATGTATAGATGTACATGTACACACAAATATATATGCATGTATTCTTTAAGACAGTCCAGTTTTGTCAGTGTAACATTTTCTACTTTAACAATCTTACAAGGTAAGAAAAATAAAACTGTGCCACCACATATGTTTTCTCTCCTGCATATGTTCTTATTAATTACATTTCGCTGACAATACTCTATAAACTAGGTTTGAGAACTGACCCCCTGGACATGCAATCTCTGTTTGAGAAGCAATGTCCATCCTCTACATAAAGCAGGTGTTATAAAAAAAAAATGAATACAAACCAAAGACTGGCCATGGTAACTTAGCTACATAGGAGCAGAGGCAAGAGGATCCTAATATGTACAAAATCAGCATGTGAATACAAGACAAACAAACAAATACAAATGGAGTTTAGCTCTAGTATAGAGGTCTTGACAAGTGAATAGATTAGAATTCAAGCCTCAATACTTGAAAAAAGAAGTAAAATTATACACATTTTCTACCTTTGACTTCATGCCATGACTGAAGGGATCATAGCAAAATGTTCATCTCTTACATCCTTTCATACATACCATCAAATATTGTACTTCTGGCACTAGAGAGCAATTAGCAATGTTAATATAAATCCTTTCTTATAAAGATACAGACCGAAGAGTCTTCTCCCTGAAGATTATACTGCCACACTGTCAGCCTCTTTAGAAATAGTGCTTCTTCATTGTTGACCCTTGAAATGGATAAATCATCCCCATTCAGGTTTTCCCAATGGCATTCAAACATGATATTCTTATTTTTTCTAATTAACGAAGGACTTTGAAAGTGTTGCTGTGTTTGTTTACTTTGTGTATCTCCTCATCAAGTTGATACTGTGGGAATAATGAGATCCTCACAAGGGCAGGACTGCTGTGAGTCTACAACATGAGACAGAGGCGAAGGTTTGGACGCTGTGCCATGTCTGAAAAAATCCAAGCGCAAATTAAACTTCTCTAATTTATGTGAGGATAGATAAATAATGATTTGCAGCAACCAGTAACAGGGGAGCTCGTGTGCTTTGTTCATATTTTAATAGTCTACTCCTCTTTGCAGTCCCAGTAATTAAGTCTTATGACATTCCACAAACCATAAATCCTGCTGAGATGTTTTAAGTTTAGAACAACCTCTTGATGTACAATCAAAATAATAAAAATAAAAAAAGACACTTCTCTGGTTCTTAACAAGCTGCTTTGCTTTTACCTCTGCAACACACAATTGAATGTGGCCAGCTCCAACTGTTTAGTCTCATTGTTAACTAGAAGTTCCTTTTGAAATTCATTGCCTTCAATTACATTTTTTAAAAGAATTTTAATTGCATGGCTGTAAAGAGTAAAGATGCTCTAGGCTCCATTTGTTTATCATGGAGGGGCCTAAAAATGAGGACAGAGCTTCCCAGCACATGCAGGGGTTGCAGAGAGAGGGAGATGACTTTTAATTCGACAAGTTCAGAGAGATTTCTTAGTTTGACGCGCTTGGCAGGGGGTCTTTGAGCGCCTGGCAATGCTTCAGCATTCTGAGCTTTGAAAGTCTTTCCCTGCAGCAGAAATTGTATCAAAAGCCAATGATAATATTCCCTGCAAGGTAAAGCACCCTATTGAAGATTTCGAGAGCTGTTTATTTATTCATCACAGTTTTTCTTTTAGGACATATCAAGCATCTAGGTAATAATTCACATAGATGATAGAAAATGCAAAAAAAAAAATTCTTCTCATTAATCTTTCACCTTTTCCTTCTTCTGTTGCTCTGTAGGCCACATGTAGACATAAAGTGTTCTTTCTGCTTGTCCCAAACATATATATCTTTATTGCAAATCTCGCTTTCTTCCACTCTCTTTCCTCTTTTAAACAAAATTGTCATTTCTCTCTACCTTCTACCACCAGCTGAGACTATAAGATGTTTATGGCTATTTCCTCCTGCTAAATCCTCAAAGTGATTAATTAATTTTACAGAAGTATGTTCAGTTTCTAAGGCTGTCTTTGAATCTTGGTATTTTAAGTATGTTTCAAAAAGCTGTTTTCAAAGCGAATGTTAACAATCATGTTGATCTCTTGAAGGATATGCATATTTTAAAATTTTGTATTCTATTTTGTACACATGAAGGGGAAAAAAATTAAACAAGTACCTTCTTCTCATTCACTGTTTGCAGGGCAGATCTGGGAATGAGGGACTGTGACAACCTTTCCCTCTGGTGTCATCACTGTCTGCCATTGGCTTCACAGAAGGAATGAACACAAAAATAGTCTCCCCCGCCCCCTCCATTTCCTTTTCTTCTGTCTTCTATGGCATTAAAAGTGACCTTGCTTTGCAAAAGTCGGTGAATTTCCACTAGAAAAGATGTTACCTTATATGAGAAAGTTTTCTTCTCCTTTTTTGGGGGGGGGTGGGGAGTAATATATGCCATGGGAAATTGAGGACACTGCATTGTTTTATAACTATATGTTTTCTTTTTCTTTCTTTCTTTTTAACTGGAATCAATGAAGGAAAACTAAGCATGCAAAAGGAACTTGGAAAAAATTCAGTACATCATCATATTTGGGCATACTTTAGCACATTTCACTTTACAAACATAAACCAGGTTGTAGACTGTATTTCAATATCAAAATCATGAAAGGAAATCACCATGTCAAGTAACCACTTCACTAACAAAATATCCATAGAGTTGTATCAGCAAATATTCATTCATTAATATTAATTGAACATCCATCGAATGCTAAGCTAGCCACAGGCAACTTACAAGGACAAGCCCTTAGGAATTCAGACTCAATAGTTGGTTTATGATCATTTTTACAATGGAGGAAAATCAAGAATGATCCAATACCACAAAGTCCCAAACTACACATAGTACAGAGCAATCATTCCTTACCAGTTTAAGGAAGATCATTAAAAAAAAAAAGGTGTGTTTTAACACAGTAATTCAGTCATGATATTTAGGCCTGACAAAAGTTCTATAGAACTTGTTAACTGGATATGGCTGTCTCATGAAGATCTTTACCACAGCCTGCAGCAAGCAGAACAGTCAGATCTCTGTGATGCAAGCTCTCCCTCTCTCCCCCCCCCCCGTCCTTCAAACTATTTTTGGGATAGGAAAGTTAGTTGAGTGTTCCTCATATGCAAAATGAACATAATTAATCATCCTCTCAGGCTGTGTAAGTCTTATATGAAAAGAATTTAAACTCACATATCATTTCTGATTGGTCCCACCTTAATTCCATATTTACTTCTCAGTGAAATAATTGCTGTGATCTATCATAAATCACATATTAAGTGTTCTCATTTTGTAATTCAATGGATAAGGTAAGAAGATATTCAGGTTTATTATTTATCACTATGAGGAATCTCAAGAATGATATATTAAATGCACATGGTTACCTCCAGTTTTAAAGAGGAGCTAACCACCTTGATCTTACTTCATTGAAATTGCCTGAATCACTCTAGGTCTAAATTCACAGTGGCACTCACATAAACTGGTATTAGGACATTTTATTTCTGCTTCTGTTAAATGATTTATGTTTTCTAGCCTGAGAACAAAACATCATCTGTGAATATTTGCATGGTCCACTCAAATCCCAGCAATTTGATTTAAGTCATTCATACGTGAATTTCTTTAGAACCCTATAGTGGTACACAGTTCAGTCACAGAAACATCAGATGACTGAAGTAAATCTTTACATTAAATCCTATAAATAAATCTAAAACGTTTACAGTAGATATTTATCTAAGGCTACATAAATATTATAGCCAAAGTATTTGTAGTAGACACACAACATACGTATATGACAGATATATACACACATGTATATATATATATATATATATATATATATATATATTTGTCTTATGCATATACAGGAAAGTATTCCTTGCTAAATATGGAACAAAATTCATGTTTATATTAAAATACATTTTTACTTGTTATAATAATATATAATTGTGACTTATGCATTGAAATAATTATATTGTTCGTTGATAATGGACTGGTCTTAAAATTTGATTAATTCTGTACATTATCAGTTTGGGATATAGATATTTGTTGTGGTTTGCTATGTTCATATCTAAAGCTTCTCAATTTAATAATATGAGTATCTTTGATGAGTGACATCAGCATTCTTAAGATTATATTGGATCTGAAGAGATATCTGAGAACATGCACATACTTTGTACACTAACAGAGTAAAGTAAAGTAATAAACTTTAACAACCCAGCTATTAATGTTGAAGGAAGAGCAACTTGCAGTAGTCTAGATTGTTTCAAAGTCAACTATTTGGGAAAACCACTTTGTTTCATGTAGTGAAATTGGATGAAAATTGGGATGAAAAGCAACCATTGTATGACTTGGACTTACCCAGTGTTCATTTGTTCCTGTATTATTAATTACAAGTACAATTAACAATGATTTGTATGATGGGATCAGAATGTCAACACAGGCAGTTTCCTAGTTTGGCATTTTCCTTTTTTACTAAGAAGGATTCTATCTTCTTTATCTCTCTAGTTTCTTATCCTCCCTCATTTTTAAGAGATTAGTGCCACATTTTGGTGGGAAGTTTCAGGTTATAGCATCTAGAAGAACTGGACAGTGCAGCAAACTTATTACATTTTTAAGCTATTAAAAAGGCTACTGGAGAAACACACCATCGAGAGAGGGTCTTTCATGAGTTCCACTGTGAATTATCTGTCCTTATTAGTTTTATAGAGAAGTACAAGTAAAGAATTCTGGAGCCATATCTTAATTATTGTGTTATATTTCTTGCAACTGGACCATATGTGTGGAGACGTTATGAAGGACATTATTTTACATTTGCAATATGAGGCATCATGTAAATACTGTGTTGTAAGCACTCATTTCAGATGAGGGCAAACCTAGAAACCAGGAAACCTCAGCCTGCTTATTTGAATTCTTGGCAGAAGCCAAAAACCCGCACTAGTTTTGGTCCCTCTGCATTGCTGCAGACACTTTGAAACCTAATGATGCTGCTCACCAAAATAGTTGCCTGTTTTGTGGAGATAGGAAACCCTATGAAAGGTAAAAGTGTGCATTTATAAAATGATAGAAATGAAAAGTTTTAAAGAAAAAGCATCCAAGTTCCACCCCTACAAATTAAATATATGATAAGAGGTAGGAAATAAAACATACGTGATGCAAGAAAATTGGAGAGCTATAGAAAGAATTATTGAAAGTTATAGAAAGAAGTATAGAAAATTATAGAGAGAATGAGGATGTTTGCCTCAGATTTGTTCAAAATACAAACAGGTGATATCTAGGAGTTAGAAAAACAAGTGAGTTTTTGGGGAAAGATTCTTTAAAGCAGTCTAGACAAGAGGATGAACATTAAGTAGCATGGAAAATTTGGGAATCAAAATCTTTCTTAGACTTTACCCTTTCTTTCTATACTTCTCCCCTCAAAGGCTATTGACTTTAGTTTCTTATGAAGAAGCTCAAACTTCAAGGTTTAAGAGAGAGAAAATGTTCATAATACATCATTGGAGATTTCAAAGACTGAATACATATGCTGACACCAGCAATTAGAAAGTGGCAAGCTTGTAAAAGAATATATGTGTGTATGTGAGTGTGTGTGTGTGTGTGTGTGTGTGTGTGTGTGTGTGTGTATGAGAGCGAGAGAAAGACAGACAGACAGATGGAGACACAGAGACAGAGAAAAAGACAGAGTGACAGGCAGACAGAGAGAAGGAAAGAGAAAAAGGAAAGAGAACATGGGATTCAGCTGAAAGCTTCGTTCCAGAAATGAAGTTGCATCCAAAACTTTTAGTATATTACACAGTTCATAAGATAGGTAATGCCTTTAAATCCTTCATTTTGTTTGTTGTTGTTTTCTTTCCTATGATCTTGGAACTTGAACTTGAACTCAGGGCCTAGTTATTATCTCTTAGCGTTTTTGCTAAAGGACAGCACTCTACCACTTGAGACACAGGTCTACTGCTGTTTATTTTTAAGCAGCAGTATTTTTATGATTAATTGGAGATATGAGTCTTACGGGATTTCCTACCCAGGCTGGTTAAAAACTGTTATTCTCAGATCTCAGTCTCTTGAGTTACTAAGATTATAAGCATGAACTACAGGTATCTGATAAAGGTTTTAAATTTTCAAAGTGAATACAAGATAATTTCAGCTTGTGTGCTGGTATTTGACATGAACATATTATTACAAGTTTGCTGTATTTGACATGAACATCTTACTACAAGTAAATTTCAAGTAAATGGATTAGTTTATGAAGTTGTATACCAAATACAATTGTGCTGGCACTAAAGATATTTATAGCGTTATTTCTTATTGAAATGACCAAATCAGGGGTATAAATAGCAAAATTTTCAGTCCCTAGATATGTAGCATTAAGTCCCTATCTTGCAAATCTAAGATAATGATACAAATCTCGTAGACATAACAGGAAAAGCACCATGCCCAATGCTACTATATCCTATCATAGTCTGTAGAATTCTACCACTAAATATTGTATCCGAGGGTAGGATGTCTAATGGGTTGTTAAATTTCAGCTGAAACTCTAAACTAAACGATCAACAAGTTGAGTTAGAATAACTATTCATTGCTGATAAAGTTGAATACTACACCATGTCCATACATGTATTCATTGGCAAGATTATTCATCAGGATAATTGAAGAAAAGTGAAGCAATTAGCTCACCGTATCTAGAGAAAATTATTAACTGCAGCTTAAACACATTGAAATATACCCTCAACTAGAGCTTGTGTGGGCACTCAGTAATTTGTCAAGTTTCTAGTTTAAAAATATTCCTTTACTGTAAATTTAAATGTTTCCAGGGATATAATGCTGGTATTAAAACAAACAAGAAGTGACCAGACTACACTTTTTAAAATGTAGTAATGAATGAATTCATTAAATGTTAGCATACCTTGTCCATCCATTGTGAAATACACTTTTCTGTTAATAAACATAAAAAAATCTCTCATTGGCCCTTGTTTTATTCCCAAATATTCATTAATACAATCATTGATTGTTACCTGTTTTTATTATGCTGTTAATGACTAATCTGGTTAATTATTCACAAGTTTATATTTTTTTCGTTTTATCTTATATCCCTTTATATTTGGATTTACTCTACATTTTATTTCAAGCTTGTATTTAATTTTAATTTCAGTTCAATATTTAGAATTTGTCTTGCTATGAGCTTAGGAAAGTAAGCAACATTAGTGTTTGGTGAGTTCCATGCTCATTTTGAAGTACCGCATAGACTTTCCAGTCATCCACCACCCTCACGCATATGAAAATGGTTGTTTTGTTTCTCTTTTCATTGTAAAAATAAAAGTGATAAGCTGGTGCTTTCAGAATTCTTTCTTTATCGAGCATTTCATTGTTTAATGTCCCGAGAAGGAAAGCTTGCAGTTTGAATGCTCATGATTACCTACAATTTTACTTGGCATTCAGAACAGAAATTCTACTGTATCTCATTTTTGATAAATAATTACAAAACTGCTTTTTTCAAGAGAAAAGGTAGCTTTTAGAATACCTGAAAGTATAAAAAATGTCATTATAAGTTTTGATAAGTATGTGGTCATCTTGGAAGCAAAATAGAAGGGGGAAAAATCAATCCACTTTCAACCTTTCGAATCACAAAAAGTAGTTCTTTCCTCTGTCATCCAGACAATGCTGGGATGGATCTTCATGTCTGATTACTAAAGGAAATCTAAAATGAGTTTTATGCAAATTTTCCTACAGTGAAACATTTTGTAAGTCATTATACTAAAAGGAACTTTTACAAAGCACTTGCAAAATAAAATCAGCTGATAATTCAGCAACATCGAAAGAAAGTGTGAGACAATTAAACTTTCTCACGAATTATATAAATTCTACTTAGACATTCTTCTATCATGACAGGTCTGGAAGTAGGTATTCTCCCTTGATTTTCTTCCTCAATTGCCATTTTCCCACTTAAAAGTGATGTTTAAGACTATTTTTAGTCTGTTTCCTACTGCTACTGAGACATTTAAGTTATAGAGCTTGGTTTTTATTTTAGTATCATGAGAAATGATTTCAACTTGGGGAAGCCCAAACTTCAAATACCTATGGAAGCAAGATTAATGTAGTTTGAATTTTGCAGGAAAATAACTTCAAAGGTGACATTTTTGTTGGAGGTACTGAAATATCTACAATAATACTTTTAACAAGGGTTAGACTAGAGCAGCGCTCAGAGCAAAGAAATCTAACATACACTATAACTGTCGACAGGCAAGCCAGAGATGGATTTATAGGCCATACTTAGCCCTGTCACCCAGAAAGTGAAGCACTTTGAAAGACTGAATGAAGATGAACAGTCGATCTCTTGGGGGGAAAGTCTTGCCATTTATTGTTTTATTAGTTTTAAGACTGGGACCATATTGGTCCATGATTTGAATAGCCTCCAATAAGAATATCTGCTATGCTTTACAAAGCGGCTTCCACCCTCCTCTGGAAAGCGACTGAGCAGGGAGGAGATGCTAGGAAGCTTGGCACTTTGGGTTCCATTTGGAAGGTTCAGAAAATGCTGATTAAGGGAGACGTTCCTCCTGATTTTCCCTCCCACCTCCTGGTTCTTCTGTTCCTCGGTTGGTTTGCTTTCTCCAGCTTTCTCCTACCGCAAATAGGCTGTAGTATGGCACAAGGTGAGAAATAAATCTGGCATCAGTGACTTATGCCTCGAATCCTAGCTAATTAGGAGGCTAGGATCTGAGGCGTGAGGCTCAAAGCCAGCCCAGGTGGGAAAGTCCATGGGAGTCATATCTTCACTTAGCTACTGAAAACAAAAACAAAAACAGAAATAGAGTTGTGGCTTGAGTGGTGGAAAGTGAGTAAAAATGTCAGGGAGAATGCCCAGCCCCTGAGTTCAAGCCCCAGAACCTCTTCCCCCAGCTCATAAAACAACAACAACAAAATAACAAGAAGTGAGAGTACCAGTATCCTTTTAAGGCACCCTTTATTTCATGGGACCCCATAAGATAAAAAAAATCAAAATGGTTGACAAAATTATAGTATTATGAGATGAGTTTAAAATTAAAATAGCATAATCACTGTTTATGAATGTTATACACATATATGCAAATGTATGTATATCTCTTGCTTAATTGTCACTCTTGTGAGACAGGATAGAAAATTCTTATTAAGAAAATTTTTTCCACCAAGAGAATTTTCCAAGTTTGATGTGTTGCAATGCTAATGCTAATGTTCATTATTGAGACATGATATAAATCTACATTAAATTAGTTATTATGTAGTTATGCTATACTAGTTAGTACTACAGTGGATGAGAAATATATGTCTGATTATTTTCTAAGAGAACTTATGATTCATGAAGAGAAGCATATATTTATTATCAGTTATGCATTTCATATATCTAACCATTATGTACTAGAGTAGATAGGCTCAACCTTAAGAGTGTACTTGCCATCTGAACATTCTTCTTAGATTGATGAAGACAGAGCCCATCCTTGGCTTAACACTGCTAACACCAGCTTGAAATTCTGGAAAAAAAATTGAACTGGAGCTCCCCTATTTCTGTCTTTTACTGGGCTTTGCAAATTAATTAGCTCGTTATTACAACAAAGCACAATGCACACCCAATGAAGTGTTGGTTGAATAACAAATAGAAGACTTGTATTGCATTCTGAAGGTAGAAAAACAGGAAAGGGCTGGAGTCACAGATGATTTCACAGTGAATTTGGGACTTCAGCTGAGCTTTGAATAATATGGAGAATTTGGATAGAGGAGGTGGAAGAACAAAAGCATTACAGGTGGGCAGGATCATGTAAAGAAGATTCAGAGACAGAAAGGAGAAAAGAACATTGAGATTCAGATGGTCTGGATTAACATTTTGTGTAATGGTTAGGGGACAAGGGACTCTATTAGATTATAGGGAACTTTAATGAATACAAGAAGAAATATGATTTTAGGGTATAGAATTTTAGAGGAACAAGAAATATTGCTTCAGAAAGATCAGTTCAGTAGCAGAATTGAAGTGTGAACTTTATTTTAATAAGTCAAGGAAATAGAAAAAAAGTGGCAGATGCAAAGGATGTATGTAGAGAAGACAGATCAGATGTGACACAACCTTGATTACTGAGAAAATGATGAAACTCTGGACATAAATAGGAAAGTCATAGAGAACACAGAAGAGAGAACTCTGCTCATTATATTTAATTTGATGATCGAATGGATTAGTCTGTATCTGAGAGTGGTTACGTGACTTCTACAAGTATTTAAATCAAAGCTTTGACAAACTACAAACATTTATTGAGCATATTCTATTGGACACATTGTTTAAACACAGAAACAGTTTGGTTTTGTGAAGTGGAACCACAGAAAGCCTTAAATAGGCTAGGTCCTGATCTCACCTACATCATAATATGTGAGCAACTTTAAAAACAAAAAAGAGTTTTGTAGGAAGAAAAATCATCAGTATGTATATGCATCTCACATTCATACTGACAAAAAAATTCTAAATTCTTATTTTTATGTGGGAAGTAAGGTGATTCTATTCCATGCCCACACAGTTATGAGAGATTTTATTTCAATCACTCTTTCCTGGGCATACATATGCTAAAATGAAATGTTTATTGTGCCATAAAAGCAAACTAGCAATGCAAATGTAAATGTAAAGTAAAACTTTTTTTTCTTCTTTTCCTGAAAAGAAAGGATTTCAGGCTAGGTAGATTTATGCATCAATGGCTTTCTTCCGTTGTCTCCTGATAACGTCTGATTGACACCACTGCAGCATTACTTTTAAAGAAGCCAAAATGAATTCCTTAGCCTCATGTGGTGGAGTCTTAAACTGTCAGTGCTTTGTGACCACTGAGGCCTGACTGATGGCACTAGCCACTGCATGAAATGCTTTCTATCTTTGGGAAGGTCCACAGTGTGTGCCCTAACTTGCATAATTAGGTATTGTGAAGTAAAAATCAGAAGTCAAGATAGTTCTGAATGTATTTCCTTGCACTGTCTCTTGGTATTTGATCTACTTAAAGAGAATATTCTGTTGGACATTACTTTTACTCCTACCTCTTTCCTTCTGCATTCCATGAGACCACATTCTGCGGATCTATGTTGATTAACCCAACAGCTCCCAGTAGCAGGCTATCTAGTTCATTTGTGATCCTTGGTTCTTTTTTTATTGTTAATGACTTGTGGTCAGTTGACAGACTTTCAAAGGAGAATTAGACTTAGAGACAGAAAATGCTCAAGTCAGTTGATCTTACCATGTTTTTTTGAACCTACGACTTCTGTTCAAATATATTTATAAATGAAGATGACTGAGGCCCTAAATCTAAGTAGATTCATATTACTCAAGCTATCCTCTCATGATCATGAAGGACTGAAGAGTAAACTATCAAAGTACATGGATTAGGTAGCTTTCTTCACAGTTTTTATATCATAAATTGATAGAGTACCCTGTGAATTTTAAGTATTTACTAACATAACCCAAATCTCCAAATTCTCTCTAAAGACAATGGGGGAAAAGGATGAAATTTAAATGTCAGTTCTCATCAAAAATTCATAGTGTCAATTTTTCCTTTTTCACTCTGAGAAAGAGGTGACTGAAAATAAAAAAAAAAAAGCCTTTCACTGCTTTGAGGAGAAACATCCTGATTATCTTTCAACACACTCTGGAGAAAAACATCATGTGTCTCATTGAGGCGAAACAGTAGCTCTGGAAACCTAAGTAGAAATGGGTTAAGAATAGAAGAATGGGAGAAAGAGATAACTAGACTTTCCTAAAATATAGGAACTTTGTTTCTTAATTAGAATATAAAGTTATTTTATGTAATAGTAATTGAAATCCTGCTAAATTAGTCATCACTTCATCTGTACATGTGTGAGGAGGCCAACAAATGAACAAAGGTATGGAAGATGCAATAAAATCTTAGCCATATACAGTTCAGCTGGAAAAAAACGATCGACAAATTTTGAGTCTTGTTTAGGTGTAATATCTTTGTATGGGAAGTGGGGAGAAGAGCAGGAGGGCAGTAAGGAAAGATGGAGGGAAAGAGAGAGAGAGAATAATCATTGTAGACCTGTGTTTTGAGCCTGACTTATTAAGAATGATTGAGGTAAAGATATTGCAGACCATGAAGGAAACCAGACTCAACTAAGTAGGAGTCTGGAACAGAGATCAGAAAGCATTTTGAGAAACACAAGACAGTTGAATGTGACAAATGTTGCGAAGAGGTTGAAGAAAGATGTGGTGTGAAAATTGGACTGGCCCTTGGGCTTAGTTGTAATGAGGTCGTCAGAAACTTCACCGAAGGTCAGTGTCTTCCACAGTGACAGGGGCATAAGCTGGACTTATAGGAAGTTGAAAAGACAGTCATAAAAAGAGTTGGAGGTAGTATATGAAAACATAGTCTCAGAACCCATGTGTGATGTGGGATTAAAATCAAGAATGTATCCAACAGATAATGTATAGTGCCTGTGAAAATTTAACATTGCTGTGGTTACATTAAAAATTAACAAATCATTAAGCTTGGAACAACTTTCCCTATGGTAAATATTTATTGCTCTCCAAGTTTATAATATATACTATATTTCTCTAACCAAATAAAACCAGTTGCTTATCATGAGGTTCAGAGCACATAAACAAATTTGCCAATATTCTCAGGAAAATTAGAGCACTTGAAAGAGACTACATAAGATGGAAGCTGATGTATTTACACATAATCATAAATAACCACATAGATAAGAAGGAAGAGAGGCCAAAGGAACCAATAAATTTGTTTTTCTGTAAATGATGTTCATATATATGGCTCTTATCTGATGAAAAAGCTTAAGTTTGGGGCAGAGAAATTTGTGTATTAATCCACAGAAACAATTTTAATGCAGCTCACTTGGTAATATAGACTGCCTAGTACATATTTGATAAAAATGTAAACCCTTTCAGATATATGGAAAGCTAATTGTGAGTCAGAAAATAATTCAGCATTTTGATGGTTTCTTTCTTTAAGGATTCAGTGTGTCTTTAAAAAAAACACGTCAGCAAGAGTTACTTCTGAAATCCAACTTTTAAATCATTCCTCTGTGCAGACTCTATTATAGGTAAAGTTGTTTTCCTACTGGGGTAAAAGACCATTGTGGAACATTCCATACTGTGTCAGGGCAGAGTTACATCAAGAGGCTATTACGATGGTGCTAGCACTGGGCATTGATAAGTGTGAAATTATCAGCCACAGAACATTGGTGAAATACATTTTTGCATCAAAGGTGCTCTTTACTCTTACACCAGAAAAACCAAACTGCTGATTCAAATGAGCAGACCAGTTAAAATTAAGTTATTTGTCATCTGAAAACTCTATGTGTTGTATTTAACTTCCTACATCCAGGGATTTGCCTGTTTTCTTTTCGGGGGAACAGGGTAGGCAGCTTCTAACATCCTAAGAAAAATTTAGTGCTAACGGTTTATATTAAACAAAAAAAAGCAACTCTGGGATGTATGTGTTATTGGGAAACTATGTTTAATGCAGACTTACAAACAGGATGTATGTCAATGTGGGTCACCACTGAATATTCTTTTTGGGTTTTCTCTGTTGGATATGCAATCTCAGCTAAATGTTTTGAAGAGGAGGAATCAAATAAATTGCCCTATTTTGGGTCTTTCTCATCTGTATACAGTTGTGCAGCTCTAGTAGACCTGAAAATTGCCCAGAGACAAACTTTTAAAAAAATAGAGTGCTTTTGAGGCAGAAAATTGCTTTTCTGCAGCATGGTCTAAAGGACAGGCAGTGACAGGAGGACAAGAGTTGTCACCATGCAGTGATATTGTAGAGCAGATCCTCCATAACAAAGAGGATAATTTGTTTTTATTTTCTTCCTTATTAGACTGCAAAAGGATTTGGAGCAATAATACTGTACATGGCTTCTCCTTAAACCCTTGAATGCAGACACACAATTAGATGTTTTGAGAGTCCATATTTAACTGATGTCTGGTCCTTCGTTTGTGCAGAAGACAAATAGCTTAATATACCAGACAATTCAGTATTTCTCAATTTCTTCCACAGCCCTAAATGTTTGGGCTTTGGGATAAGATACACACTAATTGTAGGTTCCTCTTGTTTCTTTTGTGTATAGAAATCAGTTCCCTAATACCATTTCAACAAGGTTTGGTTAGTTTGATATTTAAAAAAAATACTTTTATGCATTTAGATTGGACCCTTGATATTTTTGGAACATTTTTATGTGGTTTAATTTCCACGTTTATAGTGGTATGAACAAAATATGGGAGAAAATATGTCTTTTGCATGTTAAGGGATTTGAAACTCCTTTGGGTCTGTTATGTTAATGAGACAGTTGAGAGATATCAGGATTTTGTGTATTAATCTTAGCCGGCATTTGCACACTAGACCTGCTCATTTAGAGTTATAATAGCATTAAGTGAGAATGAACACAAAATTAACCAAGGGTGTTTCCACATTATGGATCCATAACGTCAAATTTTTATTATAATATGTGCAGCATATAATATTAAAATATTTCAGTTCAAAATTTTAGAGTTTTAAAATCTTTTGTTTTAATTGCACACACAACATAATTTCGATGTAGTTTTACATTCGATTAAGAGATCCATTCCACCCTTCATACTCTTTGATCTCAATGATCTTTGAAAATTTAATGAATGGGAAGCTTCCATTTCTTTTAAGACCCTTTAACTCTTCTGCAGTATCCACAGATGGGCTCAATTTAATCACACTAGTCAAGATGACTAGGTGGGAATGAAGACCAGCTGGACATTCCTCACTTTTCAACTTTTATTAGATTACTCAACTATAAATCCATACTGTGGAAGGGAGCCGAGAAAACATCCAACTTTATCCTCCCTTACCCTGTAAAGAATCACTCCCATGTAAGTAAAGACTATCAAAAGTTTACTTTTGTTTCCCTTATGATAAATTATAGTAGATGTATTAAGTACCATCAATTCCCCCTGAGATTTTTCTTTTTTTTTCCTAAAATATCTGTCACTTTTATAGTACATCTGCTTTTTCTGGAAGTAGAGCATTCTTTCATTAGACAAATATCTTATTTATTTTTTTAATTTTTTCTTTCTATTTTTTTAAGAGACAGAGTCTTGCTAAGTTGCTCACTATGGCCTCAAACTTTCAAAGCATGAATAATGCTTCAGCCTCAGTGTGAGGATTACAGACATCAAAAACAACACTCAGATCAACAGATAGGTCTCAAATATCTCTAAAAATAGTGATACAGCTTGAGTAGACCTAATCTGAAAATTCAAAATCTGAAATGCTCCAAAATCTAAAACTTTCTGAGTGCTTGGAGAGTCAATATATGCAAAATCTACACTATTCCCAAACCCAAGTATTTTGGATTAGGGATAATGAACTTATAGCTAGACATGACAGACAGTTGATCAGCCCAATCTATGTTCTCATAGTTTAGAGTTTGGAAAAGCATGAAGGTTTTTTTTTTTTTTTGAAGAAATAAGTTTATTGTTTATTGTTAAAGCTTGTAGAGTTGATAAGTTTTGTAGATCAAGATATTGACAATTTGCATTTTGAAGATTAAAATGTGTTGGTGACTTCAGCTAAGTATCACTATGCTACAATACTGTGAAATTTATGAATCACTTAATCTTAATAAAGAAATGAAACAAAGAATAACCAAGGCCAAAAAAATGTGGTGATAAAAAGTGAGCTAAGGTCTGATTCTAAAACCATATCTTTAAGACAATGCTCCCAATGAATTGATTTATTCATCATGTATCTCATGATATTAAAGACATGACTCTGATTATTTATAAGCATATCTTTGCCAGTCACAGTCTTTTGTGGACAGTTTTGCAAATTGACAGCTTCCTAATCATTGAGGACTCATTTTACAAATTTTATTCCAGCACATCTTTTATTTCAATATCACTTTTCCACAGTGAGATAACAATTCCTTAAAAAGCATAGTACCCTTGAAATGAATTTAGCTTTCTCTACGCAGTATTTCTCTATTTAGAGTTCCTTGGCCTTTACTCAATCAGTGCCCTTCACCCATAGCTGATATCAGCAGGTGTTGAACCCACATCTCCTGGATGACTAGCAGTCATGAGTATCTATTCAATTGTTTGAGTGTAGAATTCTAAGAGTTGCTGCTTAGTCTGTGTGATGTATCTATAATGTAGAAATGACTAATCTGGTATTTACAATAAGCCCACATCTGAATGATAATTGCAGTATTTTCTTGTGCCATTGAATGTTTACACCATTTCCCTTGAAATGTTAATGAGTACCATATTAGTAGATGTTGTGCCTGAATTTCAAGTGTAATCCACAATTAGAGTGTCATGTAGGAGCTACTGGGGAATTACTGTAAAACCATATGCAGCATGTGGACTTGTGTATTGCAGTCTCCTGCTGACACACTGCACTGCCTCCAGCCTACTCACCATTTCCTTCCAGCCCATTGTCTTCTCTACTGACTCCCTTGATGCAAAATGCTCCATTATTTTCAATTTCTGTTATCCTCATCTCCTCCGCGGGTCTACTAATCCATGCCAACCACAACAACAAATGGAAACAGATGATTGCCTACTCAGCATCAACAGGTTGAATTTTAGCACACATTCTGAAGTCTGGGACAGAAGTCCATTCAGAACATTCAAATAGCATAAGTGGTTCGCAGTTCACAGATGGTTCATCTCATGTCATTATTTCCAAAAAAAGTCATGCAACGTAAACTAGGAGGAGGGAGAATTGCACCCTAAATCTCAGTGACAAATTAAACCAGTTAATTACACCAAATAGTTTTAAACAATGATTCAAGGATAAGCCATCTTTTTACAAGTATTACTATACAGAATGATCTATTAGTCATCTTCACTTTGTTTTTGAAACCCATATTTAATCATGTTAGTAAACCTACCAGTGTAGCATATGCTTTAAAATTGTTTAAGTAGTAAAATTCTTCTTTTGTCCCCATATCACTAAATATATAAGGAAACTTCATTTTGACATGTCTATATAACCATATAAGGAGTAATTGGAATAATTCTTTAATTTTAATTACATAAAAAGGAAAATAAAAGCCAGTGTTACTTAAAATTCCAGGTTGTCCTATTCATATCACGGATTGTGATTTTTTTTATTAGAAAGCTAAAATTAGTCACTAAGAAAATGGTCTCAGTTTTATTTAAGCACAGAATCTCATGTACAGAAAGAGAAAAATTGGTATCATCCCATCTAGATAATGGTTTTCAAGTTGTTCTGAGAAAACTCCTTTGGACACCCCAAAATAGCCTTGGGCACCACCAGAAAGAGGGAATTAAAAGGACTGTGAAGCAGAACATGGCATGCTTCGGCTCCTCACCCTGACCATATTTGGAAATGTTCTCTACATTTTCTTCCTGTTCGTAAATGCTCCTGTGTGTAAGAAGGAAGTTCTGCTCATGAGATAAAAGTTTGAAATGTAGTATAGAGTTACAGAACAGAAGATGAAGCTATATAAAGAAATAACAATATTCACACTCAGTAATAAGAGTAATTTGACAAATAAGTATTAAGGATAGTTTGGCTCTATTTCTGAACCCTGCATTTTGTCAAAGGTTATAACTGTAGTTTTCAGCCTATTTTCTTTAGAGCAAGATTATTTTTCTGTATACCTGTTTTCTTGTTGCCTATTGAGACTAAACCCCTTCCAATCAAAAAGTAAGAAATATTGGTGCAAATCCATATATGTATTTGTGTGTGTGCCATTCATGAGGATTGAACTCAGGACCCTGAATACTGTCATTGAGCTTTAGTGCTCAAGGCTAGTACTCTACCATATGAGCCAGAGTTCTATTTCTGTTTTTTGGTAATGAACTAGAGATAAGAGTTTCCTAAACTTTCCTACTCAGGTTGGCTACCAAACAAAGTCGTTAGATCTCAGCCTTTGGAGTAGGTAGGATTATAGGCTTGAGTCACCTGGTACAAAATCTGTATACTTTTGATTTAAGTGATTTAATATCTTTTGCCCTAAAATAATAATATATAGTAATAATAACATATAGTATAATATATTATACATAATAATATATAGTCTATAACCAAAAAAACAAGTAAAGCATACAACTAATTTTAAAACTCAATTGTAATAATTTTAAGAAGTAGATGAACCAAACAAACTTTAGAAAACAACCTAGTAGAGCTTACCTCTTTAAAGTGTAAAAACAGGCTAATTAGCATGTTTATTGGGTAACAGTATAAGAACTTTATTTCTTGCACAATCTACAACTTTAAATGAGAATATGTAACATCAGACCTAACAAGGTATCTACATATGTGCTCAAATTCTTCCAAAACATAACTATAAACTATCAAAAGCAACATGTTAGCCCTATACTACCTAGCCTTCAGAAATTTTTACCCTGTGCTTTTAAACATGTTATCCATTAGCTGCTATGTGATGGGTTAAAGATTAATTTAAATTAAATACAATTAATACTAGGCTTTTGTGTTGTTTATATTCCAAAGCTATTTACATATGACCATATAAGATGATGTTAAGCAAAATGAACCCCAAGATAGATTCACAAGTGTTTTTTTCTTTCTTGCTATTTTTTAATGTATTTATAATGTACTATGTATATGTGGTTTTTTTGTTTCTTTTCTATGTTCTTCCCCCATGATATAATCCTGTTTTTAACTATATTTGATTCCGGTGCCTGCATCTTACATATACATTTTTCTAATTTGGGGAGGGGAAGGGAAATAACAAAGTGCTGAAACAAGGATACAGATTGACTCATTGTTACAAGACACTCTGTAGAAAATGAACTTTACAACTTCTAGGGATGGGAGGAGTTAGGGAAGTGGGGAGGGAAGGGATGGTAGGGGAAAAACAAAGGAGGAGATAATAATGCTAGATAGGAAATGTACTTATTACATTACTCATGTAACTGTAACCCCTCTGTACAGTATTTTTACTATATATATATATATATATATACATATATTTTTATATATTTAAAAGTTCTTGAATGAATTAAAAGGATCATGGGTCAAGAATCGTCAGAAATCTCTAAAATGCTGTTTCTATTTTTTTCTTAAAACAGCCACTAATTACCGTTTTAATTTGCAAGTTTCGTACCACCAATGAACGCTTCACTCCTTGAGACCACTGAGTACTTATTTCCAGGCCAACATATCCAACTTTGTTCCCCTTCTACTTTTTTGCCACAAATACAGAGGAAGAACCATCGTTTAGATTACTTTCTTACTAACAAAGAGAGGTCTAAGTCAAAGAACCAAGCCCATAACTGCCCCCCTCCCGCCAATAAAAGTAAAAGAAAAACATACTTATTTAACTCCAACTCAGCCATTTGAAACGACTTGGGGAAAAAATTGCAACTAAATAAATGGTTACTAAACTTTAGAAGCTTATCTTGGAAACTCTGTGTTATTTCCCCCACCATCATTAACTGGAATTCTCACAACTGTAAATGTTCAAAGAGAAGACACAAAAAGCAGGGTGTGTAAGATGAGAGCGAGGAAGCCTCAAGGCTTTAAACCGGTTCCAGCCAATCCCTGGAGTGCGGGGATCAGCTCAGCATTGTCGGGAGGAGGACTTAGGTTATTCCCTGAGTCTCTTCATCTCTCATTCCCACAGCTCTTTGAGGTATGCTCTTGGGGTCAAATGTGCCTAGGGAGAGCCAGAAAATAAATTCATTTAGAAAGTCTAGGAACCCAGAGAAGCAAAAATCTAACCTAAAATCAGTTGTCTGGGTACTAAATATCCTATTTGGGGCAGCTTCTTCTGGACATAGAAAACAAACATGGATTAAAGACCCTAATAGGATGTTTTGCCTTGATAATTGCCAAAGCTGTGTGGGAAAGAATGCACATTCTCCAAATCAAGCCTTGCTAAATGAGAGTCAGCAACTTTAAGGTTTTTGTAGTAGAAGCTCAACCCTGCAGTAAGTGAACGGTTTAACCACAGGAACACTGGAAATTCAATGATATTTTCATAATTGCAATTCGGACAGTCAATAAATACTGTAACCTGAAGAATCTCACTTGGAAGAAAACTTGATTGGCTAGCTAGCAACATTGTACAATATAATATTAATAAACCTAACTATGTAACTCTGAATAGAATAGGACAATTACCTGCAGGAAGCATTAGTATTCATTTTGCTGCCAAACTCTAGCTTGTATGGACAGTTGTAGACACAATACAGGTAGAAGTGTAATTTACAGTACATTGGAAATATTTTATATACTGTTGTTGAAATTGACTGCACATCTTATTATCTGTCTTAAATATTTTCTTTAAGAATTTTATGGCTAAATTAGACAAATGCTTGTGTGAATAGATAATAGATGAAGAAACAATTATTGGACTCACTGAAATTTGCTAATCTATACAATATATAGTTTACTTTGTTTATTGGCTCCAATAAGACATTTTTCATAGAAATAATATAATATTTGAAATAAATGTCAGACACTGTAGGAGTACCTCTAATCCTTTGGCTTCAATTTGGGCTAATCATTTGTTTCTCTGTACTAAGTCCCATGCAATAATTTCTAAACATCAAAAAAAAAAACAGGGCAGTTCTAGAAGTAAAAGTTCTGGATTATGTTCAGGAAGAATAAATGTCACCACACAATCCTCAGAAATGCTGATAGGTTGCAAGAAAGCACACATATCCTAATTTGGTCCTTTTTGGACAAATTAAATGTCACTCAATAACTCTAAGTAAAGATGACCACATACAAAGCAAGCAAAGGACTGTCAAGGGAGAAATGGGTATCAGGTTGTACTGAGTGATGATTGTCACCAAAGCAATCAGCCTTCTAAAAAGACAAAAGATTTGCAGAGCTCCTCTCTTACCTTCTTACTGATTCATTTCTAAGGTGTTGTTATCATGATACTATCATGACAGCTTTCAGAATCTAGAATTCTTGATGTTCCCAGTATACAATTTCAATCAGGCTAATGGAACTGATGTAGGAAGTAAAGAGCATCAAGAAATCAGACAGAAACCAGTTCAGTTCTGAAGGAATTGGAGAACAATCTATTGACCGTTTTTGTACTTTTAAGTGGACAGAAGAATTTTACAATGAAAGATGAAAATGATTTGGCCACAGTAATAATTTCCCCCATCTTTTGTTGCCATAGTGCAAGCACTGGACAGAAAGAAATAGTCTGATACTTACCATTGCTCTTCCTGTTGGATGGAGTCTGTGATAGAACTTACCAGCTTCTCATTTCCAATGGTTAAACATGGTTAAAGGTCAACATATAACCATATATAGAACCATATATAGAACCAACATTTATAGGACCAGAGTGTTCTTTCCTCTGTGCAGTTTTCCCTCTAATATATTTACCTTATTTTAATATATTTTGTTTCTTTTTAATTTAATATGGATTAAATTAGAAGTGGATAATGAATAAATAATTAGAAAAGTAAGCTGGGCACTGAAGGTTCACGCCTGTAATCCCAACTACTCAGGAGGCTGAGATCTGAGGATCACAGTTCAAAGCCAGCCTGAGCCGAAAAGCCCATGAGACTTTTATCTCCAATAAACCACAAGAAAACTGGAAATGGTGCTGTGGCTTAAGTGGTAGAGAGCTCACCTTGAGCTGAAATGCTGAGGGACATTGCCCAAGCCCAGACTTCAAGCCCCATGACCAACAAGAGGAAAGAAGGAAGGAAGGAAAGAAGGAAGGAAGGAAAGAAGGAAGGAAGGAAGGAAGGAAGGAAGGAAGGAAGGAAGGAAGGAAGGAAGGAAGGAAGGAAGGAGAAAGAAAGAAAGAAAAAAAGAAGAAAAAGAAAGAAAGAAAAGAAGGAAGGAAGGAAGGAAGGAAGGAAGGAAGGAAGGAAGGAAGGAAGGAAGGAACTGGAAAAGTAAACTAATGACAGATTTGCTTAGAAGAAATAACTATTGATGATTGATGATGCTGGGTTTCTTTAAAATGATGTAGAGCATTTTCTATATTTCCCAGGTGAATCTGAGAAAAAAGTCACCCTGAATTTCAGATTCTTTGTAGTTTTACAATACTTAGTACATAAAGATGTTATGGAATGAGAAAATGTAATTGGATCCAAAGTTCTCAGGGCAACTGTAGAACTATATGAAAGTACAGTCCACAGGTAGCAGTTAGTGCATCTAAAGCTGAGACCCCTCCTTAATTCTTGGAGGCAATTGTACACTGATGTGGTGTATTGTCTACATACTTCCAAGGAAAGACAATGCCCAATCTCCTGAGATACATCTATTTTATTTTAAGATAACATCTACTCTATTAATAGCATTTTTCCAACAGATAAAAAAGAATTTTAAGTATAAATTCTTTTATTTTCAAATTTCCTTCCATCTGACCAAAAAAGTGTATCACATATGGAAGACACAGCGTAGGGATAGAACCAGATATATATCTTTAGACAAAATATTTGGCATAGTAAAGATTGGAAAGTGGAGGGGCCCTAGTTTACCAGGGTGGGTAAGCAGCATAAAGGAGTTGGGTTCCCTTCAAGGTTAAACAAAGTTCTTTTGTCTTAAAGGAAAAAATCAAACTGTTAGAAATTAGTGGGGAGGCTGTGTATATTTAGGGCCTGGGCTCTGTCCCTGGAGCCAACTACCAGTTGAACCACAGTGCCACTTACAGCTTTTTCTGAATAATTAACTGGAGATAAGAGTCTCATAGACTTTTCTAGCTGAGCTGGCCTTAAACTGTAATCCTCAGATCCCAGCCTCCTGAGTAGGTAGGATTATATAAGCTTAAACCACCCACACCCAGCTATGCCCATGCATTTTTCATAGTGCTGGTGACTGTCTATCTTAAAAAAAATACCCCAAGTATCCATAATAACACCATGTTAAATTCACTTCTCTGTACATACAGCGAACATTTTTAATAAATAAAATAGGCAGAATCAGCCATTCCAAGATGAACACATCCAAAATGGTAGTTAGACTTTCAGAGTGATCAGTTTATTAAACATCTACAAAGCACAGAAGGTGGATAGCTGTGCAGTATGAATGAACAAAACTATCAAGGCGGCTTTCCCGTTCTTCCTTTATTTTCTTTCTCATCGATATGTTGGTAAGTAACTGTAGACACAGCCAAACAACCCCAATTAATTCAGCACTGTTTGGCATACTTGGCACCCCCTGCTGAGACAAAAAGAGATCTTAGCTAAGCAAATGTTCTGAACTGGCTTTCATAGCTAAAAGCTGTGCCTCCCCAAATGAGCATTACAGACATCACTGGTAGTGCATTCTGGGGGCACCTAGCATTGGTTGTATCCTATCAGCTAGTTTGTAGGGAAAAACCAACAATACACTCTTTTCCCTTCCACTTAAGATGCATCTGATTCTCATGGATTGAGATTTGTCTGTATGTCTTATGTGTACTGTTGCACACACATGTATTTATGACATGTGTATTTATGTTGACATTGCCAAGTTTGGATCAAAGTATTCCATAGATCTTCAGATTTGCTTTTGTGTTCAGGCTGTTAAGATTTGATACCAGTGGTATTCATTTTCATTATCATTTGTGCTAAACTGGATTAAAATTGCTTTCAGATACCTTTAAGCCTGTTTCCCTTAACTGTGGACAATTCAGTGCCAGCTATTTGGGAAACATATCTAGAAGAAAATTTTAAAGGAATCATCTTGAGTTTTAGTCAAAGGAAAGCAAATTTCATAAAGAGAAGCTGAAAGATTGACAGGTGTGCCTGCTATTTGAAGACAATTCTCAGCTATGTAGTGTATCTTTGTAATCACCACTATTCAGAAGGTGAAAGCACGAGGACCAGGAGTTTGGGTAAAGGGAGAGAGACCTTTATCTCACAAATAAAATGCACACCAAAAGTTTGGATGAGAGTCATGGCTCAAGTTGTAGAGCACTTGCCAAAGTGTCATTCTGTGAGGTAGCACATGTGCAAAGTAGAGAGCTCATTTAATTTTTCTTGTTGTAGAGAAATATTACTGTTTCTGGAATAGAGTATTTAAAAGCTGATATTTCATTAGTTTGGCTATTTCATAGGGAATTCAACAGGTTTTGAATTTTTTGAATAGTTTGGGGGTGAATGAAGTTTATATTTTAAAATATGGACAGGATTCCTTCTAGTACATTTTTCTAACGTTTCATGCTTTAGTAACTTTAAGAATTATTTTGTGTCTGAGAAATGTTACACTTTGACCTGAAATTATTTTCAGAACTATAAAATGAAGTGTTCCCTTTTTCCAATTCCTTGAATTGAACGTGGAGTAGATACTTCCTCTGCTCTCCCTCTCCAGAGCCCTCCAGGCAACATATGTTATTAAACTCCAGACAGTCACGAGGGAGAGCAGAGAGCATGTGGGAAATTAGGGTTCCTAAGTAGAGAGAAGTTGGTAAATCTATAAAACTGTGGATAATCTCTCTCTTGAGTCATCTCTCTATCCATTAAATTATCCCTGTTAACCAAAATAAACTTAAGGAAGCATCCCACGCTTTAATGTGCTTTGAAATATTTTGTTCCTTTGTGGTCAGGAGGCCTGTCTTACATTTTTTATACCAAATGTTTTCTCTTGGTACTCCATGGTATTGATTTTGTGGCCAAAGGGATATGATCAATGAAGTGACAGCTGTAACCTAAAAATGACTGGGGCAGGAAATATAGTAATGATGAGCTAACCCTCAAAAGGCTCAGATTTGAGATACTTATCTGGACCTCTGGCCTGCTCAGAATTGGAGGGAATCCTGAGAGAGCTACTTTTAGCAAGGATTCTGTTGACACATACTTCATATCAGGTCAAAAATACCATAAGAACATCCTTTTCACTGTATTTTAGCCGAGGGGCAAAAAACCCTTAAAGGGCACAGTTAAAAAAAAATAAAGTTACATTTGTTATATCGTGAGTTGAAGGGGTACTGAGAAGAGTTCTTCAAGTTCAAGGTTCATGCAAAAAAATCAAGTTGCATTTTTTTAGAAATTTCAAATTATATATTTGACCACCCAAAACTTAAATTTCCTCTTTGATGGAAATACTGGATGGCGCCAATGGTACCTTTATGTATACTAAGGTTTTCACAATCTCTGTATTTGGTTCACAGAAAATTGAGAAGTCTATTATGTTGTGTAGTCAGAACCAGGGTGGATGCATGATAAGGATGCAAAGGTACAGTGCTCCTTGAAAATATTATGTGTTGAACACACACAGTGACCAAACCTCATAGCTTAGCAACAGAGTCTATTGCGATGCATCTGTTGCTTCTCTTCATAATCATGTAGATGACTAGGGACTGTGGCAAACACCGCATTGTTATCTCTAGTATTGTGGTACTTTTCACTAAACTAGGAAGAATTTATTAAAATTCAAAATTTGAAGCATGTTTTCTACTGAATGTGGGTTGCTTTCACACCATGTTAAACTTCAAAAGAAAGTCATTAAGTTGAATGACCCTAAATTAGAGATATTTTGTATAACTTTCTTTTAAGTTACTCTACTCGCTACCCAGACATATTATTAAAGAACACAGCCATCAAAACAAATATAACTATTCTGGGTCTTTTATTGTTCCATATGAATTTTTGGATTGCCTCTTCTATTTCCTTGAAGAATGAAGTTGGAATTTTGATAGGTATCACATTGAATTTGTAGATAGCCATGGGAAGTATTGCCATTTTCACGATGTTAATCTTTCCAATCCAGGAGCATGGGAGGTTTTGCCATTTTCTAAGTTCTGTTTTGATTTCCTTTTTCAAGATTTTAAAGTTTTCATCATAGAGGTCCTTCATTTCTTTGGTTAAGTTAATTCCTAGGTATATTTTATTTTTTGAGGGGCTATTACAAATGGAGTTGCTTTCCTAATTTCAGCCACACTTTTCTCATTGTTGGCATACAGAAAAGCCATTGATTTTGGGGGGTTAATTTTATACCCTGCTACTTTGCCAAAATTTTGAACCAGCTTGAGTAATTTGGGAGTGGAGTCTATGGGATTCTTTAAATACAAGATCATGTCATTTGCAAAAAGCGAGAGTTTTATTTCTTCTTTCCCTATTTGGATCCCCCAGATGCCCCTCAGTAGATGAATGGATCAAGAAATGTGGTATATATACACAATGGAATTCTATGCCTCCATCAAAAAGAATGACATTGCCCCATTTGTTAGGAAATGGAAAGGCTTGGAAAAAATTATATTAAGTGAAGTAAGCCAAGACAAAGAAACATAGGTCCCATGGTTTCCCTTATTTGCAATATCTAGTATATGTATGAGTCAAGCAGAAAAGGTTAGATAATGTGATGTTAGGAAAATGAACCCTTAGATATGTATTTAAATGATTTTTTCTTTCATGCATTTGTTTCTAATGCATTTATAAGATTATTTCTTTGTTGCTTTGTATGTCCCTCCCCCACAGTATAACCCCTGCTTTCACTATATTTGATGTCGGTATAATTTGTGGAGGAGATGGGGAAAACAAGTCATTTAAGGATACAGGTGGACCTGTTGCAACTATGAGAAGTAGAAGTTGTCATGTCAAAAACGAACTTTACAAATTTGATGCGGGGGGGGGGTAATTGGGGGGGAGGCTGGGAAGAGATGTGAAGGGTAAACAAAAGAGGAGGCTGCAATGCTTGATAAGAAAAGTACTCATTATCTTGCCCATGTAATTGTAACCCCTCTGTACAGTATGTTCACAAAAAATTAAAATTAAAATAAAAACAAACATAATTTCGTAAGGACAAGCAAACAACTCTCGATAAAGGAAGAAGTTTACTAGTCCTTCATTACTTCATTACTAGTACTTCATTTACTAGTCGCCCCAAAATAGTGGGTTTTTTAACTTTATTAGGTAATACTCCAGTGACATAAAAAATACTGCCTATTTTATTACTCCAGTTCGTTGTGAACATTCGAATGTTTAGTTTATACATTGAAGTACAAAAACATATTCTGTATTTGATAGCATTAAAAGATACTCAAATAAAGGAGAGATTTTTTTAATCTAATGTATTTACTTTCCACAGTGGAGCATGTGCCTTTATACCTTTATATTACAAATTCACTTTGCCCATAAATGAGATTTGTTTAAAAGAAACCTCTACTCCTGAGCTGAGCATCTGTTATCATCTGATTTTGAATTTCAGGACATTTTTGAGTATTACTTAGATATTTCATTGATACAAAAACTGAACACTTGAGACTATAAGCAGCAGAATGCCTTAGGCAACCAAGCATATCAAAATATAGTACACACAGAGACTTTTACTGCTCCCGCTATTTAAAGACCTATTTTCATGAGCTTATTAGCTACTAGTGATCCCGAAGGAGAAATACAATTAAAACTTAATCATACCAAAAGCTGGAATTCTTCTGATTCAGCGAACTTGTAATCTATTATATTTAGCAGTTTACTTGTAAATGTCTGAACACTGAGAATGAGAATCATATAAATGGTCTTCATTCTGTGCTGGTAGAATTTCTTTGGAGTCACATTGTAGAATTTGCCTATTCTGTGTATCCTTCACTCTCCCACATCTCTCCTTCTCATACTTTTTTTCAGTTTTTAAATTGTGCCATCTCTCTTTTCTTTCCTATCTTTGCCCCTTCACTATCATATTATACCATTCCCTTAGAGTTCAGATATGAAATCCAATCCTTCTAAAATAGATGATACTGTAGAATTTGAGCCCACATTAGCAAGTCAAGGAAAGAGTTTAGAGATATAAAAACCACACACAGATGATCCTGTATTTGCCCAGGAACTTGAGGTGAACAGGGAGATTCTATTACTCTGAATGTGAAGAAGAATACACTGTTTGATTTACAAATATTGATTCTCATGCATATCCTTACCCTACCCCCTACCTTCCCCCACTGTCTCCTGTTACATGATAGTTGGGCTTCCTTAAAGCCATGTAAAACAGAAAGAAGCAAGGAGAGAAAGAGAGAGGGTGCTTGTGGCATTTTGTGGAGAAATGTTTCCCAGTTTTCATTCAGACGCTTCTCCCCTGTGTTACTATGAAAGGAAGCAAGAACAGAGTATGCCAAGAAAGACAGGAGACCCCTGGCTGCCAAGGAATTCACTGTTCTTCTGTGTGCCACTGTTAAGGGGAAACTAGTGATCATCCTGCGAAGAAAACAGAGGTAATCTCCTGAAAAACTGAGGGAACAGAGGTCTTTCCAAAAGGAAGGAAAAGAGTTGAAATGGCTTGCCTGTTGCTTGGGACTAGAGCTTGCCTGAACCATGATCTTTTCCACCAAAACTTAACTCTCCTCACTCCACCATGGGTTATTCAGCTTACATGATAGACTTAGATATTCCCTGTTGCTGGATGTTCAATGCATTACACTTTGCTTGATTATTAATGACCTAGGAAACACTATTTCAATTTAGATGAAAATCTGAGAACAAATAGTCACACAGCATTATAATGATAGTTCAAATACTATCCTATATCCCCATCTGGTAGGAAAAGGAACCGAGGCAGTATAGTGCTTACTTTGCGTGGTGAATGTGTCACTTGGTTCAAGAGAAAAGAGTTGGGCCCCAGATATGTAGAAACTAAGATCGAAGAAAAGAGTGGTGTAACCATTGTTTCAGTGTGGTGAAAATTCAATGATTTGTTGCAGTGGAATTAGACATTTTGGAGAAAAGGATTGCATCTCCAAATAGCACTGAGTCCATGAATCAGTGTCAAGTATTCAATAACACTTAAGAGAACATAATTGTCTAAACCATGGTGCATGTCTGGTGTGACATTTTACCAGCTACATTGCAAGAACTACCTTCCAGATTCTCAAGTTTAGAAGGAACAGAGTCCTGCCACCATACCAATTAACAACACTTTAGCTAGGAAGCTTACTAACTTAAATACAAAATGATAAGCCTATTTTGGTACCTTTTGTTCACCAATGAAAATTCAACTGGATAAACCATATTTTTAATAAAGAGAAAAACCTTGATCTCAAGTTATTATTTGTGATGTATTATGAATCTGAAAATTATACTAAAGTGCTTCTGGAAAGAAATATAATTAAAAGGCTTGGAAAAACCTTTTAACTTTTTGTAATTGTAATCAGTGATATGTTTCTAGCACCACATTTTTTCCCTGCAAGCTGTTTACAAAGGAATTGTACTGAGGCCCACTTCATTCAGATTTGTTTTTCTCTTTTAACAGTATTAAAACAAAATCTGTTCTCAGCTAGTGGAAGATAATCTAACACAAGGCTTCTGCAGATATAAAAGATTGCCTATTATCTCTGTCTTGCCTTCAGACATTTAAAAAGTACACAAATATTGAAAATGTTCAAGTGCCCATTTAGACATTATTACAGAAAACAAAGTATTGGCATATCCTTCATGCACTGTACCCTACATTTAACAAATTCTCAATTTTCAAATTTGCACTCTATCCTGGAAGATAGGAGTATGATGGTGTTTTCTCCTTTTGCTTCACTAGAATATGATATATTGGGAGGGAGGCTGATACACTGAAAATGTTCTTAATCATCATAAATATAAAACCTGGAGATTATTAAAAAGATGTAACTAATCTAAAAGCATCAACATTGTCAACTTATGCAAAATTGGTCGGTAATTTTAGCTTGGTGATCGTTTTTCGCCCTATGGAATGATGACCTGGAACCATGGATACAACGCTCTAGAAATAACATGGCTCTCTCTGTCCTTAAGTTTCCTTCCAACCATCAGTGCTTTTCACTGGCCTTGACCTCAAACTTAACTATGGACACTTTATTGTTAGTCAAACCAGTTATTTACTGGATGTCTACTATCTGCTAGGAATTGAATTAGGCACTTCAAAACATTACATTAGATATTCATCTCTATAACCATGTAGAGAAATAGTAGTAATACCTCCAAGTATAAGTGAGAGAGATCTAGAGAGGTCATTTGTAGGTGGGGGATGAGAAGGGGAAGACGACAAACATTGGCTTTGAATATAATTTCAGCAAATTTACCTTCCAAAGCACAGTTTTAAACATCAAGCTATTTTGTTTGGAATGTTCTTAAAACCATCAATAAAGGCTTTGCCTTTGAAAGTTGATATCTATGATAATGTCATTTAATAAATGATGTGTGAGAAGTCTCCCAGTTTTTATTTCCATACAGCTTGAAGTACAGAAACATGTTTTACATCCAATCAACAGGAAGAATTTCATTATATCATTGATTTTTTTTCTATGAAATAATGAGAGGCCTTTGTACATTAGCTAGAAAGTTATATTAAATTTATTATTTTCCCTTAAATTTTATTACCTTTGTTCCCATATGAGGTGAACTATTGTATACAAGAACACATTGGAGAATAACAGTCTAAACTAGGCAGTGAATAAATATATCTCATTGTAAACCACATTTATTGATTGATTGGCTCGTGGTAGTAGAAAGTGCTATTACATTCCTAGTGCTGCTATACAAATCACCACAAACTGTGGCTTAAAACAATAGGAATTTGTTCTGTCACAACTCTGTAAACCATAAGTCTGAAATCAACATGTCAGTAACACCAAACTCCTCCTAAATATTCCAATCATTCCTTGACTATTTCTGCTTCTAGTGGCTGTGGATTATTTGGCTTGTGGCTGTGTAACTTCAATTTCTTTTCCTTCTCTCAATTCTACTTTTCTTTTCTTTCTTTCTTTATTTTTTTGTTGGTTGTGGGGCTTGAACTCTTGGCCTGGGCGCTCTGTCCCTGAGCTCTTGAGCTCAAGGCTACCACTCCACCACCTGAACCATAGTGCCACTTCCTGTTTTCTGGTGGTTTATTGGAGATAAGAATCTCATGGACTTTCCTGCCAGAGCTGGCTTTGAACCTTGATCCTCAGCTCTCAGCCTCCTACGTAGCTAGGATTACAGGCGTGAGCTACCATCACCTGGCTAGTGTCTCCTCTCTATGTGCCTTTTATAGTGACCCTTGCCACTGGGTTTAGAGTAAACTTGAATACATTAGACTGATTTTATCTTGAGATGCTTAAATTATACAACAGTCATTTTCAGTTTCTGGAGGTTTCTATAGTTTAGTGTTCATGCTACAACAGAGGAAAATGATACAGAAAATTACTTTTTGTTGTTGTTGTTGTTGGTCCTAAGGCTCGAACTTAGGGCTTGGTCACTATCCCTGAGCTCTTTGACTTAAATGTGGTACTCTACCACTTTGAGCCACTGCCCTACTTCCAGTTTTCTTTTGGTTAATTGGAGATAAGACACTCATGGACTTTCCTGCCCTGGCCATCTTTGAACCACAATTCTCAGATCTCAGCCCTCTGAGTAGCTACGATTACAGATGTGAGCCACCAGCACCCTGCTAAAAAATTGTCTTAAAGGTCTAGACCAAGAGAGTTTGACCAATAGCTAAATTAAGAAGAATAGAAACAGGGAAGGATGGGGGGAAAGAATATTTTATTATGGAGCTTGGGAATGTTTTGTTTTATCTAGCAAAAAGAGGTCTGGTTGGGAAATACAAATTTTTGAAACTGCTCATCAAAGAAGATAATATCATGAGAATGTTTAACTTTGCAGGAGACTTATGAATAACCAAAGTAAAGGATTAAGAAGTCAAAGTACATAATTTTGGTACCCTGCATCTTGTATATACATTTGTTTAATTTGGGGAGGGGAAGGGAAATAACAAAATGCTGAAACAAGGACACAGGAAAACCCATTGCTACAATGATACCCACAAGACACTATATTGGAAATGAACTTTACAACCCTTTTTTTGGGTGGGGGGAGGAGTGAGGGAGGTGGGTGGGAAAGGGATAGTGGGAGAACAAAAAGGAGGGGTATCAATGCTTGACAAGAAATGTGCTCATTACCTTACTTATGTAACTGTAACCCCTCTGTACAACATCTTTACAATAAAATTTTTAAGAAAGAAGTCACAGTACAAATAACTATAGGATGCAATTTCATTTGACAAAAGGCAGAAGACAAGATATTAAGACAGACATGTCATTTTCAGTTTGGGACCATTAGAAATAATGTATTACATTTGAAGAGAATCCAGGAACTACAACCCAGGAAAAACAAATTCAGAAAACCATAAACTGAAGCTTTTATAAAATTATTAAAAACCAAGTCTGTGTTACCAAATGGAAAATCATGGCATCATTTTACCCTTGCTTTGCTCAGGTTATTCATAGAGTGTGAACTGTTAGAACAATGTGTTGTGTTTAATTTGACAATGTGTGCTTTTTAAATGTATCTTTAGTCCTTTTTTGGGCTCTCAACATGTGGGCAAGAAGCTAGCATGATTTTCCTGTACAGAAAACTGACCAGTATGATAAATATCTGTGGTTGTCACTGTTAGACCTGACCCAGTGTCCCTGCAGACCAGATGGTTCTGAGTGACTGATTTTCTTCTCCCGTTGTGTACATGCGGATAGTTAGCAATTCTGTCTATTAGACTAAGCAAGTAAAACAGTATGGCCTTTTGGGCCCAAGGATGACAGTGCACTAGGCTCAAGTTGCTTCTTGTCATTTTGTCAGCATTTTTTTCTTTTGAACTATACTTACGTTTTGATGAAAACACAACTTTGAACTTATAGTTTAGGGAAAGTACTTGTCTATATACACACTGAACCTAAGCCTGGTATTGGCAATATTTCTCAATATTTTTTCTTTATTGCCTTCCAAGAAACACTTTCTAGGCACTTTTTTCTTGCTTATTTACCACTCACCAGTTGAGTTTTGTTACCAAAGGCATATTTGTATGTCTACTTATATATTGTGCTATCTAGAGGAATAAAAACCTTTGTTAACATAAGAGTTTTTATACCACCCCTTATGAATCATTTTTTCTTTTTTGGCCTGTTCTGTACAATATCATCCTCTTGAGAACATGTGGATTACAATCTAAGCATTAATGTTCAGTTTCTACAATAATAAATGACCACTCTACATGGAATAATGTACTTCACTTCAAATTAGGGATCATTTTATGGCTGAGAGAGCATATTTTTCTTGCTTTTCTTCTCAGTAGATTTGGGCACATTATTAATAAAGCTAATGAAAATTTAACTTCATAGATACTTATTGCTAATGTTAAAATTTTATGACTACCACCTATTATTTAATTTTAATCAAGTGCTTCACTCTAGTAGGTACATCCTTTAGTCTATTCCTTGACTCAGTGAATTGCTCTAAAATGACCCATGTATGCCATCTGCTAAACTTAGTCACACAGAAAGGAAATTCAAAAGCTTTGCCACCTATTAAGATCAATCTTTACTCTTTGGGCTGCAATTATTGAAACTCATTTTAGTCTCAGGCCATTAATTAAATATATGCACTGATTTTCTACTCCACAAACTAGGTTCTTCTGAAGAAGTCAATGAAGAGAAACTATTTTTTCCGTAGTTGCTCATGTCACAATCTTCAGAGCTACCCTTGAGCCCAACTCAGTCCACACAACCATTCTGTCACCAAACGTTGTCAATTCTGCCTTCAACATAAAATCAGAACCCAACCACTTACCACTCTTCTTAGAGTCCAAACCACAATTACCTCACATTTCATTTATCACAGTCTTCTTTACTGTATTCTGATTCCACTTTTGTTCTGGACCATCTGATTTCAACAACAGGACAGGCCGGAGTTGAAACAGAATCCCTGTCAAGTCATGCCTTTGCTTGTAACTTCACAAGAAGTCCTCCTATGTCATTCTTTCCCACAGCTTTTCTGCTAATTAGAGCCTTTGTATGATTATTCTCTTTGATTTTTACCTTTTCAATAGCAAAAGAAAATTTTATTAAATAGTTATCGAGTATCATGTGATGATTGGATATACATACATATATATCTATATATAGTGTAATGTTCAAATCAAGAGAAACATATCTATCTCCTTAAATGCCTATACTAAACAAGTCATAATCTTCTTCTGAAATATAAGTACATTATTGTTATCTGTAGTTACCTTCCTCTGCAATGGCACAGTAGATCTCATTTCTCCTGGGTTTTAATTCTCCCCCTTTATACCTAGATGTTCTTTCTTCCCATTTCTCATGATTTGCTTCCTCATTTCCTCCTTACCCAGATCAAATATCTGCCCATTCACAAGGATTTCTTTCCCACCACAATTTAAATACCACGAATGAAAACAGAAATCTTTCTGAGGACTCCTTGTCCCTTTTTCTCTGCTTTATTTGTCTCTTCATGTTTACATTCCAACCAGTTTAAAGGTTTTAAAAATATTTCTCAGTCTTCATCTACCATAAAATTCTAGGGTAGATATGTCTTCTTGCACATTGCTGTCTGTGTCATGTCTAAAGTTGAGACTCAAAAACCCTTCTTGAGTACAACCTCTAGTGAAACCTTCTTATGCCTACTGCTTGTATACTGGTTAAACATTATTTTCAGCAAACACCAAAACCATCATCATTGGTTACCTAGTATTTGTCCTCCTGCAATCCCTTCCCTTCAATTACAAGACTGTTGTCAAAACCTGAGGTAGAGTTAGAGGATACAAGTATGCTAGACAGAGGTGGCACCTACCCTCCACAGTCTTCTGTTTACTTCTCTTCCACATGTGATTAGGATTTTTTATTTAACAAGGTGAGGCTGAGAGCATGTACAAAAATCTCTCTCATTTAAACAAATGTCCTTGGAAAAGACGTAATGATTTCATGATGAAATATTATTATTTAGTAACTATATTTTATATCCAAATGTTCATTAATGATGATCTCATTTTACAATAATAAATCCATGCTTACTTGGTAGAATGTGTCGTACTGTGAAGAAAGCATGCATTTTTGTAACCAGTGCCAAGTTTGAGTATCAATAACTAATAACTATCTCAAAACTTGTCACAATATAGAAAGACTCAAATAAAACAATATTGATGAATTATTTACTTAGGATTCCAAAGTATATAGAAATACCACCTAAGCCTAGGATTTTCAGCAGAATGGTTTAGTGACAACACATTACATAAATTCTTTATTTGTATATCAAAAATAATGTGTAGTCGTGTCAGGACATGTCTTCATTTTTATTGTTAGCACTGTGATATAAGCACTATAGTCAAGACTTTTATATTAAGAAAGTTTTTCTTTTTTAAATTTAATTTTATTGTCTAGGTGATGTACAGAGGGGTTACAGTTACATACATAAGGTAGTGAGCATATTTGTTGTAGAACTTGTTAACCTCTCCTTCATTTTTCTCCTATTTTCCCTCCTTCCAACACCCCCAAATTGTACAGTTTGTACATATTGTACATATTTTCTTGTGAATATCACTGTTGCATTGGTTCCACTGTTTTTTTTTTGGTCAAGGTGATGTACAGTGGGGTTACATTTTCAAATGTAAGGGAATAAGTACATTTCTTGTTGAACTCGTTACCTGTTCCCTCATTTTTCTCCCTTTTTCCCACCTCCTCAGCTCTCCCCCCTCCAAGTTGTACAGATCATATCCAAGATAATGTCTTGTAAGTATTTTTGTTGTATTGGTTCCCCACTTGTCCTTTGTCTCACCATTCTATTGTTCCCCTTCCCTTCCCTGATTCAGATAAACGTATATACAATACCCAGGACACCAAAATCAAATTCAGTGACAACGGGGGATAAACCATAGAGGGAAGAACACACAAAAGAAACAATAAATTGCATAATACATTAGAAACAACAACAACAAAGAAAAACCTTTTGTGTCCATGTCTTGGAGTTCATTTGGCTTAGCATCATCTTATATGGTCATATGTACATATCTATTGAGCTATTCTGCTTATCTGCTAAGATTATCCTAGATGTATACTAATTCTTGTAAATAAGTGCAACCATGGGACCTATGTTTCTTTGGGTCTGGCTTATTCACTTAACAATTTTTTTCTAAGTCTTTCCGTTTCCTTACAAATATGGCAGTGTTATTCTTTCTGATGGAAGTATAGAACTATGTTTATTGCAGCATTACTCACCAAAGTTGATATGGAACCAACCTAAATGGCCCTTCCTAGATGAATGGATTGAGAGAATTTTCCTTTCAAGTCACTTTTTTTTCTGTATCATAATAAGTGAAACCATAAGCCAATAGATCATATATTTAGTGTATTATGTATCAGAAATATATTTAGGAGGAATATCGGAAAACTCCAGGTGGTATTTTTTTTCAACTTCTGACAGTCTACTATCTAAGCCACCATTCTCTCCATGCCTTGACTCAGTGGATATAAATAAATTCCCATTGAAATATGCAGTTGTTCATTTAATTTCAAACAAACATGAATGTAAGAGATAGGATCGCTTACACTTCTTTGAGACGGGCCTGTTCATGACTAAGGTTCTCTAACAGAAAGTCTTACCCTGTCTAAAATTTGTGGTTAAATTTGCTCTGCACTATGTGCCTTGTGAGATAGAGTTTTCCATTATTATAATCATATACCTTCTTGGTCTCTCATGTTAGTTACTCTTAAGGAAGCAACGATGAAAACAAAATATCTGTGAAATTACTTTGCTGTAATGCATTTTAAAAATGTGTAGACAAAAGTTGATTTTAAAAAAATGCACCCTTAGAGAGACATCCAGCCTGGAGTTCGATAAATATATTCACTCTCAGAAAATTTAAACATGATAAAGTATAACCAAGAGATGATCCAAACATTAACATAGAAATTACTGCAATTATTCCAAAACCCCAAGCAAGAAAATACAAAAATTAATCAGACCCCCAGTAAATTTTTCTACTATTTTATATGCACATCTTATTTGGCCGAAACCAGGTAATTTAATATAGTAAATGTTAGAGTCTGGGGGCTAAAAAAATATGAATTACCCCTCTAATGATTGTTTCCATGCAAACACACAATACAACCTCATACTAAAGAAATGAAAAGCCAATTACTGTAATTAATGTAATTAATTTTAAAGCATTAAAGATTTAAAATGACTCATAAAAAAACACAAAAATCACTTCCTTTCCCCACAGTTAAGTCCTATATTTGTGACAGAAACATTATATTGGATTTAGAAAGATTAGATTGACTTTTTAATTACCTCTCCAATGACCACTGATGTAGCTGACCTTGAAAACAGTATTAATTACCTGATCTTATATCTTTCAGGTGCTTCCTATGAAATAAGTAACCATGCTCTGCCTTATCTATGTAGTGACAAATATCACTTTAGTGAAATAGATTAAATGGAGATTTTGAAGTCTGTCCCAGAGAATATTCATAATACATCTTGGCTGAACATGCTTGTGAAATACTCTCAAGTTGTGTAATTGCTAATTTCTTTGTGATAGTCTGGCAAAAACAGCATGTTCATGATTGTGTATTTCACAGTTTTAAAGTATTTTTCTAAGATGTATGTGAATGAATTTTATTAGTTTTTTTTTTCCTCGTTTAGCCTTCAGGTCAGAGAAACATTCAGCCCATGTTTCGTACAAGCTATTAAAATCATTTGGCACATGATGAAACAGACATGTATATTTATCCTAGGTTTACCATAGAGCTCATCATCTTCTTCCTGTACTGATAATTTTATATGGCTCTCAAATGATTTTCAAAGATCCAAATGTCCCTTACAGGAAAAAGCTTCCCATATCCTTGTGAGAAAATTTGACCTCATTCCTAGATCATCAGATAATATTTCTAGAGAAAGCTAAATGTGAATGCAGAAGAAATGTTTAACTCTGGAATGTAAAGAATTATTTCATATATAAAAACAAATGATGTATACAATTTGGAACCCTAAGATTTATAAGGAATACAAGCCTAGAGTATTTAAAAAATATAAAAACAGTCACCAGTGTGATATATTAGTGTGGAACTATGAAAAACCTTAATTAATAAAAAACACAATAGTGAAAATATTTGTGTAATTGATTTTGTGTAAGTAAGATGTTGATATATGAAAAATAATGACAAAAATTAGTTGGTGGAGATAATCCATATATTGTACTGAGAACAGTGGTTACATTGCTAAAGTATGCATAAGTATTTTCAGACATATAATGTATTATATAGATTTGTACATATCATTTATCCACACATACACATGCATACTATGGTGTCAGATATTTTGGAAAAAAAACTAAATCCCAAACAGCTGACACACTTTCATTAAAAGCATACGTAACTGGGATTTGGAGTATAGTGGTAAACCACCTGGTAAATTTGGGATGAAGGTTCAAGGACTTATTTTACTCTTCTTTTCATTAAAGGGCTTATTTCACTCTTCTTGTCGTCTTATCTTCACTTTACACTAAGGGACATGTGCAGTGACATATTGGAGGCCAATCTCTTTTATCCCCTTGAACTGCTTGAACAGTGGCTCCAACTTCTAGAATCATTCTTAATATAGTGATGATACTAAAGATTACGGGCCCTCCTACACAGTGGGCACAAGGTTGGCCCTGACACTTTTTATCAGGGAAGGAATCCAGCTGTGTATCATAGGCAGCTTTCCAGAAACTGATAACCACAGGCCCCACATTGCAGATGTGAGGGCCTCAGCCCCAAGCCTTCAATATCTAATCATCCCACATCCTTACTCTATGAATAGCTATTTAACAGAAGTAGACATCCTTAAGGTTTTATTTCATACTATAAGGCCTATCTATAAAACAGTATAAAATAGTAGCTCACCTAAGAATATAGAATAAAAGAGGGAGATCTGAAAAAAAAGGCAACAGATAGGGTTTTCAAATAAAGATGCTTAAATTAAATGTGCAATCAGCACAGGTCTCTGTATTGGTAAACATGCTCATGGCAGGCTACAGTGAAAGACTGTGTCTGACATCTTCAGGGTAGCTGTGTGTGACATCTTCACCCCATCAGAGACCTGACTTAGCAAGTGATTTAATCACCTCCTGCAGCCTCAGGAACTTGTTAAGGCAGAAATCTCAATCAGATGGTATATTTAGTTCAACTTGTTATGATTTTATAATACAGTTTTCTAGATTATGATCCTATAATCCTAAAAGTACCCCAAGTTGCCACTACCTTCAAAGAAATAAAACTAGTTATGAAAAACAAATAATACAATAACTAAGAACAAAGCCGGATGAAAAAAATATAGTGCAATGAAACTATCAATGTTAATTGGCATAAAATTACAGGAGATGTCAGAATCAGAAGAAATTTGAGCTAAAGAGAAAGGAAAAGAACTTCAGCAGGGAACTTGACCTACAAAGGCTGTTTAAGAGATTGTGAAAGTTCTGAGGAAATAAGGTAGATTATAAATAAAATGAAAACCATACCATAGATTTGCTGAGACATAAATGACAGAGGTTTTAACCCAAAAAGTAACCAAATGAAAGCAATATTTAATAGTAGCTGGAACACATTTGAAAATTCAATCTTCATCAAATTTTTACTGAGTGAAAATTCTGCAGCGACCACATTGCTAAGCACTGAACATTGCAAACACCTGGAAAAATATGTTTCACCATGAAGAAGGCCCAAGCCTTCATCATTCTGCAATGCTAAATATGAAGCAATTAACCATTTTATTTAGGAGTTGTAGCTACCTTGGTCTAGGAGAAAAGGCAAAGAGTTTCAGGAAACATGTCCTTTGCTTTAAATCCAGATAGCTGGAGTTAACCAAGAATGAAGATGAAATGAACTGGATAGCTGAAGAAGTTTTCAGATAGGTGGAGAACAAAGACAAAGAGAATGAGGATGGATGATTATATAGTAAGATGCAGTTAAATTACCCCAGCATATGCCAATAGTCTAGGACAGATTGATAGCCACAAGAATAAGAGTAAAACATGAATAGAAGCATTTTTATCATAATAATGGGATATGTATACATGTGTGTATATAATATTGATTATCCAAGAGCTCTAATATTTAAAATATAAGCAGCTTAAAGCTAAATAATTTTCCACAAATTATTCAACTATTTCAATGAAACATATATTTTCAACTATTTCAATGAAAATATATTTTCTTTCTGCTGTTGATGTATATATATATATATATATATATATATATATATATATATATATATATATATATATACCTCAAGATGATCTTGAAGTTTAATAATACTTACTTGCCATATCAGGAATATGGTAAAAGTCTTTATAATTTAGACCACTGAATGAATATAATTTCAGGAATATAATATCTATATTATTCTGTAACTTTATATCACAGGTTAATTTGCAAATGCCGTTTATCAGAATTGGATAGTTCAACTTAGCTTTCTATATGTTTATCTTTTAGATAATTATTTGAAAAAAAGGCATTTTTTTCCTTTCTTTCTCAGAGGAGAGAAGCCTTCCTCATTTCCACATAGCTGATATAATATAAGTAATTGGGTCACTTGAAGTGTAAGTCTGAATACCTGAATAAAATCTCTTAGATTTGCATATATCCTTTTTCTAAAAAAAAAAAAATCTATGTATCAAGTGACTACTGCTTAAATCAGTAAAAAGTTGAACTCATGATTTTAGAAAGAAAGTTCATTTGTGGCCTTCTGCTGCAGTGAGTTGAAAAACAAAGAAGTTAATTTTAAAAGCTCATTATATTGAGTTAACAGTGAATTAAAAAACCAATGAAATTAATTTTAGAGCCATTTAATTTAGTTCAGGAAAGAGTAAGACTCCTTTATTAACTTAATTATTTTGGAATTCACTGTTTTAAAGTCCAATAAATGTTATGTATTTTATTTCCAATTAACTTCACTGTGCTCTGAATCATATTTGCTTTGTCTATGTGGCTAAATCTCACCTCTCATTTGGCATATAGGCTGACTATTCACACATGGGCTAGTTTTGGCATATTATATGTAAGTATATTGCATCTTGAAAGGATTTAGCATCTCTTGATTATAAATTTAGTTCCCAAAATTAGTGCATTCATTTGCAACAAAAATGTAGGAAAGCAGCAATCTTCTGACAACCTTTCACCAATGGTACAAACTACTGTGTTATCATGCCTGTGATAGTGTGTCTGTTCCATTTGCCCACAGACAGGCATTAGTTTCCAATAATAATAATAAATAGTGAACTTGGCTATGCAGAAGAAATCATGTCAGGCCTTTTCCATCATGTTTTAAGAAATTACAATCCAAATGATGTAAAATAAGGTACTCCATTAAATTTTGCATTACATAGAGTTTCATATAATCCAAAGACAAATTCCTGTCTGACTTTTAGGGAAATGTGGAGAGAATGTAACTGCAAGTGTCATGAAATGTGCACATCTTCAGTTTTGGATATCCTCATACCCTTTTCTTAATAGGTTATATTAAGTTAGGAATAGTCCTCATAGTACAGGCAGTAGAAATAATATTCTGCTTGCTGGAATTTATACAATGATGACTACACAATGAAAGCTCTATCATGTTCATATTTTTAATCATAGGTTGTGTTATATTGTGTTTTTTTTGAGTGAGCAATCTTATTTTTTTTTAAACTCACCATCTTTCTGGTGGTTTTACCTTTGTGTGAAATAACACAAAAAATAAAACTAAAGAGTCTTCCCTCCTTGGTTGAGGCTGCAAATGGAGCTGTCAGACAGGAAACCTGGTTAGGGCAGCAGCCATGTAAAACTTCTCCACTAATTGGCTGACATTCAGAGCTTAAGGATCAGCAGCTGTTGAAGCAAATTTAGTCTGCATATAAGGCAGAGTTTTCATTTATTTCAATTAATTACCACACACATCAAAAATCCCTTCTTTAAAAATTCTCAGATGAATACCTACAAGGAAGAAAGAGTGCTTAGGTATGCATAGACTTTTACTTACTCTTTCAGAGCATTCGATATAATCAACTTGTTTTCATTCATATAGAAATTTGACCTTTGCTAGAATTATGGAAATCACTTGCCTGTACATAAAAAAAAAACAATTTCAATTTGATTCACAGCAGCAATTGCTAATGGTTGAAAATAGGTGTTGTAAAGCATATAAAGCATGTAGGCAATTGCATGTATTTAGTATACATGTCTCTGTATGTGGAGATAATGCTCCTATAAAACAATAGAAAATTGTCATGAGCGCATGCTTATAATAGCGATAAAGCCTGCAACATGCACATTGCAGTATCTGTGCACTTTAGACAAAGTTTTTTTTAATGTGGAAGTAGTGTAATTTTGTATGATGCAGTGTTCTAATTAGAACAGTGCTTTATTGAACAGAAAAGTAAATAGGCCACCTCAACCTACACATTGTACTTGGTTACTATAGACATGCCATGTGAATTGCATATGCCTAAAATGTGCATGCTTATTAATGTTACTATAATACATTTCTTTATAAATATGAACTAAAGATGGTTAGAAGTTGTTCATTTCACAACTATTCTAAAAGAAAAGTAAAGGAAACTATAAAATAGATATCATTTGTGCATATTTTAGATAAAGAAAATACAACTACGTTGTTACCACAAATCATTATTATTGCAATTCCTCTATCTGAATTTGACTAAATATACCTATCATTGTCATTCAAACATATAAAAGTAAGTTTTATAACAAAAGCATGAAGGAAAAGATTCTATGATAAATATCAATGAAATATCCAGGCTAAATATGTATAATGTCTCTCCTTTTAGGCAAAGAGAAAGCACTCAAATATTTACCAATACAAGATAGAAAATTTTTTTCTTTGTTTGAATTTCAGATGATTCAAAGATATTTTAATGAGAGAACAAATTAGAATATTGATCATTAGACACAAATTTCAATATAAGCTCATAGTTTTAAAAGCAATTTAACATAATTATGGATCATTTAAGACATATAAAAATAAACAATGATATTCATGTACCCAATGATCTTCTTGAAAATAAAATCTGCAATAATTAAATCCTTTTGAATATTTTTAAGTCACTATGTCTTCCACCATGAGAATGAGTGAAATACTATAAAACTGTATTTTAAGTTACTAAATTTAGATTTAAATAATCAAGAAGTTAATTATATATGTATATACAACAATGACTAATAATAATTTAAGTATATTCAAAGAAATTGAAGAACTATGTGCTATCCAGACTGCTTTGCTTATATAACTACAAACCCTTAGAAATCAAACAAAATCAAGCCTGTGGCAACTAATTATTCATTTATTTTAAGAAGGGAAGGGAAGAGAGCAAGATGCCAGTGGCTGCCTAAATTACTTGGGAACAGGCTTTCCCTTTGCTCTCCTCTAGTCTTCACAGGGGAGTTCTTTGAAATAATGTTTAGCTAATGACTCACAAAGACTATTTTAGATCCATTGAAGAGCAAACACCTCCCAAACACATGCCACATAGACTAGTGTCAGATTATGCCATAGGGCCATCAGTAGCACATCAAGCTGGAATAAGTGGAATTGGAGTGGACAAAGGACCATGTTTTGTTTATGGATCTTACAGAAACAACATCCGCTTCCAGTGGGAATTCAACCAGCATCTCAGTTACACTGAGCACTTTGTCAAGTCCCGTGCATCCCCCAAGTCCAATGGGGTTAAAAAGAACACAAAGATTTAGGGTTTTATTCTCCTCTCTCAATTTTATTACATGAGTACAATACAATTATTGTTTTAGTTTATTAAACCTCATTATTTGCATTGCCTAGTCCCGAGATTTATATTCTATTAAACAAATCATGATCTCATAATTTGTGTTGCCTATACCAAACAATTTGCATTCTATTAAACAAATCTATAAAGGGAAATATTTTTATTGAGGGAGGTGGTGAGGAAACAGAGCATCTGGCAACCACACCTTGATTCCTTTTAGCCCCTAGAGTCACGCGATGGTGCATTAATTTCTCAGTTTGTAATTTACCAGCTGCATTTAATGGAACCAATTTTCATTACATCTGTTCTATGGTTCAAAGAGCTCTTTCAGTTGCCAAAGGGGGCCAGTCGTACACAGACCGAGAGAGGCTAATACACTGTTTCTTGAAGTATTAGATAACCAAGGATGATTCCTAGTTTTAGAGCAGACAAATTATTTTGACAGAGTCAAGTTTTAGATGCATAACATACCACAGGTAGATTTCATAATAAAAAATAGTATGCAATTTTTCCAGGAATTACCTATTGATTTTCATGTCATTTTCTTTATAATACCCACTGATCGCTTATCTTTGCAATCAGAGGTAGATTTATTGTTTAGCAGATAAAGGAAATACAATCATGCCTGAGTGACTTCTCTTTGTAAATTGCAAGTGGTTAGTAGATAGGTATTTATTTCCTTGGGCAAATATGGAACTGATAAATGATTTGTAAATTTATTTTGGTACGCATTATTTATGGAAAAGAGAAGGTCATAGCTCTTCATAGTATAGAGTGGGAACATTTTTAATAGCAAAAATGGTTTTGCTTGGGCAACTTTACATTCTTAGTGTGTAATTTTAATCTCCATAAAAATATGTCACTGTTGTGTAATACCAAATGTAGGATTCCAGTTGAAAGCAACTTTCAATGCAAAGGGTTTTCTCATGGGCCGAAGAGAAATTTGAAATGTTCTACAGCACTTTGAAGTTCTAAAGCTTCAGCTGGGAGAATTATAAAGCATTAAACCTGAAAAGTTTCCACCTGATGGTCATGAAATAGCATGCCGATATGAAAACTGACTCCAATTCACTTCCTCGGGCAATTTTTCCCCCTTTTCAAGAGTTTCAAAAATACTACGCTCCATGTAGTACTGGAAAGATCATCTTAGAAATACTTTATCTTTGTGAAATCATTAAAGTGCATGTGATAATTGTGTTTACGTGTGATAGTTGAAGAAAATAATAAACTCTACCATGAGTTTCACCATAGTTAGATATAAATCAACAAGTTTGCATCAGATGACCTTATAGTTTGTAAACAGGGTCAAAATTTTCTTTTCTTATTTGTCTACCAGAAAAATAGAACTTGCTGCTGTTGAGCACCCAAACTTGTAGTATTTTCACCTAAAATCTCATTTAACAAATTGATATCCATTTCACTTTTGTTTCACCACAAGTTGATTGTCTTATCCGTGTCACAGAGTAAGAGTCAAACTCAAGACTAGCTGACTGTAATGGCCAAATATTTTTTCTCTAATTGAATTCCACTGTTGCTGAGATACTATTAGGTCACAAGTTCAGATTTTAAATTTGAGCATTAGTTACCACAGTTAAGACAATATGGATAACTTCAAAAATAATAACTTGCAATTAAAAGTATCTAGTCCTTGAGTTGTATGCTCACATAGATGTGGTGGCTCACATCTATAATTCTGACTACTCAAGAGGCTGAGAGCTAGATGATTGAGGTTTAAATCTAGCCCTGAAAAACAAAGCAAAACAAAACAAAACAAAATGACCAATTCGGTGTGAGTCTATCTCTACTGAAAGTGTGGCTCAAGTGTCCTGGCCAAGGCCCTGAGTTCAAGATCTGGAACTAACACACACACACACACACACACACACACACACACACACACACACACACACACACACACAGACACACACATACACACACGAATATAGCCCTTCTATCAAGCTGAAAATAAGTTTGGGAAAACTAGGATCACTAGTCTCCCAAATTCAACAACATTGAAAGGACAGCTATGCAAACTATATTAAAGACAAAGCCACTGCTTCAAGAAAACGAGATAAAAGCTGGAAGTTAATGCATTAATAGGTAATCATCCTGACTATTAATGCTAATAGTCATGGAGGCATCCTAAAGACAAAATTATCCATAAAAGAACATGTATTGTGTTCTTATAATCACAGTGTAACATTTACCTTACTAAATAAAAAATAGGATCTGGGTGTCTGTCACCAAACTCAAGTCTAAGAAGAAATAGCAGTTCTCATACTGATGTTAAAACATTTAACTGAACAAAGGGAAGCAAAACAAGCCACAAAGCACTCACAATTAGACAATCCAATCACTCTAAATTACTAGAATTTTAATGTTTACACAATTGTAAAACAAATTAAAACTTTGTAGGATATTACAGTTCTATCTCAAAACTAGGCTGAGCTGGAACTTGGAATCCTCTTGCTTTTTTCTTCCTAGCAAGTGAGATTACAGGTATGTACTACCATACTTGACTAAAGTGTTTCAAAGATTACTTCAACTTGGGAGAATACAGAAATATATAATAATAAAAAAGTAAAAGAAACAAACCTTGATAAACATCAAAATAGTAGTGAATTCTCTGTTATACTGTTTCCTGTTTCTTGAAGCATTCACCATATAAGAATATTAAAATTTTAAAATCATATTGTAATACTTATAACATTCTTAAATATTAGTTAATATTGTTAATATTTAGACATTATTTCCCAAAGCAGAATGTAACACAGCACCATAATAATAAGTCAGTGTCCACTATGCTTAATAATGTATCTACATAGATTTCAAAAAGAAGATTCCTTAATATCAGCATACACTATTTACACTTGTAAATTTAAAGTTGAATGCATCTCAATGTCTAAAATCTTGAAATTTGGAGTCATATTACACATGACATTGCTGAACACTGCAGCATAGTTTAATGATCAGTTACCTTTTTTTTCTTGCCCAGTCATATGTAGTATAATGTTGTATCTTATTATCATTAACATACATGTAATAACCTTTAATATATAACATAAAATTATACTACAGGTCATGTAAGACCTGCAGTGAGAATTTGCTCATTTGATTAACTTTTTATTTTATCTATTTTTAATAATTTTTTATTATCAAGGTGATACACAGAGGGGTTTCAGCTACATAAGTAAGATAATGAGTACATTTCTGTCAACCTTTGTTACCCCTTCCCTCAATTTTCTCCTACTTCCCCACTTCCCTCCCCTAAAGTTGTACAAGTTTTTCCAACATACTGTCTTGTGTATATTGCTGTTGCATTGGTTTTCACGCTTGTCCTTTGTTTCATCATTCTCCTTTCTTTCATCTTCTCCTTTCTTTCCCTAATTCAAATAAACATATATACAATGCCAGGGTACCAAAATCAAATACAGTGACATTAGAGGATATACCACAGGGAGAAGAACATACAAAAGTAACAAAAACAATTCTATTCCATTGGTCCTGAGGTCTGTTCTTATGCCAATACCAAGCTGTTTTGATTACTATGGCTTTATAGTAGAGTTTGAAGTTTGGTATTGATATTCCTCCATCAGTGTTCTTTCCGTTGAGGCGCGTTTTTGCTATTCGGGGTCTTTTATTTTTCCATATGAATTTTTTGGTTGCCTCTTCTATTTCCTTGAAGAATGAGGTTGGAATTTTGATAGGTATTGCATTGAATTTGTAGATAACTTTGGGAAGAATTGCCATTTTCACAATGTTAATCTTGCCAATCCAGGAGCATGGGAGGTTTTGCCATTTTTTTAAGTTCTGTGTTGATTTCCTTTTTTAAGATTTTAAAGTTTTCATCATAGAGGTCCTTCACTTCTTTAGTTAAGTTAATTCCTAGGTATTTTATTTTTTGTGGGGCTATTACAAATGGAGTTGCTTTCCTAATTTCAGCCACACTTTTCTCATTGTTGGCATACAGAAAAGCCATTGATTTTTGGGGGTTAATTTTATAACCTGCTACTTTGCCAAAGTTTTGAATCAGCTTGAGTAATTTGGGAGTGGAGTTTATGGGATTCTTTAAATACAAGATCATGTCATCTGCAAAGAGGGAGAGTTTTATTTCTTCTTTCCCTATTGGGATCCCCTTTATGTCTGCATCTTGTCTTATTGCTGTAGCTAGGCATTCTAATACTAGAATGAAGAGAAGTGGAGAGAGTGGGCATCCTTGTCTTGTTCCTGAGTTAAGAGGAAATGGCTTTAGTTTTTCACCATTGAGTATAATGCTGGCTGTCCTCAGGACCAATGTAATAGAATTGAAAACCCAGAAATGAACCTACAGACCTATAGCCATCTAATCTTCGATAAGGGAGCTAAAACAGTAGAATGGAAGAAAGACAACCTCTTCAGTAAATGGTGCTGGCAAAATTGGTTAACTACATGTAGAAAATTTAAGCTAGATCCTTATATATCACCCTGCACCAGAATCAACTCCAAATGGATCAAAGACCTTGAAGTCAAAGCAGACACTCTGAAAACATTACAGGATGGAATAGGAGAAACCCTAGGTCTCCTTGGCTCAGGCTGAAATTTTCTGAATAGAGACCCGGAAACACAACAAATCAAAGAAAGGTTGGACAAATGGGATTGCATAAAGTTGCAGAGCTTCTGCAGGGCAAATGACATAGCTAGCAAGATCAATAGAAAACCCACGGATTGGGAGAAGATCTTTACTAGCCATACAACGGACAAGGGTCTCATATCTAAAATATACTTGGAACTCAAAAAATTAAACCCCCAACAACAAATCCTCAAAGAAACAACTGCCCAATAAATAAGTGGGCTAAAGAATTAAAGAGAAACTTCTCTGAAGAAGAAAGAAGGATGGCCAATAGACACATGAAGAAATGTTCAACATCCCTAGCCATAAAAGAAATGCAAATCAAAACAACATTGAGATATCACCTCACTCCAGTTAGAATGGCAAAAATCAAGAACTCTAACAACAACAGATGCTGGAGGGGATGTTAACAGAAGGGAACCTTACTGCATTGTTGGTGGGAATGTAAACTTGTTCAACCACTTTGGAAAGCAGTATGGAGGTTCCTCAAAAGACTTCACATAGAACTCCCCTATGACCCAGCAATCCCACTTTTGGGCATTTACCCAAATGGTTACAAACAAGACCACACTAAAGCTACCAGCACAACTATGTTTCTTGCAGCATTATTTACCATAGCTAAGATATGGAACCAACCCAGATGCCCCTCAGTAGATGAATGGATCAAGAAAATGTGGTATCTATACACAATGGAATTCTATGCCTCCATCAGAAAGAATGACATTGCCCCATTTGTTAAGAAATGGAAAAACTTGGAAAAAATTATATTAAGTGAAGTAAGCCAGGCCCAAAGAAACATAGGTCCCATGGTTTCCCTTATTTGTAATATCTAGTATATGTATGAGTCAAGCGGAAAAGGTCAGATAATGTGATGTCAGGAAAATGAACCCTTAGATGTGTATTTTAATGTTTTTTTTCTTTCATGCATGTGTTTCTAACTCATTTATAAGATTATCTCTTTGTTGCTTTGTATGTCCCTCCCCCACAGTATAACCCCTGCTTTCACTATATTTGATGTCAGTATAACTAGTGGAGGAGATGGGGAAAAACCAGTTCTATAAGGATACAGGTGGACCTGTTGCAACAATGAGAAGCACAAGTTGTCATGTCCAAAACGAGCTTTACAACGTCGGTGCGGTGGGGGGGAGGGGAAGGAATAGGATTGGGATGGGGGGGAGGGGGGAGGCTGGGAAGGGATGTGAAGGGTAAACAAAGGAGGAGGCTGCAATGCTTGGTAAGAAATGTATGCATTATCCTGCCCATGTAATTGTAACTCCTCTGTACAGTATGTTCACAAATAAAATTAAATTAAATTTAAAAAAAAAGAAACAAAAACAATCACATAGTACATTAAAGAATTTCACGTTATTGTTAAGCAAGTACACAATTGCAACGATTTAAGATATTTATCACTGAAAAGCCATGTTTTTATGCTTCTGTTTTACTGAGGGTATCTTTGTTATACTCCATAAATAAATACATTTCTGTGCCTTATAAATGAATCAAAGGAAATCAAAGAATCTAAAACATTGCCCAAGCTTTCAGTGGACTAAGCATGTCTCCAACTTTACCTTTCCCCCCCACTCATTAAAATAGGTATGCTCAACCAATAAACAATGAGGTAGTTAATTTAATAATTATTTATAATCTAACACGTTAGAGTTTAACAAACTCTAACAGCATTGGTTTAGATGGCACAAGACTTCCAGACCCAAACCAAAAAGATATTTAAAGCAAATGTCAAATTCTTCCCCTAATTATACTCAAACTCTATAATGATTCTGCGTGTCTTTCCTTAATCTCCTATTTTCTTCTCAGTTTCTTCAAACCAACAAAGCTGCCAGTGCTCTGCCTGATGAGGCGGCTGGCACCTGTAATCCCAACTAAACAGGAAGCAGAGAGAGGAAGGAATCCAGTATGATACTAGCCCACACAACAATTTAGCAAGACCCTATTTGAAAAAAAAAATAGCTAAAGCAAAACAGGCTACAGGAATGAGCATAGCAGTTCATACCTGTAATCCCAGTTTCCTAGAGTTTGGAAAAATTACAAGTCAAGACAGTCTGAACAAATAGTAACACCATAGCATTCTAACAAAATAAGCTGTGTACAGTAGTTCACATCTGTGATACCATCTATATAGGAGATACAGTCACTGCCAGGCAAGGCAAAAGAAAAACTCTGTCTAAAGGATAACATAGATGAAGTACATATTTTCCAAAGAGGCTAGGGCGATAGCTCAAACGGTCTGTCATATGTCTTAGGTAAACCCCCAGTACAGTCTGAAAAATGAAGTAAAATCTAATGTCAAGAAACAGCAAATGTCCTCTAGTTCTCTAGCCAATGACCTCAGTCTGATGTCCAATTCCAGTCATTTTACAGTCCTGATGGATTCTGTATGATTAAGTTATCAGCCAATGGCCTTTCAGAAAACAAACCATAGAAATCTCCCATCCCTCGCTTTTATCTTTAAAAAAATTTAGAATATATTAGATCTATTTACAATAGTTTCTATACCACAGTTGCCTATTATAATCTATCTTTCTGTGTATTCATCACAATTTTTGTTACACAAAACCCCAAACTACCAGGCACAAAGCTTAATTACACTCAACAAATGACACCGGACAGCCCAATGACAGACTTTGAGCACCTCATCTTTTACTGAAAACTCATAGGAATGAAGGTCACGAACAACAGTCACTTAATAGACACTTAAAAGAATGACCACCAGCGCAGTGAACACCTGACAATACAGATGCCCGAGCCTCTTGCAGTCAGGCCAAAGAAGACTGACTCAAGAGAGAAGAATGATATGAGCCTTCACTTGGACAGGCAAGACACATCAGGAGGGAAACCTAGGCACTGCTGGTACTCATTCTACTGGCCAGCTTTTTGCTGTTTTTCTCCTTGGTTCTTTGAGCTTGCCAAGTTTCTTAGCCTCCAACTTCTGATCCTTTATTGATTTGTTTTGCTAATGAGAAGGTACCTAGATGATCAGAGCCAGAGCTGAAAGCGTGTTCCCTGCACTTGTCTTTAGTTAGCCCTTCACATTTATCTGTAAAGAAGGCATGAAACACACACACACACACACACACACACACACACACACACACACACAAACTATATGCTTAGATAGGCACAAAAACACTACCAAACATATTTTCCTCTTTGTAATAAACCACCTCAATATTAGCTGAAGGACAAAGGAACATATAGACCCTTTCTCTTTATTATATGCACACATACATATATATGTGCATATACACATGTAAATATACATATACACATATATGAGCATATACACACATATGCATTTAGTTATGAAATGCCCATAGTTTTCAATAATTTTATGACAGGATCATTCTGTGTATTAGAAAATAACCTCACAAATGCAAATTAACAGCACCCCCAAAATAATGATTAATTACCCTAGTCTTTAAGAAATTTAATTTGCCTTCTCTCTCCTCTCCCCACCCCATACAATCAAGCCCTTGCTAATTCCCTTTCATGAGAGAAAACAACATGAAACATAGCTATAAAATAGCCGTGTGACTGCTAACGTAGAGAAGTTGGACTGGCTCACTGTCGGTACTGTGCATCCAGCATCTCCTGATTTTCCCAGTCTGAGCAAGGTCAATCACCCCTCTCCCCCTTACAGAACAGCCTCTCTCTGGGCCTTAGACTGGTCACTTTATTTGGAGTGGACTGGAGTCCATATTGTCAGCCTTCTAACCTGTCAGCTATGGATACTAGAAATTCAGTTCCTTCTCCTAAATGAGAAAAAAATGAAAGGAATCCAATCCTTTGAGCCTTCTAATCTCTTGTCTTTTTTCATTACACGGACTCTAAAGAAGAAAGGAGGACCGCATGCTTCCTAAACGTTCTGGCAAACAGCAGGACAGTTGTGAAGCAGGTTATTTTCAGAATTTTTTGTTTGGATTTTTTTTAATATGGTAAGCTAATGATCGTATTTACATTTTTCATCCAGAAACAAAAATACATCTTATTAGAAGGAAAAGATGATACATTTGCGTAAGAACCAAAAGGAGGCAAAATCTAGCATTTACAATCATAAGGAATTACCACTATTCCCCAATTCCACATCCATTATCAGGAGAAATGTGTTCTTTAACCATACTTCCATGCTAACTTTAAACAAGACATAAGAACACAAAAGGAGCAAGCCAAGAGCCTGGTATTCAGGTTTGATCTTTCCCTTTGTTTTATTTTAAGACTAAGGAACAACAATGGAGTTTTTCAACTGATTTTGAAATGTGAAAGAATCATGAAAGGAAGCAATGGAAATGCATCAAAAGCAACAAACTGTAAGAGACGGAAAAGGAGAAGAAAAAGCTTCAATTTCCTGGCTCTTGGTGAAGATGCAATTATTCCAGGAAACAATAGAATCCTAGAACTGCCCTTCAGAAAGTTACCCATATTCTCTTGCTTAAAGGAATCTTCATATCTTGTAGTCCTCAATGTGACTTCTAAGTACCAAAATTCTTACCAATATCTAAAATGTCCATATTTTTTATCACTCCTAACCTCCAATACTGAGTGATACTAAAAGTTTTATGTAAAACTGGGAGTTTGTATTTTAAGACACATCACTCGTACTATAAAAATTAGTTTAAAAATTTCAATAAAACTGCCTAGCCCCAGTGGCTCAATCCTAGTCACTCAGAAGGCTGTGATCTGAGAATCGCAGTTCAAACCCAGTCCTGGCAGGAACATCCATGAGACTCTTATCTCCAGTTAACCACCAGAAAACCGGAAGTGATGCTCAAGAAAGCTCAAGTGATAGAGTGGAGGAGCAGGAGGAGCAGGAGGAGCAGGAGGAAGAGGAAGAAGAATTTAAAAAGCTTTAGGGTATACTATTTCCATAGTAAACATATATTTTCATTTCTCAACCCTAACTCCAGTTCAGCATTCATATACATGTGGTATATTACCCACTGTACATCACGTGCAAGTAAAAATTATGGGACATGACTCTCTGCCCTCAAGTAACTGACTGTCTCACCAGTAGAAAAATAAATCATACAGAGAAAACTTCAATAGCAACACAATAAATCTTAAATTGCCTATGAAGTAATATGAAATGTGAAAAGAGGAAATAGGAACTAATGGCTGCCAGTCCCACCTCTGACTAACAATGTAAGTAAGAAAATTTCTCTTGGTTCCATTTAGCCCTTGGTATAACAAAGAAGTTTGTTTTGTTTTGTACCGATCCTAGGGCTTGAATCCAGAGCCTAGGAACAGTTATTAGCCAACTTGTACTTGCTTTATGAAATAAAAATCATATTAACCAGCACAAAGATTTTTTTCCCTTTCATTAAAGTTCAGCAAATTATAACATACCTTGAGAACAAATGATCCTTTTTTTTCCCTCCATTAGAGAAAGAAGTCAAATGCTACCTATACTGCATGTCTAGGGCTAGAATCTGAGTGAAGTAAACATTAGTCAAGGAAAGATAGAACAAATGCTTCATGTGCTTTCTTTGTTGAAAATTACAATACAGTGAGAAATACACGAAACCATATGTAGCTTATATATTGCAACATCTTGCAAAATCAGCTTCTCTTTTCATGCACAAATGTGCTACAGCTGATTTTACAACATAGGCAGCAATGTTTGTCCAAGTACCTGATTCAGCAGCTGGCCCACAGTTTTTATTATGAAAAGTGAGGATTAATTGATGAGAATGTTGACCTTCCTTCTAAAGAATCTGACTTTTACAAGTTAGCAGCTTTGCTGGACTTGGCAAATGAAGATTGTTAGGCTTAAATGTTGTTCTGCTTAAGTTAAAGAGTGGATAGAGAAGGTAGCAACATATGCATGAATTTAACAAAAAGAAACCATTATTCACGTAGTCGATTTTTTTAACCAGTTTGGAGCTGCTGTACTATTTTCAGTTATGAATTGGAGGATAATTTGGGCCCACTACAGTGTTTGCTTTGAAAGTTATTTAATCTCATTTGTTTCTTTGTTTTGAAACCAGATATTTTTATATAAAGTGATTTGGAAACCAAATAAAATATTTTCTACAAGCACATTATTGATGTATGTTAATACAGTGAATGTGAGCTGGGAGTTGAAAGAGGGCATAAACGAATTAAGTGTGACTCTTTTATAAGGAGGCATTGATAATCAGGAGGGATGGACACTTATTAAATTACTATGATTTCTTTAAGTCATCCACTTGTCTCTGTGATCCTTGATTTTACAACATATGAATGTTTTAAGTACCCTCATAATTGGAGAATTCTTTGTGAATTTCTTAATCTCAGAAATTTAAATATATAAGAAATTGTTATGAAATTAAAAAGACAGTTCTGCTCAATCCATCTGGGTTCACATGATTGATTGATTTATTTATTTATTTATTTATGAAACTACATAATAACTGTTTTCAAATGGATGGACAGGATAGGGGAATGAACAGCATAAGCCTAGATTTTCCTCTCATCTTCTGTTCCTGAAACATGTCAGTATACATTAGAGACAGCATGTTACTTTTTATCAAAATTCTTCATTATGCCACCTTCCCATTATCACAATTCACAAAATTAACAAAGATTCATTGTTAGAATCTGCTGATATGAAGTACAACTTCAAGAGTTCTTACTTGTTTCTAAGTATTTTTCTCTGAAAGGATCCTCTTATTCCATGTACTACATTTGGTGCACTTTCAACCTGGTTACCTTCTTTCTCCCATCTCTTTTTCTGGTTGTGGTCGATTATTGATCATGGTATTAATATATTCAAGACACTATTTCACTAATGTCCTGTAGAGTGTCCCACATTCTGGATTTATCTTATTTTCTCTAAATATTTGTTACTTGTTTGATTTTGGATTTATCTACTCATATGTTCCTATAGATGAATGTTTTCTGGGAAATCATATTCAATCAATCCAAATTGTACATGTATAGGGAAACAGATAAATTCACTTTTGGCATCTGGTTTTAACTTTAAATATATTCTGTGCATTTAAAATTAAAATAGTTCCGCAAACCTGTTTAGTTGTAAAATCGTTTACCTTCTCTCCTTCAACTCCTCACTTCCAAGAAGCAAGGGTTTTCAACTTCTGTATTGGACCCTATTTCTTCAATTACTTTAATCACTAAACATTTGATATTTCTTGATTGTTAGGTTTTAGGCATTATCTCTTCATTATCCAAAAATCCAAGATGAATTCACTTTCCTTTCTTAGTACAAATATCATGCCAACACATAAACATTCTTGTGCCCAAATTATACTAACATGCTTATACTTACATATTTATAAGACCTTCTTATATTTTTTTCGAATATTTTGAAATTTCTGAAATAACACAGTCATGAATCTAATAATGGTCATGATTCATTTCCAACCATTTTGCGAAGCACACATGAGGTGTATCCAGTGTGTAAAATCATGTTCCTTTGAGGGAAATTTCTTGAATTTATTCTTTGAAAATTCGACCCTGCTAATATTTTTTTTTTTTTTTTGGTCGGTCGTGGGGCTTGAACTCTGGGCCTGGGCGCTGTCCCTCAGCTCTTCAGCTCAAGGCGAGCGCTCTACCACTTGAGCTACAGCGCCACTTCTGGTTTTCTGGTGGTTTATTGGAGATAGGAGTCTCGCAGTCTTTCCTGCCCGGGTTGGCTTTGAACCGCGATCCTCAGATCTCAGCCTCCTGAGTAGCTAGGATTACAGGCGTGAGCCACCAGCGCCCGGCTCCTGCTAATATTTTTTGAATGGTATATGTTATGCCCACCAGTTTTAAATTGCTTGTTTAATATTTTGTCTTGTTTCTCATCTTCTGTTAATTTTTTATTTTAAGAGTGATGGGGGTTTCATGTCAAACATTGTTACTCCCTCCCTCATTTTCTCCAACTTTCCCTCCCCGATCATTTATCTTTTCAAATTTTATATAATTTTGAATTTGTCTAAATCTTTTTATACTATATATACTTAATGTCAAAGAGATGTCAAAATTTCTATAAACTTTAGAAAAAATAGCATCTTTTTCCTTTGCACCTTCTGAAAATGCTAAACTTATTCATTAGTCTTGGTTTTCCCTTTTTCTTTGCAAATTGAGATTTCTAATATGGTTGCTTTCTTCTTTTGGACTTTGCATTTCATGTTATAAATTCTCAAAATGTGAAAACCCTTGCTTTCAACTTATATCTAAAAATATCTAAAGGAAGGGCTGTAATAATGTTCTTTGTACTTTGCTGACTGAGCTAGAATACCTTCTGTAGGTTGGCTTGGATAAATATCATGATTTAAGCTGCAATGTGAGTAATTTTTTCTGGGGATAACCAGATTCCCAGCACAAGAGTTGTTTATTCTGCTATCAGTGACTTTTATCAACTGTTGCTGGAATTCTAAGTTAAAAAATTGGAATCTCAAGTTCACCAGGTAGAACAATATGTAACTATGAACCATCCTATAGATATGTACCTATAGGACTCTAGACTAGAGTCCAGGTCCAGAGTCCTTGGTTAGCAATTTCCTGATATTAAACCTCTAGTCCTTTGCTAGAGAAAAAAATGAGACATAGTCTCAAAGGATCTGCAGATCTTATTGCCTCTTAAAATACTTGACAACCAGTCCTCCATCTTCCAACTCAGGCTACTTGGTATAATCAATACCTGTGAATTTCAGTGAATCTGGAGTACACAATAGAATATTTCCAAGCCTTTTCTGCTTATGGTATAAGATTTACCTTCTCGGGACTAAGTAAGTTATCAATTATTCCCTCTATATGAGTTCATAATATTAACTGTTTTTTCTTTTCAGTTGTGAATGTCTGCGGTTATTTATGGCTCTCAGATTAGGATTGCTTTTTTAACCTGTAAAAAGATTTAAGTTGTAGTTTTCCTTTGGGATATCATTTCTGTGATCAACCAGCTTCATCTTATCGTTCTGTATTTTACAGAAGAAAGCTGGGCATTCCGAGTCTAATCGGATGCTTTCCAAACCATATGTCAGCTGTTGCTTTGCAGATTTGTCCTTATCGCCAATCAAAACATAAACTTGTAGATAAATGTCTATATTTCTCTCTTGTCTTCTTTCCTGGCCAATGTTTAACTCATGGTGGGGATTCCATTATGCTTATTGAACACATTGTTGAATGAATGAACTTTTTAATGAATGGAGCCAAAAAGCGACAATAAAATTGAAACTCAGCTCAACCCTGTTTTAGCTTTATCTAAAAAATAAAGCAACAGACTTGCTGTCGTATTTATGTGTAGTTTCACTGTAGCCAGATTGAGAAAAAAAACTGAATGACTAAATAAAGGAATAAAATACTCATTTGCTTGTGTTAATAAGTTTATGCTAATAAGCACTTTACCTGCTTCTGCTAGAACACTTTCTGGGTAGTTTTGTGAGACTATAAATTTTGCATTAATGTATCATTTTTCTAAAATTTATTTTCTGTTTCTATGCTGTTTCCCCATCTAAGCAAAACACTTTTGAAAGAATATTTGCAAAATTATTATGTATATCTCATAGTTGACTACTCTGAATCAACAGGCATAGTTTATTTGTTTTAACTAAAGTTCCAAGAAAAATTCTCTAACCTCCAACATATTACTGCTTAGAGGTTAAAAAATATGTTCATTTCATAACCTTGAAACCATGTTCTCTTTTTTTTATATGCACCCTTTCTGAGCAATATCTGTTTCCCTGAACTTCTATGAAGAAAACTCCCCGAGGAAAAATATTTCATAAATATCTGACCACTCTAAACTGAGGCTTTGATCTTAAGACTTCACAGGGAGATGCTTTTGGTTATGGAGGTGTCAGAAAATTCATAATCTAGGTGTTCAGATTGTTCATTTGATTTATACTCTCTCATCACTTTTCGGTCTTCATGTAACTGAAGCATTCCATTTTGAGTATCAATTCTGGAGGCACGGAGACCTGCTAAGCAGAGGTGAAAGAAAAAACAAAATGATCTAGGCTCTTCTTGGTGAGAGCTATGTAATTGTAGCCCACCCTATCTAAGAGGAATGAGGTTAGGCTGTTGATAGAAAAATCATGCCTAGACTGTGGATTTCACAGCTACCAGACATGGGTGCCAGACTTGGGACATGGGCTTACATTGTTCACTTTGCATTTTGCCTAGAAAAGAAATCTAAAAACAATGATTATCCTGGAATAAATGACTCTCTCCTTGAGAGAAACCAGGAGAATATTTGCTCAGCAATGTATTGCAATGCAATGAATCCAAGGTCTTCAACTAGCAGGTGATTCTGTACTCTGTCTCAGGAGGAGCTTAGGTCTTAGACTTATACTTTGAACTTCTCTTTTCCTTCCATTCATATATGTTGTTATTTCTTGCTGCCTAATACTTGACATTACACCGTTTTTGTCTGATCAGCTATTAAAGGTAAAGTGCTCTGAATGGGTTTAATGCTGTCACACCTGTTCTCTGTTTAACGGTGTTGTTTAAACCCTACCCAGTCAAACAATGAATAACGAACTATGGTACTTCTTATCAACTCTTTCTCCACACCTGTTCTTGCATAGTTGTCTATGCTATTATTTTACTTTAACAGACTTCATACTTTCTAATCTTGGCTCACATTTTGTTGTATGAATAAGACCAGTTAATATTGAAAGAGCATTCTTTTCTATGACAAATTCTTTACAAATATGATATCAAATGATTTTTAAAAATCCTCTTCTTTGCAAAGGTTCTTACTTTGTAAATGAAGGGGGAAATGAGATTTTAAAAAGCAAGTTATAATACCTTCCCTCAACGCCACAAAGCTGGAAATTTCTCGATCCAAGATCTAGATCTGGGATTTACCCTATATCGATCTGATTTGCAACTACTTCCTGTTTTCAATATTGTTTTAGAAAAAAGGGGCAAAATGCCCATAATTCCTTTATCTGAGAAGATTTGTGGCATTCTCGTATACTTTTTAATTAGTGAAAATTAATTGCACAAAGAGGCTCATTGCAATGTTCCTATAGATGCGTTTAATAGAATTTGATCAAATTTACCCAGCCATTACTCTCTTAGTCCAAGTGTTCTTCAGCACATTAAATGATTTTCATGGATTTCATTATGCTATTTTCATTCACACATATACCACTGCAGTCATATTTATACGTTATCAGCATTGTCTTTCCCCTCCTCTCTTCCAAACACTACCACCACTTTCTAAACTTCTGTTATTGAATTATAAATTGTTTTAGGTTTAAATTCCACATATGACAAAAACATTTAATATTTGCTTTTCCAAGCTTGGCTTTTTGAGCTTAGCATCTCTAGGATATTTCTTTCTTGCTCTTTTGTTTACTGTAATGTGTTCGTGAATGTATGCATTTATATAAAAAGAATATGTTTGTATATGGTCCTTATATTGTATTTAATAGAATGATTCTATAGACTTTTCATTCATAACTATTGTGAACTTTTTATGTATTATATGTGAATATATAATAAGTTTAACACTTCAGTTTGCCCTCCAAGGGGTTTCTTCTACTATTTTTATTCTTACATAAGCTACTACTATTGATCTGGTACAAAAAAGCCAGGCTTTGCTTGGGTTAATTTCACTGGTAATCTCAACTCTGTGGTAGGTTGGATGAATACACTGTACTTGACTTCTTGACTTTGTTCTCATGTTGATTCATCCTCAAGACCATGAACAGAGATGACTAGCATCACATTAGTAAGACTGCTCTCCTAGAGAGCAAGCATGCTTCTCTCACTTGGCCCTCTGTACCCTTCATGCTCTTTTCAATTCCATATTTCTAGCCAGAGGTTTACTTTTCCTAGGTGTGAGCTTCATCATTAGTCCAGTTCTCACGAACAATGTGCAAGGTGGCTTTACCAGTGCAATGGACAACTGTTTGGTCCTTGAAATCACTTGCCTACTGCTGCCCCTTAGTATGTCCCTCCTGGGGAAGGTGATTCCTGTTTGCATTGCAGAATTAAGGCAGAAATTGCCTTAATTTGCTGTCTTTAAAATAGTCTGTTGGAATGGAGGGAAGAAATGGCTGGATAGAAAGAAATGGCTAGATAGAAAGCGGGATTTCCAGACCAATAAAACTGGTCATTATAATGCTGTGATAATGGGTGTATGTCACTACATATTTGTCCAAACTCTCAGAATGTCTGACACAAAAAGTAGACGATAATATAAACTGTCAGTGTTAATAATGAAGTGTACATGTTGACTTGACTGAGAAAATGCACCTCTGTTTAAGGGGTGGATCATTAGTAAGACTGTGGTGAGTGGTAGAAAATCTGTTCACTCTTTCTGCTTCAGGATTTCTGTTCATTAAAAAGAGCAACTAAAATTCCTCTTTAAGAAAGGAGAAGATACAATACTCACTCAAAACTTCCATTGTGTTTAAACTTATCTTTTTTTAAAAAATAAAACTTTAAACATTCTCTTTATTTTGCTAGCTGACTTACAGGAAGGAACAAATCTTCCTATTTTCTTAAGATATGTGCTTAATTTCTAACTCTTGTTTTGATGACACTTGCAAAGCTTTGGAAATTTCAACATTCCCACACTTCTGTAAACTACCTGACTGTAATTTTTCAAACAGAATTGGATAACCTTTTCTGTCTCAGAGCACCCAAGGAGTCTTTCACATACAATCTGTAATTGCCTTATCCCTTAAGAATGTTTGCCTTTATACCAGGAGCATGAAGAGAAGATAATGTTTGTCTCTATCTTAACATGGAAAATCCTTTCATTTCTCTGTTGTTTCAATATAATATGAAGAGGATGGTATTCCTGATCGTGAGCTCCTATGTTTCTTGCGTGTAAATGCACTGATATTCTCAATGATCCCTGTCAAACTTTGTCTGATAAAAGTTGAACTATCATCTATAGGTCTGTTGTATGAAATCCCATTACTAATCAAATAGCTATTTTTATATAGCTGTTACTAGAACTATTATTAATAATGCTACTTTTAGATCACCAGTGATTGTCCTGAATACTGGAAACACATACTTTTAATCTTCACCATAAATTGCAAAGTTGATAGTATGACTTGATTTTACAAATCAGAACATGAGGGCAGGAAGGCTGAATAAGTTGCCCAAGGTTACCCTAGTTCATAAGGAGCAGAACCATAATTAGAACTCTCAACTCTGGCACTTGGAGATTGTGTTATTTTCACACATGTTATTCTAGACTGACTTACATATGCTTAGTACTTTAACCATAATACACCATTGGTGGCATTATTGTCACTATATAATATGGATGTTTAGTGGATGCCTGGAATCTATTCCTTCATTCATTATTTTCTGAGTGTCTATTATGGGCCAAAATGTTAGTTGTAAAACATATGATGGTGATAGGAAAAGGGCGTAATCCCTAGCCTCCTGGGGATACGTGTTCAGCAGATAAGTAACACTGTTTCTACACAGTTTCTATAATGGGAGTCCTTATAACCTATGAGAACAGTAATAGAGGAAGGACAAAACCTTTACCAGCAACTCCTGCTGTTTGCTTATGTCCTAGAGTGGTAGCTGTAGTGAATTGTTCTCAATGCCCTGCTACCTCATTGATTTCTTTTACTAGATTAAACAAAACAGAACCAATTAGAAATGTTTTCTTTTTCTTTTTTAAATTTTGTTTTCTTGTAAAGATGCTGTACAGAGAGGCTGCAGTTACATCAGTAAGGTAATGAGTACCTTGCCAGGCATTGTTATCTCTCCTTTGTTTTTCTCCTACAATCCCTTTCCTCCCCTACCTCCCCCACTCCTGCCCCCACCCCAGATTTGTAAGGTTGTTTCCCAACATAGTGTCGTGTGAGTATCGTTGTTGCAATGGGTCATACTGTATCCTTGTTTCAGCATTTTGTTATTCCCCTTCCCCTCTTCAAATTAGATAAATGTATATACAAGATGCAAGGTACCAAAATCAAATACAGTAACAACAGAGATATACCATAGTAGGAAGAACATACAAAAGAAACAAAGAAAAAAATCACATAGTACATTACAACAACAGCAACAAAGAAAAACCTCTTATGACCATATGTTGGGGTTCATTCTACTTAGCATCATCTTATATGGTCATATGTACATAGCTTTTGTGCTCATCTGATAAGATTATCCTAGACATATACTAATTATTGCAAATAAGGGAAACCATAGGACCTATATTTCTTTGGGTCTGGCTTACTTCACTTAATATGATTTTTTCCAAGTCTTTTTCTTTTTCTATACCCATGCAAATCACAACTTCTTCCTTACCCTGTCAAAGTCATGATTTAGATTTTTTTTTCGGGATGAGACTTGGGCTTCAGGATTTTAATAATATTTCCAAATGAATTTCATATGCAACCGTGGTTGAGGATCCTCTCTGAATGTCCTGGGTGAGATACCACATTGCTTATAATTTCCCATCGTGAATCTATAAAAGTTCTGGGACTGCAGCGGAAATCTGTCTGATGCAGCTGGTCCATTTTTGTTGCCCAGAATTTTTCTGAGTTCCTCAACCATTGTTGACGTTTCCTTTTATGACTTTTCTTCATGGATCCCAGCTTGAAGTTGGCACTTCTGAGTCGATGTTTTCTAATTCTTTCCAGAATCTATCTTTGCTGAGTATGTGGATATGATTCTGAGTTTCAATATTGGCGCTCAGTTCTTATCTGGACAGGCTCTAGTGCCACCATCTTTGTGGTTATTGTCCCAAGACCCTGGTTGTCATCATCCCACATTCTCTGATTAAGAAATTGGGTCAATAACAAACTGATCAGAGGTGAGATTAGAGCTACTCTCTTTGCAAACTCAAAAACAAAATAGTGCAATTAACCAAGCAGAATCAGTTGCCATGATGTGCATTTCACTGGAGCCCTTTCTGATGCATTTCTAGGTTGAAAGCAGAGTGGAGGGGACAAAGAAGCAATGCAAATTTGAATCTAGCCCTGAAATCCTAAGATGTCCTTAACCTAGACCTAAACAGTAGTACCTACTGCACTCCTCGACCATTACCTTTATTTCTGGACCTACAGAAGTCCTACAGTCAGAGGTGTTAAAGACAGGACTATACATAATTATCTAGAACAACATATTATGCAATGTGTAAAATAGTTTTCAATGTTAAATAGTTACATCTTATCTCTAGTTTTACTTTCTTTGGTTTGTTTCAGTTACTTGCAAGGATCTGTACTCTAGAAATGCTCAATGAAAAATTCCAGAGGTAAAAGTTAGTATGAAATTGCACACCATTCTGAGAGGCCTGCAGAAATCTCACACCACCCTATTCTCTCCTCCTCAGGATGTGTGTAATCCCTTGTTCAACTTATCCACCTTCTATAGGGCATCTACCTGCTGAACACTCCATAGCCATCATGATTATCGGCTATCACAGTACTGTGTTCAAAGCCAGTTTTCCTTTACCTAATAATGATCCCACAGAACAAGAGCAATGATGCTGGAAATCAGGATAGGTCAAAGAGGATGTATAAAAGGCTGTCTTCATGTGATAAGGTGAAGCTCTGTCAGCTCTGTCAGATATTTTGAAGAAGGTGCATATTCACATAACTTGTACTATAATAGTTTTGTAACTATTCTATTTTGTATTCATTATATAATATCATATAATATAATACACATATATAATTATATAGTAACCTCTTTATGTTAGATTTCATGGTTGGTCTAGGTATGTACCATGAGAAGGTATGTGGAATATTCATGTGAGATACCTTGCAGGAACCCCATGAGGATACTCAACTTTTACTTTCACTGGATGTTTTCACTCAGCTGGATCTCTACCACCTGAGCTACATCGCCAGTTCAGATTTTTGCTAGTTGATCATAGATAAAGTCTCTCAGACTTTTTTGACTCAGCTAAGATTTCAGGTTTGAACCTCCAAGCCAGCTAACCTCCTTTGAAAAGCAGTAAAGTTGCATGTATCACATTTACCTTTATTTTTTAATATTAATAGGTTTTTTTATTGTGAAAATATATTCCAGAGTGGTTACAATTACATGAGCAAGGTAATGGGTACATTTCGTATCAAGCATTGTTGCCTCCTCCTTTGTTTCCCCTTACCATCCCTGCCCTCCCATCAACCACCCCCCTCCACCAAAGTTGTAAAGTTTGTTTTTCGACATAACGTCTTGTACATCTCATTGTTGCAATGGGTCCACCTCTATCCCTATTTAAACAATTTGTTTTTTCCCTTCTCCTCCACAAATTATACCATCATCAAATACAATGAAAACAGGGGTTACACCCTGGGGGAGGGACATACAAAACAACAAACAAATCATCTTTCTTGCAAGAAAAGAAAACTATTTGTGTCCTTATCTTGGGGTTCATTTTGCCTAACATCAACTTATCTGACCATTCTTGAATTCATTCTCACATATTTGATTCATCTTGTTTGCATTCAGATCTTTATTTTTTGGTGGTGAATATTTTTATAGGCACATACAATCTTACAAGATCAATGTCAAATGCTTAGATAAATCATGAAGAATATGATTCAGTCACTACTCAGGCCTAACAAAGCATGAGACTCTAATGAGGACACCCCATCCCTAGGTGTGTTTTCTCTCTCTCTCTCTGTCTCTGTCTGTCTCTCTCTGTCTCTCTCTGTCCCTCTTTCTCGCCATAGATAGATCGATAGATAGATATCCTCTGCTCCAGATCCCCGAGCTCTATCTTTGTAGAAAGTTGAATGTTCTCTGCTTCTGCTTTAGTACCTTATTATCTTAAATCATTCCTTGGTTCTTCATTATCTTAAATCATTCCTTGGTTCTTCATCTCTTCAGTTAAATTTTGAGAGAAAAAGGATCCTATTGGTTCCACTAGTCCAATATTGAATACTGTTTTATTGGTAGACTCCACATAGGCTGCTTGTCAACTAGGTTGACAAGCACAATTAACATAGGTGTAGAGAGGTGATGAGGTGATACCATATGGAAAACAGAAAAAATAAACTAGGAGAAATCAGTGTAAGGAATCCTTAAGCATTGATCTAGCCAATAACAACATAAGTGAAATCTTCTCGAACTAACTACACAGGTCAATGAGGCCTCAATAAGATCTTGATACTTTCCTGAGTACTAAATATTTCCAAAGCTTATCAGGGATGACATTTTCAGGCAAGCCCACAGTAAACAAACATATTGTCAAGAAGACAGTTAAGTGAGAACAGCGAAATGGTCATGGCATAATTAGGAAGTAAAAAGAATATTTTACTAGTATTTATATTTTAAAAGATAATAAAAGTTATATAGGCTAGAAAGACATTACTTACTGAAGAAAAGAAATTAGATTCATCTTGAAGTTCCGAGTGGGATTATTAAAGCAATGAAAGAAGAAAGATTGTTGGTGTACAGTATCATCCTATTAGCAAGACAACAAAGAAGGAATGAACAAATTTAGCTAACTTGTGGAATGCTATAGATAGGTGTTAAGCTGAAGACACATCGAAGTTAAAGGCAGAATAAAAGATAAAGGCCATTCATGTAGTTGTTCAGATAATCCACTAAAGAGACTGGATTAAGAAACTGTTTAATACTGGATCCAGATTCATTGAAAACTTTGGGAAGCAAATAATGAGCAAATATGGTTTGAAGATCAGTCTATATTTTGTTGTTTTGCTGCTAGAGTTAATTGAGATATGGATGCTAGCTCAGAAAAATGAAAATTTAAAACTAGAATGGAAAGTTTGAAATATTTGAATTGTGAATATTGTGAATTGTACATATTAGTTTAGAAATGGTGAGTCAAGAAGATGAAATTGGTCATGTAATTTTTGATGTCTCAGAAAAATATGTTATCGTTGGCAGAAAATGCTAAATTCCAAGAAATGGGTATTGGACAAGATGAGACCAACACATATGCATTAAAAAGTCTTATTCCTGATCTCTGAAGGGTAAATCAATGATGAAAACACAGGTTAGCACATGGAACCAAACTGCTTGAGAGACTGACATATGAATAAACTGACATGACTGACATGAATAAACTGAAGGAAGTTCTCACAGAGTTGTGGACTTGGCAGAATGTAGCAGATAAAGGATGGTAGGGTCACATGTGATAATGTATTCAGGTGAAAGATATAAAAATGGGAGTTTTAGCCTGATGAATTCTCATAAAACTGTCACTTCTCCTAGACAAATTTGTAGTTTCAATATTCAAGGGGTTAATTATACTAAGTCATTGTTGCTAGCTAAGCAGATGTGGAGATGATTGCAAATTACTTCCTGAAGAACTTAACCTAACATGGAATTGGGCAAAGCAACCTAAAAAATAATAAAGATAATAACAAAAAACTTACAGAAATACTTAATGTAAACATACGTGTACAGCTATGATAGCTATAAAAGTTTTCTTTTACATTTTGAAAAAGTAATTAAGAAATTGCTTAATCACTAGTTTAAGGCTAACTCTCCTTTCTTGTTGGAATAAGAAAGACTAAGTCACAGTCCTAGTTGCTGTAAAAGATGCTGTTTAATATGAAGAAAAAATATTAGTTATTAAGTCACAATAAACCACACTAATGAAAACTATCAGAGGTACACAGAGATTAGAAGACAGTGAGATAGATAATTTGATGGACAGCCGACTTGGTCCTGGGTAGTCAGAAGTACGTAATCAGAAGTCTGAAGATTTTAGTTGAAACATATAGAAACAGGTTGGAATTTTCTGCATTAAGTTGAAATGTCATGGAAAAATTATGGCAAGTTTGCTGATGAGCAAATTTTTTATTATTATTCACGGATGGAGTTTGAGAAAAGGAAAGAACAGTTACTTAATGAAGGCTAAGACTGAGAAGGTAATGTGAAGTATTCAGAAAAGTTTGGGTTGTGCTAGCGTAACAAACACTACAAAAGTTTAGTAACTTCAAATGTGTTTATATCTTAATCCCACTACTAGGCTATCCCAGGTGGCTTGGAGCTCCATTCCTCAATTTTCTCCCTTAAGGAGTCCAAGAAAATAATCCCAATGTCTGAATGCTACTGTTCTGACTAAAGCCATTTAACAAAAGTTAATTTCATATTTTATTGGTCAAATCAGGGTATATTATTAGGGACATCTAATTTCAGAGGGGCAGACAAGTACAATCATAGCATGTGGACCAAAAGCACAAAATATAGTAAACATCACCAGTACTGAGTATTATCTCTGCCTTGTAGAAAATGGCTTATCTCACTGGTAACCAATGCATCTATACATCTGGGAAAAAAAAGAATGTGTAAGGAATTACTCATACAGCAGAATAGAAATCAGCTGAGTCAGTATTCTCATAATGTTCACCAAAAATACCTAAATTTTTGAAGACAAAAACCACTGTAGGTTTCTACAAGTTTCTTGCTTACTGGCTTTCTTACCTGCCTGCCTGCCTGCCTCCTTCCTTCCTTCCTTCCTTCCTTCCTTCCTTCCTTCCTTCCTTCCTTCCTTCCTTCCTTCCTTCCTTCCTTCCTTCCTTCCTTCCTTCCTTCCTTCCTTCCTTCCTTCCTTCCTTCCTTCCTTTGTGCTAGAGCTGGGATTTAAATTCAGGGCCTGAGCACTGTCACTGAGCTTTTGTGCTCAAGGCTTGCATTCTACCACCTGATCCACAGCTCAATTTATGGCTTTTTGGTGGCTAATTAGAGATAAGAGTCTCATGGACTTTCCTTGGATTTGAACTGTGATTCTCAGATCTCAGCATCCTAAGTAGCTAGGATTATAGGAGTGAGCCACTGGTGCTTGGTTCCCAATTTCTTATCCAATAGACTTCACAAAGGTCAGCGACTGTAACAATGGTGTTCCTTGAGGACAAGCTATTTACCATTGTACTGAAAGAATCAATTCTAGAGTTACTGCAAATGTCACATGGGAATATAACAAGTAGCCTACAGCATCAACAAAGTGGCAGAGAAGAGACAGTACACCCTAAAGTAATTGTTTAGTTTGAGTTGACCTATCTTCATGACATTGAATTTCAAGAGTGAGGATAATGGCATATATACTTTGAACAGATAATGGCCCCTTTAACTGGGATGAAGACTAGAGAAGACGAAGCTCATCAAGGTTTGAACAGGGCTGGAGAGAGCAAAGGGAAGAAAAAACTGGTTTATTCAGCTTTCTAAAAGAATACATATTATATGTAGTGAGTAGGCCATGGAAATGTATCTTTGGGGCACAAAAATATCCAAAAACAAGGAGATTGAAAATGAAAGCTACCAATGTGATGAAGGTTGAAAGCATTGGACAAAGTGAGAGCAGCCAGAAAAGGGTTGTAATGGAAATGGGTAAAGAATCAAGAGCAGATGTATTTCCCCTGTGCTTCCTACCTGGCCTGTGCGGTAACATGGCTGTACAGTGTAAGCTCAGAGGATTCTAAAGTTATCTCAGATCATCTTCATGCTACCTTCTACCCGCAGGCCATTCACACACTTTTTACTACATGACCAGTCCAGGCCTAAACATGCTTCTCCCTTACTCTGATGGAACTATGAGCCACTCTTTCCCACACCATTAAGGCTACCAAATAAAATTTTAACCCTAAAAATGGCAGACACCATAAACAGAGCAAGTTAAATCTCAATGACTCTGAGTAAGACAAGTTATGTTGCTCATGTGTAGGAAATCTCTATTTTAAATGGAAAAGTATTTTCTCATGGACCTCTGTAAAACAAATCACAAGTTTCGATTATATTGGCCGATATATGAAAAGGGGAAAGGCAGAAATGATAAGTAAGTGAGAAACTAGACTGTTAATCAAATTATTGTAGACTTTTTGACTATTTGTTTTACTAGATATGATGGAGATTTAAGGGAAATAATTTATAAACACATAAAATCAAACACAGGATTTAAGGCTTTTTCCATGCATTGCAAGATCCTTCAATTATTTATATATTTTCTTAACACCTACCTGGGAATTTAGATATAGTTATTGATGTTATTCTTCAACCAAATTATCACTTATATATGATTGACAAATACTTTATGAAAGACATTATACAACTAAGTTTTAGTTCTGTGTCTATGTTATCCTTGCATCACATATTAGAGACTGAATGTGAGCAACACCTGCTCCACAAATAACTCAGTGATTCATCGGAACAGAAAAAGTTCAGCAGAATCGTTGACTGCTTTCTGATACAGATGGCATCTGTCACTTAAATAACTTAAGTTATTTAAATTAAGTAGTGAAAATATCTGACAATTTTTTTTTCCTGACAAATACAGCAAAGGAATCTGGAATAACATCTAAGAAATCAAAAGTCGCTTTTCGGGCGTTAAGATTTCTTTTCATTTAGGCAGCACACCATTGTATCTGCTTTCCCCCTCCCTCTTCCCTCCTCCCTCCTCCCTCTCTCTGTCTCTGTCTCTGTCTCTGTCTCTCAATCATAAATTCCATCTGCTTCTAAGTGTCATTGCTGGAGCTTGCAAGGAAACACTTTTGATTACCACTCAAAAGGTCTAACGTTTGAGACCTTGAATGCAAAACTTCTGATAAAAATAAACTTCAAGGTCTGAGAATACTCTTATCAGATCAACCGTATGGTCCCAGAGTAGGTTGCTTAAATCTTCTTGGCTGAGCTTGTGAGTGCAAAGCTTAATACCCACAGGCTTGCAATCTTTTTGAATGTGATTATAATTCAGCGCCAGCTTTGCATCCTGGATAAAGGTTCCCCCTTGAACACAAAGTATGTTACATGCTTGTGTGCTAGTGATCAAAATACTCTGAGGATTATGGCACTTGCTGTTCTTAAACCTCCAAAATGGTGTTAAAATGCTACATCCAATCAGCTAAGCTGTAAATTAAATTTTTGTAGATTGAAGACATAGTTTTATTTCCTATGCCAGAAACTCATTTCAACCCTAGCATTTCTGTTAGCACATTGCATCTAGCAGCATAACTCAAGAGGTTTAATGAAAGTTTAAAAACAATCTGTTGCAGATTTTGTGCCTAATTTATTTTTAATTGCAAATTGTACAACACATTATTGCCTGTGAAAATAGAAATTTAATTTCCTTCCTGTTATTTTTTCTCTTTTTTCTTTCATTTTTCTTTCCCTTCTTTTTTTAATAACTCTAATAAAGGCTCTTTAATGTGCTGTTTTCTGGATTTTATTTCTTTCTAGTTAGATCCTTGATTGTGCAGTCTTTGGAAAATGTAGCTTATGCCTCTTAGCATTATTCTTCATGCACATTTTCATGCTTAAGAATGTGCTATTCAGAATTCTGTAAAGAGGTTTCATTTAAGCAATTATTCCAAGTGGATAGCATGCGCCATTGTTACAGCCCTGATTCATCCCATGTAACATTTCTCATTGCTGTACCTGGCTGTTGATTCCTGCTAACTACCAGTGTTCTTATTCATACTTAGAGTCGTTTTAGATTGTGGAGCTTCCCTTAATGGTAATAGAGGAAAAGCACATGCAAGATAATTTTAATTATAAGAACAGCTGGAGAGTTTATAAAAATTAAATATTCTACTCCATATTTTTATAATAGTAGAACAAAGTACTTTATTAGCATAGAGTTGCTTTTTAATGTGACCTTTAATTTTTTAATTGGTCTTTTCTAAAATGCATTGAAAGAAAAATCAAACAAAAGTATTCATTCTGGTCTTTCTGAAAGTTTTGTCACACTCCACTGCATCTGGTAGTTTGACTTAGGATGAGAATCGGAAATGAAGCTTAATGTGAGTGCTATCAACGGATTCGGGGAAAATGTCAAAATACAAGAGAGGGAAACACAGGTCTTTTTGTGCTGCATTTGCATTCCCTTCTGAAATCTTTGGCACTTTACATCAGAAAGTGAGTTGTATTATTTATTTTCCATTTTCTCACTTTTCTGCTTCTCTGTTGTCCTCAGAGAGTAACCATCAGCCCATTCCCTGAAGCCCTCTCCTCTTCTTGTTGGGCATTGTGTCAGCTAAGTCAGCTGCCTTCATAGCTGGTGACAAACCAGGGACTGCTTCTTGTTGGAAAGGAATGTGATGAGTGTAATGACCAGGTCTCTCTTTCCTCCTTTAATGGCTTCTTGTTCCTGACTGCTGCTTAGAGCAGGTGCATCACACAATTTTAAGCTTGAAGTTGAATGTATTTCATCCTTTCCCAGTTAATTTTCAATTATTTGCTAAGGGAGAATAATTTCTTTTCTCTTTGGTTAGGCATAAGTTCAGTGTGAAGTAAGCATACTTTCAAATTATAAGTAAGTATATGCCCCCATGCTGAACAGTAACGCATCTTTCGCCATTCAATTTTTACATCATAGTTGTATCCGTACCAGGTCAGATTTAGACATGAATAGAGATGTTCCTCGAGCTATAATTTTACAAGCTTACCTTTTGCTAGAAAGCAGCTTGTAAGTTACACAAATAAATAAGTAAAGGTAAAAATTTATGGTATAGTTAATGCCAAGTGAATGCATTCCAAAATTATTTACTCTGAATAAATAGAGTAATTTCAAATACTAAAAAAAAAGCATTTACAAGTAACCATTTGAATATAAAAAGAATTTGTAATGCAGATGTAGCAAATGTTAAGCAGAGATTCTATTCCCACTGTATAAATAGAGTATTGATTTTGGAGTCATTCTTCCTGCATTCAAGTTATAGTGCCAGTAAACATGATATGATTGTAGTCAAGGTAACCTAGCTTCTTTATGCCTTACTATCTTCACTTACAGAGAAGGGGTAATAATTACTCATAATACCTGTGACATACATTGTTTGGAGAATGAATTATATGTCTGGATCATGGGAAGAGATCAGTGAATTTTAGCTCTGTGTGTGTGTGTGTGTGTGTGAGTGTGTGTGTGTGTGTGAGTGTGTGTGTGCATATACCCATCAGGGGGCTTAAACTTAGGCCCTGAGCAATGTCCTTGAGCTTTGTGCCCTAGATAGTGCTCTTACGACTTGATCCACTGCTCCATTTCTAACTTTGTGGTGGTTAATTAAGATGACCCATTGCAACAATGATACCCACAAGACACTATATTGGAAATGAACTTCACAACTTCAAGGGGGAGGAGTGAGGAAGGTGGGGGAGGAGAAGGGACAGTGGAAGAACAACAAAGGAAGGGGTAACAATGCTCAACAAGAAATGAACTCATTGCCTTACTCATGCAACTGTAACCCCCCACCCTGTACAGCATCTTTATAATAAAATAATCTTTTAAAAAAAAATCTTACAGATTTTCCTGCCCAGCCTAACAGGTGTGAGGCACCAGTGCCTGGCTGCAATGATTATTTTTTAGATCTCCACGTAACTTGAAATATTCACATTTGTGAGAGTTAAACAAAGAATTGTAGACAGAAGAGTTAGAGTAGGAGGGTGCATAGTTCTTGTCCTCGGAGAGGTCGGTCATTGAATGAAGATTCCAGCTAGACTGTAAAAGAGGACTGGAGGTCATCTGAAAGATGTAACCACAATGAAAGCAAAAGGAATACCCGGTGGGCTCAGGCAAGACAAGAAAAGCTGTGCAAGATTTAGGAAAGCCAATAATAGAATTTTAGTAGTGAGCAGAAAAGGTGACAAGGCAGTATGTAGACTATATAAATACATGTCGGGACTCATATTTCTCTCTTGAGTTATCTGTCCTGTCTATCTGAAGTAACTCTCTTCCATCAAAATACAGGACATAAAACAGCCACATAACACCTGAGTAGTTCTGTTATTTTAACCCACTGAGACTAGGCCCGAATATCCTTATCATTTGCTGTCATCTCCTTCACTTATCCTTTACTAAAACATGTGAATATATCTTTTCTTTACCCATAAAACCTCAGTAGCCAGCCTAGACCAATTACAGTAAAAATGTTATCTCACAGGTTTTTTTCATCTTTATAATTAGTTCAACAACAAAAATCTAATCTGTAAGGAAATGTGACATGTACAGACATAAAATTTGGACTGCTTAGAGAAAGTGGAAAATAATTTATTTTGGCAAGATCCATGACAAATCTGCCCATTGCAAATAGTGTTAATACTGCCACTGAACACTTGGATAATAGCTCCCTGCTGCACTTGACTTTGTCTAAGACCTTACATTGAAAGAACCCAAATGATGACAATGGATTGACTCATTTCCTTTTTAGATTTTCTAAGCTAGTTAAATATAGGTTGTTGCAGTAATTGCATATTTACTACTTCACTTTTGCATCTTTTCCATTTTTAAATTTTATCCCCCTGTCATGAGTTTGAGATGTTAAAGAGTCCTAACTACTGGCAATTCGGTGACCAATGAATGTAAGCAACAAACACTATACTTTGTCTCAGAAGGCTAATTTAGACTGCTGTAAATTAGTAGCATAGAGTCAAGAAACCAATGTGGTCAAAGTAAGATGTGTGAAACTGCCTGCTGTTGGTCTTGCTCTGTGATGTGACACTGTTTGATTAGTGTCTCACAAGATATAAAGCAGATTTTCCTTACTTTCACATCTGTAATTATCATGTAACTATTTAAGCTGACCCTAGAGCCATGGTTTTTGAAGAATATTTGCAAACTTGGTTTTGTGGTGAGAACTATAAATAGTACTTGTCATAAGAAAACCAGGGAGACATACTACTAAATCAAAGATCCATTCTTCCACAAGACATGCATGTTCTTTAGTTGATGGTTTGTCCTAAAATCTGGTACATATTCTTCAACTATACAATGGATTTTATTTACTTGTTGGAGGATGTTAGTTGATTTTGTTAGCATCATTTTGAATTTGTTATAGCATATCAATTTGGCAAAATAGGAAGTTTTGTTATATGCAAATTATTTTATGTTTTAATTCTTGTATTATCTTTACAAAGGGGCTTCAATTCAATACGTCAGTATTTAAGTTACAATTCATCTTGATCAATGTCACCTCTTTTGTCCTTCTATTTTATTGTTGTTTTTGAACCAGGGTCTTACAATGTAACCCAGTCTGGCTCTGAACTCATCATCAGCCTTCTGTCTCAGTTTTCCAAGTATTGGGATTACAAGCATGAGCCCACATGCCAGTTTATATACAACTGATTTTTAAGTGGGAGCTATTGACAGAGATCGTTGTATACCTAAACATTGTATCCATTAAGAAATCTGTACATGGTTTGAACAAATTATTTTCTAAAAAGATTAGAACAGAAAAATCGAGTAACTCTCTAATAAATTATACTCCAATATTCAATTTGTTCTATCTTTTCAAGCAGAATTAGTTTGAGAAGTATTTTAGTTCATTTATTATCGGAAAAGACCTTACTAGATTATTCAAGCACGAAAATTACCCCAAAAGCTTGCAAGATTTATAATACTTGTGAAAAAAAGAAGGCAATTCAAAACCTAATGAGACATTTTAGGCCTCATTTACATCTCTAACCTGACCCATTTTCTGCAAAACGTTTTTGTTGGTAATTTACATACTAAAAGCTAGTTATTTATCCATCCCGAACCAAAAAGTTGATGAGATTACTAATACCATGTGAAGTTAACATTACCCTAAAAGCTAAATGCAACCATTTCTAGAAGGTTAACTGTGGAGTCATTAATTTAGCTATAATCCTCATTACATGCCAGCAAGGCACCCAACTTTGAGTGACATGAAAGTCCAAATATCTCATTGGGAGAATGTGTCATAGGCAAGAGCCTTTCCAACACCTTGGAACTGAACCATATTGAGTTCTCTATGTAGGCACATGCATGCATGTTTTCTCACGAGAATAAGTATGAAATTCATTCTCTAAAACAATTTCACATGGGAGTTTGAATGTTTTCATCACAAAGAAATGGTCAAAATTTGAGGTCATCATTGTGCCATTTAGCCAAACTCTTCACTTTGCACAATATGTACTTTTGTGAGAATACCAGAATCTACCATACAAATATTCACAAACTGAAACTATGTAAACATATATATATATATACTAAAATTATATATCCCTGAATAATTTGAGTAACTTGTAACTTTAATAACTTACTCTTTTTTTAAAATTTATGTATTGTTATTGTTATTGTTATTGTGAAAATACCGTACTGAGGAGTTACAATTACATGGGCAAGGTAATGAATACATTCCTTATCAAGCATTGTTGCCTCCTCCTTTGTTTCCACTTCCCATCCCTTCCCATCTCCCCCCAACTTCCCTCCTGCCCCACCCCAGCCAAAGTTGTAAAGTTCATTTGTCAACATAACATCTTGTATATCTCATTGTTGCAATGGGTCCACCTGTATCTTTATTTAAACAATTTGTTTCTTCCCTTCCCCTCCACAAATTATACCAACATCAAATACAGTGAAAACAGGGGTTATACCATGGGGGAGGGACATACAAAGCAAAAAAAAAAATCATCTTATAAATACGTTAGAAACAATCGCAAGGAAGAAAAAACATTTGATTCCTTATCTTGGGGTTCATTTCGCCTAACAGGGGTTATGGTTACACAAGTCAGATAAAGGGACATCAAATACAGTGAAAACAGGGGTTATACCATGGGGGAGGGACATACAAAGCAAAAAAAAAAAATCATCTTATAAATACGTTAGAAACAATCGCAAGGAAGAAAAAACATTTGATTCCTTATCTTGGGGTTCATTTCGCCTAACAGGGGTTATGGTTACACAAGTCAGATAAAGGGTATGTTTCTTTTTGAACAATATTATCCCTTCCCTGATAACTTACACTTGATATACTGAATTTGTAGAAGCTCGACCAATAGTCTTCATAAAATAAACCTCAGTAAAATAAGAACTATGTGTGGGCATAATTTGTTTGAAACATCTTCGGTTATACCCTAAGACTTTCAAGTCTGTCCTAACTCATATGTACCCTCTCCCTAATGACCTAGAGACTGAGAAGTGTGAAATCTATCTACGCAGCTCCTTTTTAAGAAGTATTTTAACCACACTGTCCTTTTGTTAAGTCCTGGTCCTGTCCAGAGATCTCAACCTGATTTTAATCTGTTTGGCATCCATTGCCAGCCTTCTTGCCTAGATTAGTCTGACATTTCATCATCATGTAAAACAATCTGGCTCCAAATGTGTCAAAATTCAGAGAGCTTTGGCTGTAGGACTGGAAAACTGGAAACAGAGACTGGATCTTCTGAGACAGCTTCATGTCCATGTCTGTAATTGACAGACAGGTCTCTGTTCATTTTCTATTTGATTTTAGTTATTTAGTGACAAATTTCAGATTGCACCTGTTTATAGAAACTGTGTTTACATTTGTCTTCATGTTAGGATAGTGTTTACAAAAGACTCTACAACTGATTATGAGCGAAAGAAACTTCCTGATAAAGGTAATTACTAGAAACTCACAGGCAAATGTGTTATCTTATGACAGGTTAAGAATTGTGCTTGTTCCCTGTTTTCAGGCTGTCAGTCATCATTGGCTTTGCAGCTACGGTCTTCATAGCAGTGGCCACCATCATAGTTATGGCTGCCATAACACCTTTTGAATAGTTTGAAAAGTTAGGTTTGGCCAGGTGCTGAAAGCTCATACTGCTAAGGAGGCTGAGATAGTTCCATTGAGGTTTGAAGCCAGCCAGGACAAAAAAAATGCCCTAAAAGACTTATCTTCCACATAGTAAAAGGTCAGAAATGGAGATAGGGCTGAAATGGTAGAGCACCAGCCTTGAGCTGAATAGCTAAGTGAGAGCCTGAGGCTCTCAACTCAAGTCCTAATACCAGCACCAAAAAAAAAAAAAAAAAAAAAAAAAGAAAAGAAAAGAAAAAGAAAGAGCACTTGGCTATTTACAATACGTGTAGGCTGTCTGCTGTACTAGAATTAAGTGATAATTCTTAAGGAATTCTATATTCTTGGTATAAATGTTTTCTTTGTACAGAACATTCAAAGTACATACTAATAAAGGATAGATGACACCTCTACTTTTTGTATTACATGAAAACATCATGATACAGCAAACAATTTCTTATTTAGGGCTGATTTTATTTTGTCTTATCTGAGGTGATAGTATCATTTCAAGAGCTCCTATAATCTCATATTTTGAGAGATTCCATGCCTACTAATGCCTTTTCAATCATTCTAGAAATGTTGATTGAATGTTTACAGTATAGAAGTAATGAATGGAAGGACAATGAATCCTCCCTTGGTGGAGCTGACAGTCCCTCAGGGAAGCCAAATGTACAAAATAACCTCAGTGTAAAGAGGTTGTGCAAAATGTGAAAGATAGGAATGAACACAGTAGCATAATATCCAATAAGGAAGGTCGAATGAGTATTTAGGTAGGATGTTAAAAAGACTAGCTGTGGTGGAGGCATTCCATTCACAACAAAAAGAAAAAAAAAAAGAGCCAGACATGTAAAAATTAATGGGAAGGCATTCCATGAAGATGACGTCAGCACTTATATTCTGGCACATGCAGTATAGGTTGTGAAGTGCTTTAGAAACTGGACAAAGTCCATTCTGATTGGAACATTGTTGTCTATGTTAAGATACCATGTTTATGGTTTCAAGACATAGATGAGAGGTGTGAAATTGTGTGTGTAATGTCTAACAGTGGGCCATCACTTACACTGAATTTATACCCCAAATATGACAATCACCCCAACCAACTATCCTGCTATCATTAATAGTACCTGCCTTGAATAAGCTTATGACATAGGAAAGCGAAGGGAACATGTGTTTGCTTGAGCAGATCTGAGGAGGAAGAAAAAGGAAGAGTCTAGTTTAACACCACACAGAATTTGGGGGAAACTCATTGAACACATGAGCCATTTTTTCTTTCCCATGGCAGAAGAAATCAAAGGGCAGAAGTAGGTTGGATAATGGTACTAATGGAGTACCCATAAAAAATGTACAGAAATACACAAATAAGGCAGGAACATTCCTCTCCACTTGTATTATCTTTTGCAAGTAAAAACATATCACTTTTATAAAGGAAAATCATTTACATAATGTTGAATTTTATTCATTTGTATGTGAATCTTTTTGTGTTATTATAAAGTGAACAAGCAAGATATACCCAAATATATTATCACACTAGACTTGAGCACTTCAACTTAAATATCCTGAAAGTTAAATCCAGTGCCAAAAAGCTGAGAACCAAAGAAATGGTGGATCTGCTACTCAAGTACAGCCAACTATATTTTTTCAGTATTTTATCTACATCTTCAGTGAAGACTCTATACCTATAAAATGAGTAGCTATATCAAATTGAGCTATTTATTCCTTTTTCCTATAAAAAGCCCTATAAACTACATATAGTTATAGATGTGTACACATAAATACCCATAGACACTGGTGATGGAACTTATAATCCTAATTGGAGAGCAAAGGTAGAAGAATCATGATGCAAATTGTCCTGTGCAAAAATGCAAGACTATTTGAAAAACAATGTAAAAGCAAAAGGTCTGAGGATATGGCTTGAGAGACAGAACACTTTCATAGCAAGCTTAAGGCCTGGAGTTCAACCCCTTATAATACATATACATTAAATTGTCAATAAGATGTCAACATATACGTACATTATTCTAGTGAATTCTAATCATTTGTTGAGCCATGTAAACAGAATGCTCTTCTCTCTCCAGGTTAAGAGGAAGAGCTGCTGCCTAAGAAGAGCTCTGTAAACTAAGTGGGCATCATTCTTCACACACACCAGAAGGTCCAGGAGACCTACACACAACATACTGAGTTTGCTGGAAGCCAGCCTTTTCTGGAGCTCAAGATTGGCCCCCGGTGACAACCCAGCAATGGTGAGTGTGTACAGAAGACCAGGTGCTTAGATACCCTGGTTTTATGTTATCTACTTAATTCTATCATTCTTGCAAACAAAACTTCCAGGAAACTGTCAAACAATGAGCTCCTTTTGATACATTTTCTACGCTTTGCCCAGAGCCATGGTATTTCTTTCTATAAAGCAATGGTAGTTTACTTTCGCTAACTTGGTCCTGTAAGTACCTGATGTCATATATGTAAACACAAGAAATGAGAGACTATTTTATAAGTCTTAATTGTCATTTCAAGATATTAGTTAAAAGCAGCTAATAGCAAATATCCAGTTGCCAATAACTATTGAGATTGAGAAATTCCTAAGGAGAATTTCATTCGGAAGAGGTGGAAAATGTAAAATAGCTTTAGTTCATGAAACAGGAAAGATAAATGTTGCCAGGAAAGAAATCTATATCAAGTGTGTAGTGAACTATGTGAATGAAATCTGTCGTATGCATCTCAGATCGTTAAATGGAAATCGAGGATATTTGCTGTGTTAATGAGCAAGTCCTATCCAACTACATAAAAGCAAGTTTATCTCAGGAGATATGATATGCAAATATAATTTTTATTGTTAGAATATTGTTGGATATAGTAATTCTGAATATATTGTAAAGTAAAAGTTTTATAAAGCTGAAGTTTTTCTTGCTTCCTTTTGCTATAGAGATTTAAAGTTTAGGGATTGAAATTTCTAAGTTTTTTTTTCAAACAAAATTAGAATTTTATTAACGACTTTATAAAAAGGAATTATAAAAAGTAGAAAAGCATAAAATTTTATGATTTACTGCACCATATACCCTTGGGCTGTTCAACTATTTTGAGGTCTCTGACTATATTTAGAGAGAACTAATTCCAGCATATGATATAGACATTGAAAGCAGAAATTCTATAGAACATCTAAATGTCACAGGTGTTATTGGAATGGAAATGTACTTTTCTATACATTCTGTAGGTATTATATATAGCTGGAGTTTTATGCCAGATTGTTACATTTTATTTTCTGACTTTGTCACCTATCACCTTTTTCCAAATTACTAGAAACTAAAAATACCCTCATGAAATTAAGAACATGAATGCTTTAGGATTAAAAAAAAAGAAAGCAATTTTTCTGTTACTGGTAAGATATATGCTATGTATCATCTCAATAGTATTGCTGAATTTTCTGTTAATATGGAATAGGTTTTACTTTGGAAGAAAAGTAGTCTGGGCAATCTAATTATTTTTTTAAAAGGAAGGAGAGAAATGGGCAATAAAGTTATTATGGAAATTTATGTTTAAGTAAAAATAGAGTTGAACATTAGAAAAATCATATACAGTTAAACTTCTGTATTTTGCTTAGATTTTTATCATGAAATCAAGGTTTTAGTGTTCTTGCAGAGAAAATTTATCATGTTTTGCAAAAAGTAAATAAATTTAAAGAAGATTATTATTTTTGGACATGTGAAATAATATGTACTAAATATATTATATAAAATCATCATTATCATCATCATCATCATAAACTTAAGCTGAGTGGAGGTGGCTCATGCCTGTAATCCTCACTATTCAGGAACCTAAGATCTGAGAATCAGGGTTCAAAGCCAGCCTGGGCAGACAAATCTGAGAAACTCATATCTCCAACTGTATAAATTTGGAAATTGAGGTGTGTTTCAATTGGTAGATTACCAATTTTAAACAAAAAGCAAAACAAGGGTTCAACAGCCTTAATTCAAGCCCTACTACAAGTAGAAAGTACCAAAGCCCTATTGTTTATGCCAGTCTGCATATTTTTAAGACAAGCTGTTCAACATAGAGTGACTCACAAGTATGTGGGAGAAATACTGTCTTTAAACAGTACTCTTGTTTGCTTAGAGCATCCTCTTTTAATGAGTAAAAATATATTTAACTTTTTAGCACCAAGTTTGACCCTTGAAAGTTATGAATATCCAAACTCTGCTCTGGTATATACCACTTCAGTCTAATGACATTACTCTAGTCCCACTTATCATCACATATGCCATTTATAAATTAATTAAAATAATAGGTTCTCTTTATGACAGCATTTCTTTGGGGTTAGTTATTTGAACAACTTTTCCTGTAAACACTTTCTGAGAAATTTTGCATATACCTAATAACATTCAAAAAAACACAACTGCTTTCATGCTAGGATGGAAAAGATTTCTTTTAAGTAAATCAAAACAAAAATACCAGCTGCTTTTTCTCCTTCTTTCATAATCATATTGTCTTCTGGATGGTGGTAATTTGCTGTAGGGAAAGGAGATGTCTTGTGCAATGTACGATCATTTTGCCTGTCTGGGTATTGGAAAACCAGTTCAGGATATGACCTGACTTATTCAACTGACTCCAATTTCACATACTCTTTTCCCTCTACATTATCATTTAAATTCCTGTTCATATTTTGACAACTTTCCACTGCAGAAAGCATAGAAAATATCAAAGTGCACTTCTTGAGTCTTCGTTCTGAAGCCAAGATACATGATTCTTCAACTAATATTTCAATACTATGTAGTGTCACACAGAATGGAAATCTCATTTTGAATATGCCACTGCAATAATGTAAAGTCAAAGGCTATAATTAGTCTGAATAATTCTAGCAAAAAATATTTAAGAAAGCGTAATTTTAGTATGTAAAGGAGTTTATTGTAAGCCACATCCTCCCCCTAAGAAAATATTTATGTGCCAGGAATTTTGTTGCTAAAGTGCATGAAGACCACATCTAAACTGTAGCATCACTACCTCTTGTTCTAAGTGATGTAAGAACTAAAGTACAAAACTTTACTTCAACTTATAGAAAGCAAGAAGTTAAGATTATCACTCAGAGGGATAGGAGGTGCATAGAGAACATGATGTTTAAACTGAATTAACATTTTAGTAGTTTAGAGAGAAGTGGCTGAGACATTCATTACCAGAACAAAAATATACAGAAGCATAAACAAGTTGGGTTTCCATTTAAAAATCACAGTATTTGTTGATGTGCCAAGGAAGGAGAGAAGACTGGCCGGGCACCAGTGGCTCACGCCTGTAATCTTAGCTACTCAGGAGGCTGAGATCTGAGGATTCCTGTTCAAAGCCAGCCCGGGCAGGAAAGTCCGTGAGACTCTTCTCTCCAATAAACCACTAGAAAAAAAACTGGAAGTGGAGCTGTGTCTCAAGAGGTAGAGCGCTCACCTTGAGCTGAAGAGCTGAGGGGCAGTGCTCAGGCCCAGAGTTCAAGCCCCATGACTGACCAAAAAAAAAAAAAAAAAAAAAAAAACCAATCAACCAAACCAAACAAAACAAAAAAACAGAAAGGAAAGGACTATGGAGAAAAAGGGTGAAAGTAAGGAGAAACAGAGATGAGTACATGGATTCCATTACAGATTCAGGAAGACCATGCATTAAGAGGTTGACGATGAGAAAGAAGTATCCCTTAATTTTCCTATGAGGGAGCAGGAAATCATTCTCTCTCTCTTTGAAAAAACTCTATTTCTTCCTACTTTATCCTACTACACTGAAGTAAGCACGTTACATAAAAGAAGGAGATATCTATTATATATGTATGCATGTATGTGTATGTATACATATATATACATATGTGTGTGTGTATATATATATATACATATATATATATATATATATATGGACACACATGATGGCTTAAGCCTGTGTTTCTAGACATTGGGGAGGTAGAGATCAAGAATCACAGTTTGATACCAACCAGGGCAAAAATGCCCACAAGAGTCCATCTCAAGCAGTGATTGAATGCAATGGTGAGTGCTCATCATCCCCAGCAACATGAAGAAGCACAAATAGGAGGATTTCAGCCTGCAGATAAAGTGGGGCCCTCTCTCAGAAATAGCCAAGGCTTAAAGGCAATGTAATTGTTTACCAAGCGATAGAAAAACTACCTACCAAACTCAAGGTCAATCCACATACAGTTAAAGGATGAGATAGAAGAAGACAAAAGAATGACTCTACAGAGTTATAGTTATGATCAGTTATGACAGACTAAATGGCTGAAAAATGTAGTCTGACTGCATTCTGGAGGTTGGAAATCTAGGCTAGCAGTCCAAATTTTGTGTCATTGGCTTTTAGATTGTCATTAGTAGATAAGATTGCTTGAAGAAAACATGGGGATATTATGAAAGCAAAACTTTTCCTGAGCAGAAAACACTGAGAAAACCAAACTTTATTGAGCAGAAAAGCAATTGCTAACTCACTATTACTCCTGAGAAGGAATAGACAGAGAAATAAGAGAAACATGGAAATCAGGCCCATGGCTCAAGTTGGCAGAATAAGGGAACATCTCAACAAGGAGTTAACATCTCAGGAAGATAGAAGTTGTGAGGAAGTATTCCCAGAATTAGTCAGTGAGGTTATCTTTGGTCATTGGTTGCCTTTGTAGGCATGTTTTCTGGTGTTGCTGTTTTGTTTTATCCTTTTTAAAAAAATTGGTCCTGGGACTTGAACTCATGGCCTGGGCCCTGACCTGCACTTTTATGTATGCTTAAGGCTCTCTACCACTTGAGCTATAGCTCAACTTCTGGCTATTTTGGTGCCTAACTGGAAATAAGAGTCTCACAGACATTTCTTCCCCACCTGACTTTAAATTGTGATTTTCAGACCTCAGCCAACTGTTTGGATAGGATTATAGACCTGAACCACCAGGCCCAACTTTGTAGTTTTAATTGAGCAATTGGGGAAGATCCACATGGAGAAAAATGTTGTTCTGGGAATACTAGATGAAGGGGTAGGATCAATAAATGTCGTCAACACTAAATTTGAGTGCAAAATTGGAAGATATAGCTTGGAATGGATATGAAGAAAGATGTGAAATAAACAGGTCTTTCTTAATGATAGTGTAAAATTCCTGGAAAAAGAAGTAGACAAAAATAGACCCAGCAATCCAGTATAGATTGTGGTTCCTGAAGGGAAGATGCCTCTTCTGATGTATTAGAAGGAAAAGAGAAAGGAGGCACATTGGATTCTAAAAAGTCTTTTATAGGTGGCAGAGCTTGAAACTATGCTGCACAATAAAAGGTAATGTTGAGCGAGTAAACGGCTCTTGAAGTAATCATTGCTTTGAATGGAAGAGAATTATAGCTACAGAACTATAGTAGAATTTTCCACCATTACTGTGAGGTTATTAATAAGTTTGAGGACTAGGCATATTTAGAGGGACGCATTTTCTTTTATCCACAACATTTCCAGCAGGAAAACCTAGTTGTATTAAACTAGGATGGAAAATTTGCAAGTGGGCAAGTAAAGAGCAAATGGACATGAAACTGTAAGATAGACAAGAAAGTGATTGGCCACAAATTCTAACCATGGTAGGACTCAAGGGAAAGATAGAAAGCGTTTGAGGTAAAGGTGCTGCTGGAGAATAGAATCAGTGAGAGTAACTGTTTTTTTTCTTGCTTGCTTGCTATTGTTTCTAACATATTTATAAGGTACCATGTGATTTTTTTTGTTCCTTTGTACATCCCTCCCCCATGGAATAACCCCTGTTTTCACTGTATTTGATGTCAATATAATTTGGGGAGGGCAAGGGAAAAAACAAAATGTTTAAATAAGGATACAGGTTGACCCATTGTAACAATGAGATGTACAAGATACTGTTGAACAACAAACTTTACAATTTAGGTGTGTGTGGGGTGGGTAGTGTAGTTGTGGAAGTGGGAGGGAAGATGGTAGGGGAAAAACAAAGGAGGAGGTAACAATCCTTGATAAGAAATGTACTCTACTTTATTCTTATAACTGTAACCTCTCTGTACAGTATTTTCACAATAAAAACTTATAACAAATAAATAATCTCAAGTCAAAAGAAAAAAGAAATAGACTAGTAAGGAAGATTGGAGCAAGATTATAGTATATCCTAATTCAATATTTCAAAGTTGAACTGTATGAACATCTTCTTTTGTGACATTGAGAGTGTTTAATCTGTAATGAAGGAAAAGCATGAACAAAATGTGATTGTGAAGAAACAGAGTTGAAACCATACCACTCAACGGTTACAGTGATCATGGTGAGAGCTAGTTGCCAAAATCTTAAATTGATGACATGTGTAGTAGTTGGTAGCAAGGCGGTGGGGGAGATGCATAGCTAGTTAGCATGAGACTCAAACCAAAATCCCCCAGGAGGTACCATAACCAAATAAAGGCATGGTAGACTATAAGGAAGTTGTATGGTACAGCAGAGAAAGGATCTTTCATAATTAGCATTGTCTTGTTCTTACATCATATCAATTTGTCTTATTCTACATAATTAAGAGTCTCAGGCGCCTATGCAGTTCAGCTAATTACTCTTCCAGTCTTGTATCAATGTCTGCATTCATAATGAGGCTCAAATCCACTACTGAATTCTCTGTCAGAACAGGAATGCTCCAAGTCTTACTAACAGCACAGAAGACACTGATGCTCTCTAGCTTCCTAACTAGTGATAAAAGAAATAATCATTATCACCATTGTGCCTCAGATTTCTCATCTATAGAAAGGAATAAAAATACTTGCTTCTCATATGAAACTCTGAGGGTTAATGCGAGTATTGTATATAACACCACGCTGATGTTATCTGTCACCTAATGATATATTTGATAAGTAGATTATAATGGAATTACCATCATTAACATTGTGTAACTAATTTTTTTATGTCTAAATAGTTCCCAAGGCTTCTTGAAGTAAACCAGGTTCTCCCCAGTCTCTAAAAACCCTCAGGTGCCCTTTGCTCTACCACTGACTGGATCATGCATCTTAAACCTGCCCACATATCTTTTAACCTAAAAGTTATTATCTTTCTGCCTCTCAACAGTGAACAGATAAACCTTATCTGACAACAACCCCAGCACTGTGAACAGAATCTGAATCAATGCAGGTGATATTTAATTTTAAGTAGCACCAAAACAACCTATGACATGCCATTTAAGAAAATATGGACTGTCCTCTTGTATACTGAATAGGCATTGAAAGACAATGCAACAAAGATAGACTGCAAATCTGAGTTGAGCAAGGATACTAAGTTGGCTAGGAGGATAGATAATTATGAATTACAATAATCAGTCTTAGAAATGAGGTAGATTCTAACATCTCCACATGCTACCTGCTGAGCCAAGGTCTTCATCTGGCAATATTTCAAATAGGATAAAAAAAGTTATTTGAGTAACTTTCGGCAAAGGTTTATAAAGCATCAAATCCCAGAGTAGCATATTAAAAGACCTAGTATTTCAAAGTTTAGTAATTGGATTATTATTTAAATGAATCACTTTTTAAGATGTCATGCCCAACAGGAAACTGTCCTTGTGAGCCAAAATTCAGCCTTTTTTAAGTTTAGAATTAAATCACATGGGTGGCTGGCATGGCATATAGGTGAAGTTGGTGGTAATCTGATAGAACAAAGCATTAGGAGATGATAGATTGTGATTACTTTATCCTTGTAATATATGTTTACTGCCATTATAAGATCCCAACAGAAAAATAATTCAAACATCTCAAATCTAGTGGTTTCAATTTTTGAAATATATTAATTACAGATTGCCTTTCAAAGTGTTTAGTTAAAAAAAAAAGAGAGAGAGAAAAAGAAGGAATGGGGGCAGTCCCAAAAATAGAAATCAGATGAAGCAGTGCTAGAAACTACTGCTCATAAATTATCATGGAAAGGGAAAAGCAAGCTGTGTTCCCTGAACACAGATTTTTATGGGAGAAAAAAAATCAATATATGCGATATAGCCTTTATGTATCCTACACTAACTATTATATAATTTTGATAATGTGAAAGAAAGACACTGAAGCTAGGTGTGGTGGCTAGCTCATGCCTATCATCCTAGGTGCTGCCACAGATATAGACAGCAGGAAGAAAGTGGTTTGAAGTGACTCCTGGCAAACTATTTGTAATACCACATCTCTGTCAATAAAAAGCCAGGAGTGGTGGTATTGCCTTGTCATCTTACAAGGCAGGAAACATAAATAGGAGGATTATAGTCCACGTCAGCCCTCGTATAACATCCTATCTGGAGAAGTAATGAAAGTAAAAAGGAGGTAGAAGGTATGAGTCAAGCAACAAAAGTACATGCCTAGCAAGTTCAAGGCCCTGAGTTCAAACCTCGTCACCACCAAAAGGAAGTAAAAAGTTGACTCTCTAAAAACTACAGACATTAAATCATAGAGCTGAGACTGGATTATGCCAAAGATATTATACTATTATATGAAATATCAACTCAATCTTATATTGTCTAGAGAGCCCTGGACCATTCATCTATTTGTTCTGAACCTATTAAGTTCTTAACCAATCTGTTCTGATGTTGACATAACAGAGATGAGTTAAAAAACAAGAACCAAACAAATGCTTCATGAGGTCTGAGAAAATTCAGACTACTATGACAAATTTTGTCAAAATTAGCCATTTTCTTTAAAGAATTCTTACACTAACAAATCAAGAGGCAGGATTCTAAGGTGACAGAACTGACCTTCTATTAAAATAAGCTTGTTAGAAGGATGGGGAAAGAGGAGATAGTTGACAGAGAGATACATCATATTGAGTCTGGTTATATATTAAGTAATTGTGTTGATTAAAAAGTTGTAGATATACTTGTATAAATTATAGATTTTTAGAATGTGACTTAAAATATATAAAAGGGATTGTTAAAGTTTCTCTTTAAAAGATTTCAGAAAACATTAGGGCAATCAATGTATTAAGATTTTTTGAGATTTCAAAATAAAAAAAAACTACATTTTTTCAAATTCCCTAATTATAATTAAGAACTATGTCAATAATAAGATAATCATAATTATTATAATTAAATTAAATAATTAAATTCGTAGTGGGTAGACATTTTGAAAAGAATATGACCTCTATTGGTCACCTCTGGCACTCGGCTAATTTAATTGTGGTATAAATGTTTCATAGTGGGCCTATTTCATATCTGATAGATGAAATCCATACAGGAATATTCTTCCTTTAGAAAAAACCTTTTAAAATTACCAAAGATCCTAGACAGTGTTCAAGCCCCACGACCGACAAAAAAAAAATGTAAATTAAACCTAATAGGCAGAATGGTAATTGCAAAGGCTCTTTAGGAACTTTAACTTGATGATATAATAATCCTTCCCATTTATTATAAAAGATACAAATTTTTTAAAGGCAGGGTCAATGTAAATATTAATATATTTTACTCAAGTTAAAAATGTTATTTTCTAAGTTTGAGCTAACTTCATTATTCTGTCTCTTCTTGGTAGTCAGTTTATTATTCAGGGTTCTCTCGATTAAACCCTGTCACTTCACGGGAAGTTCAAGAGAACCGTGTGTCATTGATATTATGGAAACAGATGTTACTGATCAATACATTTTGAACCACATAGAGAGTATATCTTTAAGGACATAATTCATCAAAAACAGGCTTGCTGGGTGTCTTCATGCTATTTTCATTGATTTTTCACTCTGTGGGAAGACATGGTAGATATTCTATGTGACACAGCTATATTCATAATGAAAGAAGTTGGTTGTTCAAGAAATGCACAGTTATAAAGGAAAAAAATCAAGCATAAGGATTCTAATCTTGGTTTAGTTTTCATTACCACTATACATATTCTTTTACAATGAATCAGTACACATTGCCAATATTCTATGTACCTATTTGTTAAAGAAAAATTTTAAAGAATAGTGAAGTTCACATTGAAAAGCATGCTAAAATAATTCCTATTGAACAATGAACAATTGGATTATAATAATCCCCTGATCTTACACATCATTATCCATATATATGATATGAATTTACAAAGCAAGATAAAAGATTCCTTTCCATATTTACAAAGAATCTGAGATGAGGATTATAAAATAGAATATTAATGCTCATCAGAAGTGGGAGGAAAATCCTGATCTATGCATGAGATCTTTCTTTTTCAGTCTTTTGGAAGTTATATGAAGGAGTTGGTCATTTAACAAAGTAGTTTATGAGTACAATATGTCTTGACCAATCATTTCAACATTCTCACCCAACTCTATGAGCCCACTCTCCTCCACTCTATTGCTTCACTCTCCTTCATTTTGTAGTCTATACATTGGATTCTTGTCTGTATAGCCCACCTCTTTTCTTCATTCTCCTACCACTTTCTCCTAGACCCCACCCCACCCCTTTCAAGTACATGCTTCCTGGAGTTTTATTTTGCTGAACTTTGTTTTTGTCTTCTAAGGAATTACACTATTTGAAATCACCCTTGAATCTACTGTATTTCAGGGAAAACATTTGTATATATTTGCATATTACCCAATGTATTTACTTGTGAGATTATAAACTAAATCTAGCTTCCACATATAAGGGAAAACATGCATCTTTTGTCTCTTTGAGCCTAACTTGCTTCACTTAATGTAAGTGGGTTGTAGTCATGGCTTAGTTGTTAGAGTGCTACCCAATGAGGGAAAGTGTCAAGTACTAAGTCTGAGTTCTGGTATCCAACCTAAATGAGAAAGGGGAAAAAAAGAGAGAGAGAGATGTGGGGAGAAAGAGAGAGAGAGAGAAAGAGAGAGAGAGAGAGAGAGAGAGAGAGAGAGAGAGAGAGAGAGAGAGAGAAAGAGAGAGAGATTATCAATTTTAAATTGTACAGTGTGTTGTGTCTTTAATTTATAAGTTATACCACAGATTTACATATTAAATCCAATGCCTGTCCAGATAGTTCATCATTCTAACTTTATTATCAAATTAAAGTTATGACACCACATCACTGTAACTTGTTAGAAATGTGCTCCCCAATTGTCTATTTTAAAAGTCCTATTTGTAAGCCAAGGGCAGATGGCTCACACCTGTATTCCTAGCAACTCAGGAGGCCAAATGCTGAGGGTCACAGTTCTAAGACAGCCCAGGCAGGAAAGTCCCTGAGACATTTATCTCCAATTAACCACCAGAAAGCTGGAAGCAAAGTTCTGGCTTAAATAGTAAAGCTCCAGCCTTGAGAATAAATCTCAGAGATTGTTCTCAGGCCCTGAATTCAAGCCCTAGGCTAGGTTAAGTGGCTCATGTCTTTGATCCTAGCTACACAGGAGGCTGAGATCAAAAGGTTCACAATCCAGGCCAATCTGGACAAAACTGACAGAATTCAATCACCGAAATAACTAAAATAAGAAGAGCTGGTGGTATGGCTCAAGTGGTACAGTGCTAGAAATCGGTACATCTTAGCATACATTCTAGTGATACATCCTGGTATTCAGTGGTACATCCCAGTGATTAGCATGCATAAAGATCAAACCCAGTATTGTCAAAGAACAAATCATTCCTATTTATTAAAAAAAACTATTTATATAGTTACATGTAACAATTATTTCCTATCTACTGAATCTACTAATAGGTACTTTACATGTATTTCTCTCCTGGTCCTGTCTTAATTTGGTATCTGAGGACCATAGGATGTCTCCCCTCTTTCCATACACCAGTCTAACTATCTGATATAGTATGATCTTTGAAACAATTGTTCTTTCCTTGTTGTTTGTATACTTAGTTCACTACATTGCATTGCTGACTAGTTTTTCATTGAATGGATATATCTAGTTTATTTATTCAACTATAGATGGAACTTTTGTGCTACAAGCCTTCCAGCTTTTAATGCCTAATAGAATTTTGATAGGAATTGCATAAAAGTAAAAATAATGCACAGCATTATTAACACATCAAGAAAGTTATATTTCCATTTTTCTGTCTTTATTAACAATATATTTTTTCAATTTTTAGTAGAAAAATCTTGCACATAACTATGCCATTTTATCCCTACATATCTTACAAAATCTAATGTTTTATATTGTTTGGGCAGTTTTGGAATTTGAACTCAAGTCTTTATACTTGGTTAGCTTTTTTTTCTTTCTAGGCAAATATAAGATCACTTGTCTTGAATTTTTGGTTCACATTTTATTTTTGCTTTGTAGATAAGTACAAAGGCCACTTGAGACATAGCCCAGCACTTTTTGCTTCAGTTTATTTTTCACAAAAGTTTCTTCTTTTCTCATGGGGCTGGCTTAGTGTTATTTTCCTGTCTATTCCTCCCACGTAGCTGGGATTATAGACATATCTCTATGCTCAGCTTGTTTGTTGAGATGGTGTCTCACATTTATTTTTTTTTAACCAGAATGACTTCTTAACTCAGTCCTCAGAATTTCTACCTCCCAAGTAGGTGCAAGCCTGCATTCTTGCTTTCAAATTTTGATAATATTTTAATGGTATTTTGTTATAAATGTTACCACAGAATTGTTGCATTTTTATACATAGAATTGCATTTTAGTTATTTATTGACACTGTATTTTGTAGCTTAAAATATCACTTATTGGTTCTATGAACTGTTTTGTAGATTCCAAAGATATTTGACTAGCTACTCTTATCATCCATAAGAGTTGTGCTTTTTGTTTCCAACTTGAACCTCCAGTTCAAATGTTAATATGTAATAGAGTAGAGAACACACAGACACGTGTGTGTGTGTGTATGTGTGTGTATGTGTGTGTGTGTGTGTGTGTGTGTGTGTGTGTGTGTGTGTGTGTGTGTGTGTGTGTGTGCTGGTCCTGGGACTTGACTCAGGGCCTAGATGTGGTTCCTGACCTTTTTCTCATAAATAAGGCTCTATCATTTGAGCTAGAGCTCCACTTCTAGCTTTATCGTTATTAATTGAAGAGGCTCAAAACATTACTCCCTAAACTCCACCTCGTATGTAAGCCTCCATTCCTTGATCTTATCCTTTGGGCTGGAGTTATCATATATTTTTCTTTTGTACATGTCATAAATTTCATAAAATATCATCATTGCACTTTTAAAAAGTTACCATCTAATGAAATTGACAAAGGAAAAAAGTGAATTTTCTACTTATCCATATACAATTTCTATGGTTCTATACAATAAATTTCTATCTTTTCCATTTTGTTTTTGCTTGAATAGTTTCTATGGTTTAGGTCTGCTCACTAGCAGATTTTATTCAGATTTTATTTAGAAATAGAAGACATAGTCCGTATGGTTAAAAATACCTGCATTAAAAACAGAAGTATTGGAGCCAGGCACCTGTGGCTCATGCCTGTAATCCTAGCTACTCAGGAGGCTGAGATCTGAAGATCACGGTTCAAAGCCAGCCTAGGCAGGAAAGTCTGTGAGACTCTTATCTCCAGTAAAACACTAGAAAACCACAAGTGGTGCTGTGGCTCAAGTGGTAGAGCTCTAGCCTTGAGCCGAAGAGCTGAACGACAGCACCCAGGCCCAGAGTTCAGGCCCCATGACCGACAAAAAAAAAATTATATATGTATATATATTATATATATGTATTAGCTAGCTTTTTTGTTGTTTTCTTTGTTTTTGTTTTTGGTGTTCTGTGTAATCTTAAAATGTTAGGTTTTTCTTCTGAATTTCATAGTTTCTGTCACAATGTCTACTGACTTTCTTTACTTTTTTCCACTGTGCTCAATGTTCCTCTCTCCTCTCTAGCTGATTTTCTCTTATCATTGTGATTCAGCAATTTGAGCACATTATTTTTGGTAGAGTTTCAGTTACTTGTTCTGCTTGAACTTCATTGAATGTTTTGATTGCAGATAGTATACATTTTTTGAATTTAGAAAAAATGTAGCCACAATTTTCACATGCTACCTTTTCTTAGATGTTGGTTACGCCTATATTAAATAGGTTATTGTAAAAAAAAAAATCACTGGTACCCTGTTAATTTTTTCCATTCTGTTCCCTCTCTTCTTTGAATTCATTCCAGTATCTATTTACAAGGTTATAATAAATTTTTTAATCAGTTATGGGGCTTGAACTCAAGGCCTGGGTGCTGTCCCTGAGCTTTTTCAATCATTGGGCTATGTGAAATTAGTCTTACTCTTTCTGGATTTGTCCTAAACTCTGCTAAGAAAGATCCACATCAACTTTAATGTAGGGATAATCTAAAATAATACCCTATCCTGGGTGTTTTAACCTTCTATCTTTCCATTCTAGCCTCTGGAAACACAAACTTTTTACAGTCTTGACTTATCTCTGAGAATTATCACTTGTATTATTGCTCTTTTCTAGTACTCCTTGCCCTAATATCTTCTTCTGTACATAACAGATCAAGGTGGCCATGACTCTTTTGCATTCTTCCTTGCCTGTAACAGTTGCTTTGAGTGTCCTAAACAACCTCTTCTTGTCTCTCCTTTCAGCAATATGGCTAGGCTCATTTTGTGTTGCTCTTGCTGTGTTGTGGCCCCTACGCTGCCTTCAAGCAGGAATTAGGGAAAATCTAAGGACTCATTCCTATTGTTTTATTTTCTCATGGATCAGAGTTCTGAATTTTCTGTCCTTTTGTCTATCCAGTATTTGAAAACTGTCTTTCAAATATTTTGTCTGATTTTGTGCTTTATGTTTTTTCTGGCTCATGTTATGCAAGTATTCACGGAAGTAAACATTTTTGTTGATTTGTTTATTTTTTTCTTCCTTTTTTCCTTTTGGAGATAAAATTTATGTGTCATTCCTAGCTAGAAGTTATTACTGATTGGAGTCAGAGAAAGATTAACCTGAAGAACTAAAACATTTTAGAATTACAGAAACATATATAATTATTGACATAAATGCTATATTTAGGGATAGGATGTCGCTCAGTGGCAAAGTGCTTGCTTAGGAAATGCAACATCCTGAGTTCAATCCCCAGTGCCAAAACAGAATAGTTCAAAAGGAAAAAAAAAGCTCTATTTATTTCCCAAGAGAATTCTAGACTCATAAACCATAAACTATAAACCATAAACCATAAACTATTTTAAAATATTAAGCTTAATAGACATATGTTTAAAAAATTCTACAGAATTTGCCTATGCAATTTGGAAAGTTTCAAAATAGCCCTAAAACTGTGCTTTCTTGACCTCTTCAGTATTGGGCTTAAGTTTATTGGAGGAGGATACCAAACACATCTGTCCTCTCCTATCATGTCACAGAGGGAAAGCTGGGCCACGGGTCTCAAGCCCTCTGGTGATACTGCACCTCTCACATTTCCACAAAGAGTTTGTTGTTTATTGGTTTTTTTCCGCCCTTCTACAATGCCTTATTTAAATCCTCTCAATGGATTCCAAGTTCTATTTCCTCTACTTGGTGACTTACAGGCAGCCTACATGCCATGGTTGAGTCTAAGAAATCCCTAGGAAATTGTGGCATCATCTTGGACGTGTGGGTGGACCACATTTGTGTGGAAGATGCCTATGTTGTATAGAATTGAAGGGCAGCGTGGGTCTGCTGCGTCTCCATGCCAGAGTTGTGAAAGCATCATGCTATATGAGCCACCTACCCTGTTCCCTGAGGGAGTGTGTGTCTCTGCACTTTTACTCCTTTAGAAACCATCATTGCAAGGAATTCTTGGGAAGGTGAAAGGAAGAACGTATCACAGTCAGATGGTAATAACTATTTAGACTATTTAAAAATCACTCAGCTTGCTCTGTATGAGAAAAACAAACCCTCAACAGTTATGTAGTGTATCCATTTTACATGGCTTTCTGATTTCACACTTGAGACAGCATGTTAATACTGGTGTTTAGAAAAATAGTTGCTTAAAATGTAAAATAGTTTCTCTGAAGCATTTAAAAGTTGAAGTAAAATATTCTAAAATTGGCATTAGTGAAAATAGAAAAAAAAATGACATTAGCACAACAGTTTCATTGTTTAACAAAATGAATGCCAAAAAGCCAAAAAATGGAAGGGCAATGGTGGGTGAGGGGCATGAATGGAGAGAGGAAGGGGACCAAATGAAGGTATTATAGTCAATGTACATTATGTAAAAATTGAAATATGTAACTTGAGAATAGAGACAGGAAGGAGTAAATGGGAAAGAACTATCAAAGGAGTGTATTGGTCAATGTGTGCTGTACTCATAACCTGACTTATGGAATTGTAACCCCTTTGTTCAACTACTCAATAATGTATATTTTTTAAAAAAATGTTTAATATTGGAAGTGGCACTGTGGCTCAAGTGGTAGAGTGCTTGCCTTGAGCTGAAGAGTGCAGGGACAGCACCCAAGCCCAGAGTTCAAGCCCCATGACCCACCAAAAAAAAAAAACAACATTTAATATTAGCACAATACTTTCAATGTTTTCTATTATTTTAAGATTATTCTCATATGTATACTATTTTCTTGTTAGTAACTTTACTGTAATTTTTATTGCTGCTCTGTTATGTTTGTGAAAGATAGTAAAATGTTTATTATTTATTTGTAATTATCTTAACTGGTTTGGGGATCAACTACATATATGTTCAGAATTTTCCAAGAAAAATGTAATTTATGTTAAAGTTCATACATATACGATGTGAGAACTTTGTAACATCCTTGCAACTGTAGATTTAGATCATTATCTCAGATTATATAAATATGACAGATGTCTTATTATTATATGAATATCCTATTACTGTAGATTAAAAAATCTTAGTAGGATAGAAAAAATAATTAAATTAAAGAGTAGAAAAATATAAAGTGCTAGATAACTTTTTAATTTTTGGTGTTTGTATATGAGTGTAGAAATAAGCATTCAGGGGACTGTGAAAGGGTATTAAGTCCAAGGCCTGTATCAACAGGAGCAGTGTAATACAGAAAAACATAAGACCTTTGCAGTACATGTGAACTTTAGGATTACAAATCTTAAGTGATTGATCACTGTATCTTTGAATGACATTAGCTTATTTCAGTATTTTATCAACATGTTCAAGAAATATAATTGATCCCCCATGATATAATGTTTTTAAATTTTAAATCACTATGCTTTTAGTATCTTTTAAGAAGTTGAACAAAGGAATTCAATGCAACATGTGAATTTAGGCGTACACTACATCTTGAGCCATGTCACTCTTTCCATCATAGCCTCATCTCTCCCACCCCCACTCCTCCCCTCAATATTCCTTTCACATAGATGCATTCGATATTCTACAGATATTCTCCCTTTCTTCTTCTCTTCTTTTGTCTATTCCCTTCCCCTTGATGTTTCCCCCACATAGGTAAAGTATCAGCTTCTTGGTATTTATTTTGTTAAAATAAGTTAGTTCTTCTTTAAGATCTTTTTTTTTTTTTGGTCCGGTCGTGGGGCCTGAACTCTGGGCCTGGGCGCTGTCCCTCAGCTCTTCAACTCAAGGCTAACACTCTACCAGTTGAGCCACAGCACCACTTCCAGCTTTTTTTTTTTTCATTTTGCTTGTGTGGTGCTGAGGAATCGAACCCAGGGCCTCATGCATGCGAGGCAAGCACTCTATCACTGAGCCACCTTCCCAGCCCAAGTTAGTTCTTTTTTGAGCCTGGCTTTTCCTTATCTGCAATAACTAGCATCTGTCTAGGACAAGCAGAAGAGGTCAAAACTATGTACACATGACCATATAACCTGATGCTAAGTGAAATGAGCCTCAAGATAGGGACACAAGAGATTTTCTCTTTTTTGTTCTTTTTAATGTACTTACAAGGTACTATGTGGGTTTTTTGTTTGTTTCTTTGTTTGTTTGTATGTTCTTCCCCCATGGTACAACCCCTGTTGTCACTGTATTTGATTCTGGTGTCCTGTATCTTGTATATACATTTTTCTAATTTGGGGAGGAGAAGGGAAATTACAAAATGCTGAAATAAGGATACAGGATGACCCATTGTAACAATGAGATGTACAAGACACTATGTTGAAAAGGAACTTTAAAACTTTGTGGGGGAGGAGGCTGGGGAGGAGGGCAGGGAGAGAAGGGAGAAGGGGAGGGAGGAGGAGGGAATTGCAAAGATGGGAAGGAAAGGGATGGTACAGGAAAATAAAGGAGGGTGTAACAATTCTCAATAGGAAATGGACTCATTACCTTGCTCATATGTCTGTAACCCCTCTGTACAGTATCTTTACAATAAAATATATATATTAAGAACAAAAAAAAGCAAAGCTGGGAATATGAAAAAATAAGTTAGTTGCTCAAAGTTCTTACACAATTGAAATTCTTCCCTGCATATACCATGTTTTAGTTAATATGTATATGTATATAGTTATATATATGCATACAATTCTGTATATGTTTACACATCTATTTATAAATTAGCTTTCACACACAAAAGAAAACATGAAGTATTTTCAGAGTAAAACACCTGAAACCTTGCACCCATTATTTGGTTCTACTTAAATCATCGCAGTATTATGAGAAAGTAAAAATAAAGAAACAAAAGGCAAAGTAATCTTTAGTCCCTTCCTTCATTGTTTTTCCCATCTTGTCTCCATTTGTTACCTAGGTGCTTAAATTTCCTGAACTTTATCTTACCTGACATAGGACAAAGGTGTAGAAGTTTCTGTTTCTGTGTGTTATCATCCCCAGAGAGGAATTCCAATCAATTTTAGATACAATTGATCATGCATGTTTGGCCTCCATCTGTATGTAGTCCATGATCTCTTCAATGTCTCCATTTCCCTTCTCAAGCTTCCTTTAGCAACTGAACTTGTGTAGTGTCACACATTAGAGCTGGTTTTTTTTTTCTCCCATTCACATGACTAGGAGCTGTAGCAGACAAATGAAGCCTCAGATCTGTTTCTCACTGTACACTGTTGCCAACTGCCTGATGTGCATGCCTATCTTTTTAAAAAATACTCATTCCAACCTAAATTTCAGCTTTTTATAAGCATTTTATTTGTGCCAGCATTTTGTCTTTGCACTCACAAATTTAACATGCTTTTCACATGGAATCTTCAGCTTTCCTCAGAAATACAGCTCTTGAAAATGTCACTACATTTTTACTAACCTCTTGATTCTAATGAACCCTTTTTGCTTTTTTGTAAATATGCCTTTTGCTTCCTTTTGGTATATCAGCTTGTAAATGTAAGATGTTAATTTGGATGTCAGAATTTTTTTCAGTAGCTACATAGCCATTATTATTGTAAACATGATAAATGGTTGATATATACATGTTAAAGCCAAGGAATCAAGAAGAAATACTTCCCGACAAATAGTTCTATTGTTATTTTCAATTCTCATGCATAAATTCTTGTGTTCATTTGCTATAATTTTGTCATCATCTTTGACTTCCTTTGATACAATGTTGTTCACACTAGTTTAATAATAAAATGTAATCTATTTATATTTTAGCAGTAACAAACAACAAGGCAGATTTGTAAGGCAGAATCAGTTACAATTTTTGTTTTGTCTATTATTTAGAATCACTTCTATTTTATATGATCATGACAACTAAGAAATAATGTTTGAACTTATGTCTCAGATATCTTATAATATTGCTATTTTAACATAGATGAAGATAATTTGTAAACACTACACTTAACAAACATTTCTGCACTAAAATTTCATCTTTAAATGCACTTGTAGAAATCCATTCCTAGAAATTGAGCTCATGTGTAGTGTCTTATACTATTATAATACAGGGTACTAAGTCATGGTTCATGGCCAGGAAAGCAAGCTGACAAGAAACTTGTAAGCTATTTCTAAATGTCAGTAATCTTGTGTGAACATAAGTAAAAAGAAGTTCCAGGAAACTGTTGCAAACAATTAAGGCAAAAGCTAATTATTTTCTGGTTCTTTTCCTGTCCTTTGAACATAACAGTATTTTAGATATTTCCTTTTACTTCTGTTAGTCTCATAGCCATTCAGACTATTAAAAAGTCTACACTATTAAATTGTTTCACCTGAAACTTGTTCTCTTATACCTTTAGAAATCAATTAGTTGCAACCTCGGTCATTTAATATGCATACAAAGTATAAGAAAATCACAGAGCTTTTATAATCATTTCATTAATAAATCTGATTATTCTACACAGCCCAGTAGAAAATAATTCATCTCAGAACAGCATGTAAAGGAGAAAATATTTACCATCCTAACTTGAAATTAGACCTTCATTCTTCCAATTAATTTTAAAGATATCCTAATTGAGAAAATGAAAGGTAGCTTCAACTATAAAAATCCTAATTATATAAAAAAAACAACTTATTCAGAAGAAACTTTTTGATTTAATAATATTTTTGAATAACTTATTTCAAGATGAAATCAATTTTATCTTTAAGTTAATTTTTAAGTTGTGTATAAAATAATATTTACGATGCTATGTAATGATCTAGATATATATTCATTGTAAAATATTTAAATCAGAATATACATATCCATCTCCTGACACATGTATTACTTGTTTATGGTGAAAACAGTCATATTCCTTTCTTCTAGCTCTTTGAAATATACAGTACCTTATGTGCAGTAGTATAGCAAATTTTCTTCCATTTATCTAACAACAATTTAGTACCTATTGAGCTTTCAGCAGTATAAGTTAACTTACACAGTGAAGAAATATTTGTTCATTTTTGTTTCACTGCGTTTTTTTGTAGAGAGTGAATTTTAAGTATTATACATATCATATTTAGAGTTTTTTCCCCCTCCAAAGTTCTCTTTTGAATTTTCTTAGGCTTAATGGCAAATAGATAGATAGATAGATAGATAGATAGATAGATAGATAGATAGATAGATAGATAGATAGATAGATAGAGATATAGTATAAAGTCTTACACACAGTATTTGATATAAGGTGGTTTACTATTCAAGTACATTTCTTGTCACCATGGAAGAGAAATCTATACACTGGAATGGACCTTATAATGTTGTTCTGAGAGTCCACAGCAAACATCCTCTCAAAATCTGTTTCTTTTCATGGCTAGAGCAGTCCAACTTACATGCACCCATGATGCTGGAGATCTAATGAAGCAATTCTAAATCAGGATTTCTTTGAGGATTTGTTGATGGGGGATTTTATTTTTTGAGTTCCAGGTATATTTTAGATATGAGACCCTTGTCTGTTGTATGGCTACTGAAGATCTTCTCCCAATTCGTGGGCTTTCTATTGATCTTGCTAGCTATGTCCTTTGCCATGCAGAAGCTCTGCAATTTCATGCAATTCCATTTGTCTAACCTTTCTTCGATTTGTTATGTTTCTATTAAGAAAATTTCAGCCTGTGCCAAGGAGACCTAGGATTTCTCCTATTCTGTCCTGTAATGTTTTCAGGGTGTCTGCTTTGATTCTGAGGTCTTTGATCCATTTGGGGTTGATTCTGGTGCAGGGTGATATATAAGGATCTAGCTTTAGTTTTCTACAAGTGATTAACCAATTTTGCCAGTACCATTTAGTGAAGAGCCTGTCTTTCTTCCATTCTATTTTTTAACTCCCTTATCAAAGATTAGATGGCTATATGTCTATAGGTTCATTTCTGGGTTTTCAATTCTATTCCATTGGTCTTGAGGTCTGTTGAGTAAATAAGTGGGCTAAAGAATTAAAGAGAAAATTCTCTGAAGAGGAAAGAAGGATGGCCAATAGACACATGAAGAAATGCTCAACCTCCCTAGCCATAAAAGAAATGCAAATCAAAACAACACTAAGATACCACCTCACCCCAGTTAGAATGGCTATAATCAAGAACTCTAATAACAATAGATGCTAGAGGGAATGTGGCCAGAAGGGAATCCTACTGCTTTGTTCAACCACTTTGGAAAGCAGTATGGAGGTTTCTCAAAAGACTCCACATAGAGCTCCCCTATGACCCAGCAATCCCACTTTTGGGCACTTACCCAAATGATCACAAACAAGACCACACTAAAGCTACCAGCACAACAATGTTTATTGCAGCATTATTTACCATAGCTAAGATATGGAACCAACCCAGATGCCCCTCAGTAGATGAATGGATCAAGAAAATGTGGTATCTATACACAATGGAATTCTATGCCTCCATCAGAAAGAATGGCATTGCCCCATTTGTTAGGAAATGGAAAAACTTGGAAAAAAAATTATGTTTAGTGAAGTAAGCCAGGCCCAAAGAAACATAGGTCCCATGGTTTCCCTTATTTGCAATAACTATTATATATCTGAGACAGCAGAAATGGTCAGATAACTTGATGTTAGGCGAAATGACCCCCAAGATAAGGATTCAAATGTTTTTTCCTTCCTTGCAATTGTTTCTAACATATTTATAAGATGCTTTTTTTTTTTACTTTGTATGTTCCTCCCCCATGGTATGAACCCTGTTTTCACTGTATTTGATGTTGGTATAATTTGGGGATGGGAAGGGAAAAAGCAAATTGTTTAAATAGGGATACAGGTGTACCCATTGCAACAATGAGATATACAAGACATTACATTGAAAAACGAACTTTACAACTTTGGTGGTGGGGGAGGTCTGGGAGGACAGGGATGGGAAGTGGTAACTAAGGAGGAGGCAACAATGCTAGATAAGAAATGTACTCATTACCTTGCTCATGTAATTGTATCCCCTCTGTACAGTATTTTCTCTTTTCATTTTGAAGATGATGTATCAGTTCTGCTTTGTCAGAGATCTTGGATTTATAGTTTTTAACCTTGTTCTCTTTGGAAGTATGTAAAATTTTCTTAACCCATACTAACATGATTTGCTAAAGTTCCCTGCTGAAACTACTTTTTGTTCTTCTTCAGTTCTATAAAAATTGGGCTTAGGAAATCACTTAACACTAGCATATCTACAGTAGCAAAATCACTGTCAATACCAGTAATTTCATCTCCTTCATATGATGTAACTAATTTATTTCCCTGAGTTATTATTAAAATTTGTGGCATTGACTTTTTCATTTTTCTGTTCTTTTTTGTTGTTGTTGATTTTGCTTGTTTTTACAAGAAGATAGTCAAATGAGAAATGTCTCAGCACTATGAATGACTACACCACGACAAAGAGGCATTGCAAACTGTTATTTTTCAGGTCCTTGACTGACATGGAAAAACTGGCTTTACTACCTCCCATACATTTTTCATTATAAAAATGCTTTCCCTAATGATTAATAAAAATGCTATCTTAAAATAAACAAAGAAAGAAAAATAAATAATAAACAAATAGTAAGGGAAATTAGATGCAGACTTAGCAGCATTAATTGAAATACCTAACCTCAAACAAAACAGACAGCTAATATGGATAGAGCTGGATGGTTCGATATTGCATAGATAATTGAAACCTCAGGTATTCCATTTACTTTGTTAGAGATTGTCATGGTCTTTTAGATTCTACTTTTTGTACTTCCTGTATTACATTATTTTGCAGCTGTCGATATGTTAGAAAAGTCTAGAATTGAATTTGTTCACCCTTCCCTTCAGCTACAGATTAACTAGTCATATAGGTTATTGAAGACAGATATTTTAAGAGAAGATGGTGAAGTTAAGGCTAGTAATAAGATTTTAAATTTGGTTTATAGAAACTTTATTTTGTCTTGAATTCCTGCATTTCTTTAAGTGCTATAACCTCACCCTACTTTCTGCATTTTCAAAGAGAAATGCTTTCATGGCCTATAAGAATTCTGGGTAAATGTGACTATGAATAGAAAAAGATCTGTCTTTGTGTGTGTGTGTGTGTGTGTGTGTGTGTGTGTGTGTGTGTGTGTGTGTGTGCACGCACGCGCGCATGCGCATGCACTAGACCTAAGGCTTTAACTCACAGCCTGGTACTATCCCTCAGCTCTTGTGCTCAAGCCTTGGACTGTACCACTTGAGTCATACCTCCACTTCCTGCTTTTTGCTGATAGATTCATGATAAGAATCTCACAGATATTTTTTCCCTGGCTAGTCTCAAATCATGATCCTCAGATCTTAGTTTCATAAGGAGCTAGGATTATAGTCATGAACCACCCAGCAAAAAGTATTGTCTTCCCTTGTCCATCAAGATGTTCATGAGTGATACCTGATAACCAAAGACAGTGTAATAAGATAACAGTATAACAAATTTATTTAACCAATGTTGTCTGTAGTATAGAAGATTTCAGAAATGAAAAGCCAAATACCTAAGGAAAATTGACATATTTATGTATAGCCATGCAGAAGTGTGATTGGAGATGGAAGAGTTAGATCTAATGGCAATGAACTGCAGGGTCTATAGCAAAATCTGTTGGTTCAGATGCTTCTTGACACTGTGGAGTGGGCTTTATTCTCTCTGAGGATAAGGAAGGACACCTGTGTGAGAGTGTCTTTATGGGAGAAATGCTAGAGAGGTCATAGGATGACCTTCCTGTTTTGACCATTTTCTCCGTTCCCAAGGGACCGTTTTTTTTAGGTATTCCTTTGTAAGTTACTGGAAGGCCTTCAGCCACCTGTCTAGGCATCTGTCCAGAAAATTTTATTCCTACAAGTCTGGTTTATTTACCTACCTAGTCATTCACTTACAAGAGGATTGAGAGAGGTGAGATTTGAATTAAAGCATATGAAGGATATAAATAGGGTAAAAATACTGTGGTGAGGGGGTGCTTGCAACTAGACAGGTAAATGGTTGAAGAACTCAGGGTCTATAAGCAAAGGAGGATATCCCATTGAGCAAAGAGGTATTAGGCTTACCTGCACACAGAACAGTCAGTTTAATGGAGGGCAGAAAACAATACCAACCCTAGTGCCTGCTGCCAAGTTTCTCATTGGATGAGGAAGCCAGAGTGGATTCTTATGAGGAGAGATTACCTCTGAGGGCCAGGAAAAGGTGCAGAGAACCTTCCAGATATAGACGCAGACAATGTAAGCACGTTATAAAGCGCTTTAAAGGAAAATAAAAAGTTATGGTACTGTTCCATTTTATTTACTTTCGTAATACAGCATAATCATCAAAACATAAGTTCCAAAGCCACGCCTGTCTGGGTGAATCTGAGCCGTTCCACCTGCTAATTATGTCCACTCTAGAAAGATACTCACATCTCTGTGCCTCAGTTTCTCTGCAATGAAATGTAAGTCCTGAGAATGTGTTGAGACAATATATTTTAGAAAAATCACTTGAACAAATTCTGGTTTAATCATAGAGAGTTTTAGATTTGGCTTCTCTAGACATAATTTTGTTTAATCCTGCTTTTAACTGAGGCACTTGCATGAAACGCAAACTGAAAACACAAAAGGCAATACTTTAAGAATCGAAGCAAACCGTATTTAAATGAAACTGTTGTAAAAATCAGAATGAATCCAAAAAGCTACAGTGAACAAAATACAGAAATTTTAAACAAAGACAAGTGCCAAAGACAATTTTTAAACAAGGGCAACAGTGTTTTCATAGCCACATGTGAGGCTGAAATAATTGTTTCATGAGGAAACAGTCCTTTTCAAATTGGTCTTTGTGGATTCTCTCGGCTAAGATTCACTAGGAGAAGACATGTCTGCTGGCTTCCCATTTGCTAACAGCAACGGTTAGGTTGATACTATTTAGCCATTATCACAATTCCCATCACAATTATGCATCTGCATATTCATATATAGGCATGTACACATATGGAAATAAGCACCATCATTGAATGTTGTAATGGATTCTGTCTTTAAAATCAGATCACTAACAGACTTTTGCCAGTTAATACGGAAATGTGATAGAAACTAGAAAATAATTCTAAGAGACAGAATGACTATACCATCTCATTTTATTCGTCCACTTAATGATTATATATTGAGTGGGAACTCCATAACACATACCACATGTATATTGTATGCTCATATGCTCTGCCTGGTCATTTTCAGCTATTCTTCCTTATTATAATAGGGATGAAGACCCTAACTCCATTCCTATATTTCCACACCTACAATTTTAGATAGACATTGAAGAAACTCTGGAGTCTGAAGAGATGGAAAACAAAACAAAAACAAAACAAAACAAATGATAGCTGGTCACCAGTGGCTCATGCCTGTAATCTTAGCTACTCAGGAGACTGATATCTGAGGATTGCAGTTCAAAGCCAGCCAGGGCAGAAAAGACCTTGAGACTCTTATCTCCAATTAACCACCAGAAGACCGGAAGTATCGCTGTGGCTCAAGTAGTAGAGGACTTGCCTTGAGCTGAAGAGCTCAGGGACAGCACCCAGACCCAGAGTTCAAGCTCCACAACCACCACCAACAACAATAACAACAACAACAACTAATAATAATAATAATGAGATCAAAGTCCTATCTTTCAATGAATAATGATGAGGTCCTGAAAAGACCAGGGAAAAAACACACCTACTTCACATATATGGTGTGTGAAAATTTCAGGATTTTAAAGAATTATATAACTTGCCTACGTACCAAAGCATGACTTTTTCCCTGAACATCTTTCCTAAAATAGGCATGTGTGCATCTTGAAATAATCTCTAACATGAGAGAACTGCAGGATATATTTTTCCTTGCTAGAGAGTCAGAAGTTTTATGTGGTACCTTGATTTATTTGGGACCCTATTGACTAGGGAGGACCTGACACAACAAAGTCATGCAAATAAATCTACTGTCTCTTTATCTATTAGCTGGTGTCCTTCCACATGGAAATTCTATGAAGACAAAAGGAGATCTTGGACGTTTTATTGAGCAATTGCCATTGAGTAATAATTGATGGAAAGCGTGAAAATCAAGAATTCCTAAACCTGTCCCCGTCCTCTCTGGAGACAGTGGGAATGTCTATAGAATATTTTTTGCCTCTGCGGCATATTTGAGATGTGAGACACATTAACAATGAGAGGGGTTTTAGGTCAGAATCACTCTGCATCATACATGCCATTATCTGCTGATTTAGCTCGGCTGAAAACTGCTGAAAAAAAAATAATCCTTTTTGTGCCCTTGTCACTGGCTTCAGCCTAGAGTTATAGAAAATCAGCTCTACCTGAGTCAGATAATCATTACAAAATGAATTTATCTCCTGAATCCATGGAAGTAATTGGGGGAAAATATCTGATAGCTATGATGAAGATTCTCTTAGTTAAAGTTTTCTAGCCCTCAAAAAGAGTACTAAGTGCTTCTAATAACTGAGTCAGAGGAAGCATCTGCAAATTATCCTTCACACTGATTGTAGGTGATCACTTAAAATGTGTTACTGCACCCCTACCCTCCCACCAGGCTGATGTTCTCCTTTTCCTTGGCTCTCGCAGGGGCATTGGGTTCATCCCAAAGAGGTCTCTCCTTGCAGAGCCAGAGCTGATTACCCAGCAGGCAGTGTGGTTCAGAATGGTGCTGTCTGTTCCCTGGGGAGGGGTATCCTGTAAAAACACCAAGGTTGAAAACTGTCATATTCACAGCAGTAGGTGCCTTTTCCTCAGAAATTAATGGAGCAAGCTGGGCAAAAATGTTTTTAAGCTACATCTTCCCTAGAGTAAGATGCAAATTCAAAGCTCTTTTGAAGCCCTGGAATGAAAGTTAAAGATAAGACTTTTGAGTTTGTTTTTTTTTTTGACATTGATAATATAGCAACCTTAGCACAACGAATATGAAATTGCAATGCCAGATAAGTTGATAGATGTTATTCGGGCTGGCTCACAATGCAGCAACAACTTGCTCTGTTTATCCAGGTGGCTTTTAATATATGATTATTGGGGCTTTATTGTCTGTTTCTTCCTCATATGAGTTGTGGACAAGTGATCCACTCAAATTATGACTGGTGTGTTCTTAGGGTATGATAAATATATTCATCAAGTGGCTTCGACCCTCACAACAGCCTCCAGAACAAAAGTAGTAGCAGTCTTTGGAAATTCTCTGTTTAGTGTTCTGTAGAGCTAAAGTGAAAACAACATTACTTTTACCCCACATAGGATGCAATAATCTTAAATTATACATCCCCTTCAAGAGGGGGAAGAGAGCATTATGTGCTAAGTATAAAAGAATGTATTGCCCATTTTGGAGAACTATTTATTACACTTTCTGAAAGAATGTGCCCATAAATAGGTTTTGGAATGACTTGGTGATGACCACACAAAAGGTTTCAGAGGCTTCAGAATTACCTTTTGTGATCACATAGTTATGAAGAGAAAAAAATTGAATACAGAAGTCTTTTTCTTCCTCAGAAATATGTACAGAAAGACAGTCTCTAAATGAGATGTTGCTCACATCTCCAAAAAAAGATGGACGGTAATAACATCACATGTATGCAACATTTTCCAGAAAGCACATACCTCCCGAATCTGAAAAGCCACTCATTTCCATGCAATCATCTCCAAAAACTGCTCACAGAGGTGAAGTTATTTTCCTTAAAGAAGATTTAATTAATTTGTTTATGCATCTGTTCATCCATTAAAAGACTTATTTAAAGACTATTTATCAAGTTCCTATTCTGAATTCCTTACTTTGATTCTTCCCCTGCTGGCAAATTCTATGGTTCTTTTCAAACTCCAAAACCCTTCTGTGATCTAGTTACTTCAGAAAAAAAAAATGAGAAAAGAGAATTTTGTAAGGTAGTTAGCTGAATACCTATATGTCCATTTTTTAAAACTTCTCTCTTTCTACTAACTTAGTGAGGGAATTCTTTACAGGGTCTGTTTCTCAATTTGTCTATTTTGCAGGAGAATCTTAAAGAGAAGATAAAATCAAATTGCGTCTCACTTTATTGGTGCTTATTTAAAAATGATAAAATATGTGAACACTTACATATTTAACTATCTCACTGTTTCCCACTGCTCTATGTAACATGACTGAAATGTGATCTGGATTTTACTCTCAACTGGAGTATTGGTTTTAAAAAGAATTGTCTTATGTCCATAAAAGATTTTTTTAAGCTGGTCTTGAAATATTCAGTCACAGAATTGCTGCCAGGGACAATGAAAAATTCAGATCCAGCTAATTGGAAAGCAGTGTGGCATGAGCATCTGGGTGTGACTCATTGTCACTGACAAGGGTTCCAATTACGCACATGCATTTATACATCCTGAATCCTGTGAACACTTCAAGGAGGAAAAAACAAGAGTCCATAATTTCAGTTTTTCTATTCGGGGTGTACGTCAAGAAACTTGTAAATGCTTTATTCATTCCTCTCCTCTTTTCAGGAAGACAGGGTAGCATTCTCAAGTCACTAAGAATGGAAAATGTGTGTTTAGTTGTACAACAGACTGGATTCTATGAAAAGTATCCTTATGAAAATTATAATCACATCAATTAAAAGCTACTGGCAAATATTTCAATTATTCTTAATGGGACAGAACTTATAAATGAGCCTGTCGAGAGACCACTTTTACTTTATGGGTAGTCAATTCTCTTCAAAAAGCAACAATGATAGTTTTCCTTGCGAAAATCAGTCTATAAAATGCAAATGCACTACAAGCTTAGAGTTTATTTTAATGTAACATTATCATACAGTATTATAATAATCTTGCTATTTCCTTTAGCAAAACTATAAAAATAACCATTTCAAGGCATGCATTAGAGTAGTCTTGCATTGAAATGTCATCTTTAGTGTGGACTCTGATTTTTTTTAATTTTATTACCATCTTTAAGTACTTGTACAAAGGAGTTTCAATGCATCATATTAGTTGGTGAATGCAATGGACCTTGATCAATGTCCCTCCTTTATCTCTCCCAATCCTACACATTCCCATCCCTTCAATGTTCCTACATACATACATATATATACATATATATAAAGACTGCTTTTGTTTTTGCAATTTTACTTCCTCTCTTCACTGCCGCAATCATTCAGCAGTTTGATCTAGTGTCTAACCAACAAAGGATCACAATGGATGTCCTGAATGTCCTACTGTCCACTATATTTTGAAGTTTATATTTATAATCACCTTTCGGTTTAGCCTGTGCGAATATATATACACAGATGAAATTTAATCCTTCACTTTCATGCAAGACAGGTACTTAGAAAAATTTGGTACTTTTTTTCTCTGTAAACGAGCATTATTTTGGTTTGACATACTTTCTTTAAATATATGAAGTGATTTAAATTTAGATATCTGCAGCTCCCACTAGATGACACATTATTAAAACATCTGCCTTTCCAGAAGCCATCCTGTTTCTTGCCATTCCCCATGTCCTTTTCTACTTCACCAGGCAAAATTGCCCAATCTAAATTTCAGCTCAAGTGTTTGATGGTTTTCACGCTGAGCTCAAACTGTTAATGCTTCCCTGAGAGAATAGAATTGAATTGGGATTTAATCTAAAATAACAAAATAGAATAAAGGTTTTACATATAAATAAGTAATGCTCTGAACATTCTCATGCAAGTTTATCTTTTCTAAATTTTACACATAGTTGAGAAAAAGGACAAATTGAAAGGATTCAGAATTTGTGCGGACCACAAAGAACATTCTGAGCAAATAAATAATTGGTGTTGTGTGTCATCCAATTAATGTACTTTGTGAAGCCAAATTCAAAATTAAGCTATAATAGCTTTAAACATTAAGATTTTCCTAATGTTAAATGTTAATTTCATATGGCTATTTTAAGCAATGAAATTTTCAGACATCATGGTAGATAATCATTAAGAATGGCTTGGAAAATATTAAATGGAACAAGAGATAATACCTTTCTTGGTACAAGTGCCATAAAAGTCTCAGACTTGCAACTGTGCATTCTTTTCTAGAACCCCACACATTTCAATGCATTATATATCACTAAGCAAATAACAAATTACCTGTACATAGCATGGCTTGAAACAAGGAGCGGGAATTTACAGAAAAACCCCTGCTATTTTGTTGATAAAAAATGTGAAAAAGCGCGCACGCACGCACGCACGCACGCACACACTCACACACACAATATTGGACCTGTTTTCTATTCTTTTCTCTTTCCCTTCCTCTCCTCTCCCCTCCCCCTTTTCTACTCTCTCCTTCTCTTCCCTCCTCTTCTCTTTTTTCTTCCTTCCTTTCTTCCTTCTTATGCCAGTCTGAAACTTGAACTCAGAGCCTAGGTGCTGTCCCTGAGCTTTTGTGCTCAAAGCCAGTACTTTATTACCGGAGCCACAGCTCCACTTTGAGCTTTTTGATGGTTACTTGAAAGTAAGAGGTTCGAGGACTTTTCTTGCCCAGACTGACCTCAAGCCATGATCCTCAGATCTGTTTTCTGAATAGATAGGATTATAGGCATAACCTATCCTTCCTCTTCTCCCAACTATATATGTTTACAGGTAGGTTTTTAAAATATTTTATTATCATATATTGATTATACAAGTGATATTTTATTTTTATATTTTATACATATATGCATTGTATCCCAATCAAACTCACTCCTTCCATCTTTTTCCCTCCTCCCTCAGGCCCATTAAAAAAATTTCAACAGTCTTCATACATGTTTATGGGTAGATTAAAATATATACTTCAGTATGTAAATTCAGTTCCTTCAGCTATATTAGGATCACTAAAATGACACTAAGAAAAAGGATGAATGGGGAAGAGATCTTAAGGTCTATGCCATAGTGTGTTTGTAATTATTACCCAGTAATTACAATGACAAATACCATATGTCTATATTTTGTTAACACTATTTTATGATCAAACAAATGAGATTAGTTTATAGTTAATTTCAAGATTTCTGTAAGGCTACCTATAAATATATGTTCATAGTATCTCACACAGACACTTAAAGCTATTTACTAACTTGCTAGGAGCCTGTCAAATTTATTTTGAAAAGTTTTGTTTTTTTATCTATTCTTTGCTGACTTCCACATTAATAGAAACTTTGTTTATTTATTATGATTAACACCTGGAAATTGTGGTTCATGCTGGGGCCGGTGGCTCATGCCTGTAATCCTAACTGATCAGGAGGTTGAGGTCTGAGGATGGCAGTTCAAAGCCAGCCAATGCAGGAAAGTTTGTGAGACTCTTATCTCCAATTAACCACCAGAAAACCGGAAGTGGCACTGTGGCTCAAAGTGGTAGAATGCTTGCCTTGCCATGAGCTGAAGAGTGCATGGAGGACAGCACCCAAGGCCAGAGTTCAAGCCCCATGACCGACCAAAAAAAAAAAAGAAAAAGAAAAAGAAAATAGAAATTGTAGTTCATGCAGAAGATCAAAAGTATGAGAATGGAGCAATGAGTTTGAAATTTTGTGTCAAATTATGGACAGTGGGAAAGATGTGTTTTCAACAAACAACACTGAAATTGCACATGGTTAAAACTAAGCAGTGAAATGGTGTCACATTTTATTGACATTTGTTATCATAGATTCAGCATTGATTTGGATGCTAATTATAAGTTGATGTTATATCCTAGAATACAAAACACTGTTAATGAGCCAGGTGCCAATGACTCACCTCTTTAATCCTAGGAGACTGAGATCTGAGGATCACGGTTTGAAGCCAGACTGGACAGGAAAATTTGTAGGACTGTTATCTCCAATTTACCACCGAAAAACCAGAAATGATACTGTGGATCAAAAGTGCCCAGTCCCTAAGTTCAAGCCCCAGGACTGGCAAAAATAAATAAATAAGAAAACAATTATTTAGATGGATGGTTTTTTATTCCTTTCTGCTAAAATCAACATATGTATAAAAAAGCCCCCAACAATTTCAGTATGTTTAAAAATCAAATATCAGCTTTAGGTAGGTAGAGATACAAAGTTTTAAGCCTATGTGTGTGTATACACACATATATCATATAAATGCTATAGTTATATTCAGTATAAATACATAAACCTATAGAACCTGTTATACACCTATATATGATTTAACATTTTATTCCATATACTTTCCTGTATATAGTTTATCAAGTAAATGTTATATATTATGAATATGAGTGTAATATTTGACAGTTATATATAGGCTCTTTATATATAATATATATAAAACTATGCATGCGATTCATATCTATGCATATTCACATGTGTATACATGCACAAGGTTTAGGGTTGTCAGCAACATTATCGCTATGTTAAAAGGTAAAGGAAACAACTATGATTTAAAATAAATAATGAATCCTCAAATTTTCATGTAGTACCTTTATTTACCCTGAAAATACTAGCCTTAAAAAATTCCCCATGAGGACCTGTTGCAACAATGAGAAGTACAAAATGTCATGTCAAAACCAGCTTTACAATTTCGGTGTGGGGGGGGGAGGGGGGTATAATTGGGTGGGGGGAGGGGGGTAAAATTGGGTGGGGGGAGGGGGGAGGCGGGGAAGGGAAGTGAAGGGTAAACAAAGGAGGAGGCTGCAATGCTTGGTAAGAAATGTATGCATTATCCTGCCCATGTAATTGTAGCCCCTCTGTACAGTATGTTCTCAAATAAAATAAAATACAATTTAAAAAAAAAAATTCCCCATGAGAAGTCAAAATTAAGTAACTAAATGAAAGCATGAAATAGTTTAGGGTAAGGCTTTGTGAATGTTGTGAATGGAATTTTATGAGAAAACCTGAGAAGAATTCCTTAGTGTAATTTTCTTTTCCCCTGCGTTCTGTTTTGGTAAGCTTTATTGTTGTCTACATAATAGAAGGAGTACAATCTTCCTAATCACATCCATACAGTACCAAAATTATACCAAATAAAAACCCAAACTTCTCACCACTACCATCTCCCTCCTCAAAAGTACCCCATGGAGAGTAAGGTACTCTCCTGTGGCTCTCATCCTGTTACTATCTGATTTGATATCATTGAAAATATATAGAGTTGTTTTATAAGGTGTCACCATTTCCATTTGTATAGCTTTCATAAAAAAGAGTATTTCTATGATTTGTGATCTTTTACGTACACAATGTTTTAAGATATATAACAGGTGGCTGCCTTGCATGCATGAGGCCCTGGGTTCGATTCCTCAGCACCACATAAGCAAAAAGAAAAAAGCCGGAAGTGGCGCTGTGGTTCAAGTGGTAGAGTGCTAGCCTTGACCTGAAGCGCTGAGGGACAGCGCCCAGACCCAGAGTTCAGGCCCCACGACCAGACCCCCCCCCAAAAAAAAAGATCTATAACAGATTTAAGAATGGAAGAGGTGTTGCCATTTTTTGTGACCTCTTCATATGAAGTATTATATCAAATATTACGGTGATGAAACTAAGTCACAATGTAGTTTAAAAACTGGAGTATAAGTATATCCAGGAAGTGGCACATCCAGCCAGTCTGGTACTGGAATCTGTAGTTTCAATAAATGCCCTTTTCTGGCTATGGTTATATTTTTCTATTTTTTTTATTAATTTTGTATTGTGCCCATTTATTTATTCAGTCAGTCATTTATTTATTTTTATTCTGCTCCTGGGGCTTGAATTAAGGGCCTGGGCATTGTCCCTGGCCTTCTCCCCGCCCCTTTTTTACCTCAAAGCTAGCACTCTACCACTTGAACCACAGCTTCATTTCTGTTTTTTTGTTTGTTTTTTATTTTTGGTAGTTAATTGGAGATAAGAATATCACAGCCTTTCTTGCCTGGACTGGCTTTGAACGATGAACCTTAGATTTCAGCCTCTTGAGTAGCTATGGTTATATAGTTTTGAGCCACTGTCGCCTCGCTATTGAGCCAGGCACAATATAATGAATATAATTATATTATAGGTAGCGTGGGAAATACACTTTATCAATAGTTTATAATTTAGCCCAGGTTTCAGGCAACTATTAGATCTCTTAGAATATATTCCTCATATATAAAAAGGACTATAGTATTCTTAATATAAAACAAAATCTAGAAAGCAGATTCCTAGATTTTATATAGCTTAAGGCTCAGTGTTCCAAATTTGGTACTTTATTATGATGTAAATTAACAAAGAATGAATATGATACCCACCTAATGAACACCATAGCATTTAGAAAATATTGATTTTTAATCAGTGCTTGCAGGGAAAAATACGTTGTGAAGACTTTAAAAAAAAAACACCTTTCTACATATAGGCTGAAATACTTTGTACAGATTTATTCAGCTATCCTCACTTAATTCACTGACACCAAATACTGTTTCCCTTAATTTTCGTATCCATAAATATTTGAACTCACACAGAGAGATTAATAGTGGTTGAAAGTTACAGATGCAGAAGTATGGGCTGTTCATCTGTAGTAGAAATGTGTGGCATTGCTTCAGATTATGAACTGCTAAATGTATGCTTGTGATTGGTGTGGTGTAGTCTTTCTTTACCCCAAAAGATTTAAATAGACACCTTAATAACTGCAAAGAAGAAAAAAGAAAAAAAAAGAAATCTCTCTAATAAGGCTTTCTCTCTAATGTGAAAGCTACTCCCACTTTTTTCTTTGTCACTTTACCATGAACTTTCTAAAGATCCATTGTGTGTCTTCAATGTCTTTTATTTGAATGGTCCTTTATATAATTTACCATTCTCTAATTTTATTCTCATCCTTTGAAAACCTGAAGACACAGACATTAATATAAATGTAATGAAGACAAGATAATTTTCTTTTCTAATATGATATTCAAATATCTGATGTATAAACAGTCCACCTTATGTGACAGCAAAGCAGAGGTATCCTACTTGCTACAAATTACAATTATTCTTTGTGTATATCATTGACCTCCTCAGGTAAAAGCAGAAAAAAATCTTGTGAAAATATAAACATACAGCCATACAAGAAACAAATCTGACTTCCTTCTTTGTACATAGTGTAAAAATGATATTGGCTTTATGCTCAAAAGGCCTATTATCTATTGGACAGTTTTGCTTCAGTATTTGTGAACTAAAATTGTCAAGAATCTGTAACATTCTTGCCAGTTAATACTGCTTTTGAGGTAAAGTATTTTTTAATTGCTAGTTTTACAGCTTATGACTGCTGTGATATTTCTCTATGATGAAAAGTATAATTTTGACTTTCATGGCCATAAATAGTAGATTCACAACATGAAGCTAATTGAGTGAACCTCATCAAAAAGAAAGACAAGCAATTAAAAAAAAATCACACTTGTTTTGTGCTTCAAATCCATACCTTTCATAAGGCAGTACTCTTTCAAACCCTCTAACAGGTTTTAAAAATCATTTTCAAGAGAAACTTTCACTAAAATATATGCAAGGGAAAAATAAGACTTAAAATATCCTTCTTGTGTCAATACTAGAGATACATTTTAATGGACTGATTTAAAATTCATTTATATGCTAATTGCTCTTTTAGTTGTAGATTTTTTTTTAATTTTCTTAGGTGTATTTTTTACTATATATACAATGTTGACATTTTATAGTGCATTTGGCCCTTGTTCAGCCCTAATCAAAATTCCAGGGCAGATAACTTAAGAAAGATGTCAATATAAATTGCATCATGGTATTCATTTCATTATTTAAAAAAAAATCTTTCAAACTTCCCTTTCAAAGAAAAAATAGTTACCAGCATTTCCTTATCAACAAACATAACCCTGCCAAAACACATTCAGCACAGAGTATTTCCTATATTATATAGTCAAAGATTATACTGATCGTTTGAATTCTTTTTTTTTAAGTCAGTGGGTAAAAATATGTCAAGAAAGATGAAAAAATTGTAAACCTTTCACTATTTTCAATTTTATGCCATTGTTAATCACAGGATTTGTTTTCAGTTTAGAGTTATTTATTTATTTATTTATTTTAGACTTTAAAATGATCTGATTTGTGCTTAGAATGTGGCTTGTTATTCTTTTTTTTTTTTTTTTAATTTCTCAGCCCTGGTGTGAGTGCTGCTTGCTTGTATGTTTTATCCCAGCTAGTTATAACCTGCTAACCCGATTTCATACTGTGCCTTAGTACAACAATACAGTCATCAAACTAAAACAACACAGTAAGTGGCCACATTAACCATCATTTTGTTTGATCACTCGGGAGAGATTAAATTTATTCATTTTTACTATAGATAATCAAATATTAAAACATGCTAAAGTAAAGGGAGGCGGAACTATTGAGCTGTGACATGCTCATTGCCAAAACAATATCTTACATGTGATGTGAAATGCTTGTTGGCAAGATATTTGGAGGAAATTTCATCAGATCATTTTATCTTTTCCTTCTCATTTGCATTTGGTTTATCTAAAGTGAAATCCATTCAATTTTATTGAACTGTAATTCTAGTAATTTACAATATTTACATGCTGCGGTTAGATTGAAATCAGTCCTTAATTCAAATTCAATCTAAATTTACTGCATAGTAATTAGGGCTTTGTAACTGACACTAGGGGCCTATTGATTTAATGAAAAACTTAACCTTACAGTAAGTGTTTAATTAGTTGTTGCAGTAGATTTTGTTCTGTCCTAAATTGTGGACTTTAGAGAATCAGGTACTAATTTAAATTACACAACTATATAAAGATCAGAACTAATTTTTTTTACATGTAGCCTAACAGATGAATTAATTTCTTCCTCTTTGAAACGATAAGTAAAAGAGGCAGTAATGAAAGTAATTTCCTACTCTGCCTAATTTCATAGAAGGCTGGGCTAGCTAGGATGAAACTGATTGCCTGGCCATGTTAAATATTGATAGAAGGAGTTATGAAAATTAAAAGCCAAAGAGATTTCTGCAAAAATTATTTTGTATATGGGAAACTGAAACACATACTTACACAGCTCTGCACAAAGATTCTCTAGAGAAAGGAAAAACAGTTTATACAAAATATAAACAAAGATGATTTTCTTTAATATCTTAATTGGCAGACCAATACTTCATTTTTCATAATGGTATTAGTTTGTTTCTAAATGAGAGTTTAAAACACAAATTTAAATCAGTGGTGGTAGTTTTAAAAGGCATCTTCATTAATACAATTCTAAATCAGAACAAACTATTTTAATTTTAGTCCATTTTTTGGTAATCTATTTTAGGAATTAAAAGAAAGCATTAAAATAAGGATACTTTTTAAGCTGAGTTTTATGCTGTCTCTGTTCTGTCAGTTCTGTAACTCATCTCTCTTAGTATACATTTGTGTTCTTGAAGCTGGGAATTGTGATGTTTCTATATAAAACTGAGAGATTAATGCCAAAGGAAAGAACATTTCTGCCAGCACATTATTCATCACTGTCTAATTTTAATTAGATGTAGTCAAGGTACAATGAAAGGAAGTTTTTTTTTTAATTTCACATTTATTTTCCATTTATTGTGAAAAATATACAGAATTACCTGATGGCAAACATAAAGTGGGATTTAAAATATTCTTGTGTATTTTCCAATAGCAAAGTCACTCTTACAACAGGGATAATATCATTCATTTGACACTGGCAGGGAGAAATAATGAATGCAGGGACTACATTATCACTTCATTGATGCCTAACATAACAGTGGGAAAACCAAGCATTTCAATGTTGTTCAACATTGAGTCACTTTAGCAAAAAGTAAGTAATAACTATAAATAAGTAATATAAGAGATTAAATCTAATTTATGCTGCCTAATGATAGGAACATCTGTTTCAAATGAAACAGTTCTCATTAGAAATATCGATCATCTGCCTATCTATCATCTATCATCTATCTATCTATCTATCCATCTATCTTCTATCTATGATTCAAAATTTCTCATTTAATTTTTACCCAGAACCATAAGTGAAGTATTATAAGATTTAAACAACTATGGTGAAGAGATATTAAAATGTCATTCAAAAGTCTAGAAGAAAATGTAATATGTGCATGAAATCATCTCAGAGTTTATTATCTGAAAAGACTTTGTTAAAAAAAAAAAACCAGATTCAGATCTTGCTCCCCAACACACCTCAGCATGAAGGCAATCCACACCAGGTACAGAAGGTCGAAAACCACACACTCGTCTCCTTTTAATGCTTGCTCTGATGAATGGCACACACAAAAGCCATATTGCCCATCTCTCCGAGTGGCCTTCGCTGCCAGCACAGCTGAAATCTGGAAGCTTGCCGCATTCACATTGTCAGCTTAAATACCCAGTAAGGACTCAAACTGGGAATAAGACAAAGTACCGTAGCATGTTGATCCACTTCACTGGTCCCACCAATTAGCTGTGAAGAATATGGCTCATTTAGAAGTGTATATGATAATACCGAAGCATAACTGAAAATTAGATATATAAAAAAGGAGGTCATTAGCTTGCACTTGTCTTATGTTCAGCTAAATGAATCGCAGATAAAATCAAATAGGGTAAGTTCAGTCCTCTTAAGCCTCTGAGTCTTTTCCTGTGTACTTATATTAGATGGATCACTATAAAGGAAGTTTATAGTGCTACTATTTACAAACCCACAGTTAATGTTGTGTTGCGGTTTTCATTACCAACCTCTGTTTATGAAGGTATATTGGTTTAACACAAAAAAATTTGTTTTAGGTTAAAAAGGAAAGCAATGTGGTAGATTCTATCTAGAAAATAGATCTGAAGACAATACCCATGCAATTTTCAAAGTGTAAGAATTTCAAGACAAGGCACAATGGTATTGATAACCGATATGTTAATGATTTCTCATAAATTAAGTATATAGTCTTCCAAGAGAAAAATTAAATTACTTTTCTAAACCATGGACATCTGAGATAGTTTTACTTGGAGCAAAAATGGTAAATACAACTCATTATAAGTGAAATTTAGCCAAAGGAAATTGTGAAGTTTGCAAATTATAAATTACCTCAAGTTTGTGAATTATGCACTTTTTATATTAAAACATAATAAAGGACATAAAGATGTATATTGTCTTAGTACTAAAAATAATCTTACAGCCATTTTGAGGCTGTAAAACAACCAGAAGATAAGCTTTACCAGCATTGTAATAGGATATATATATATGTATATATATATATATATATATATATATATATATACATATATATGTGTATGTGTATATATGCGCTTGGTTTAAAATTGTTTAAATAAATGTCTTATTTGACCATCTATTCTTTTTTATGTTAATGCTGATTATGTTGGGAATGTGTCTGACAAACACACTTCTCTTAATCCATTTAGATCATTATAATGAAATACCATAAGCTACATGGTTTATAGGCAAGAGACTTTCTTCCTCATAGATTTGCACTCTGGTAAGCCCATAATTAAAAGGTTCAGTTAACGTCTTGTTTAATAGATAGTACTTATTTTCCCCATTTTTTCACATGGTAGAGGGGATAAAGTTGTTTTTTGGTGCTTTTTAAAATAATAGTATTTATATCACTTGTGAACTCTCTGCTCTCAATACATAATCACATTCCAGAGGCCTTACCTCCTAATATTATCTATGTTGGTCAGAGCGGAGCATTGCACTCTAAAATTTAGGAATACTAGTGTATTCATTTTAGAATACTAGTGTATTCATTCACAAAGCATACCTGAAACATCTCAAGATGTCCACAGCTCTCCAGATCTATCCATTGAAGGCACATGGTCCAGAAAAATCAAATCAGGGAGCTTTCTCTCAATACAGTCTATTTAAGTTGGTGCTGACCCTTTGAATACAACATTCTCAAAGCATACCAGGAGAAGGCAGCTATAACCTTCAGAAACTGTTGCAGTATCTCAGGCTGGGTGCTTGCTTTCAGGAAGCAATATAGTTCTTAGATTTCCCCATTCTTCTACTAAACTCTTGAAACTCTAGAGTAGTACTGACTTTTGAAAATTAAGACTAATTAGGATTGCATACTAGTCTGGCAGACTGCCTGCTGGATGGGGCTTCAGGATCAGAGTCTATGGTCTTAGAGCTATGGGGGGAAGGCTTAGGAGCAATAAAGCTTGTTGACCAGGCAGCTAGTTGGGTTCTTAACTTTCACAATGAGCCACTATATAACTTCTTTGAGAACTGTTTCTTCTAAATGGGAACGATAGTACTCTGCTTAATGGACGAATGCTCTTTTTATGTCCTACTATATACTATAGGCACTCTGGATGTAAGAAATAGTAATTCTCATTATTACCCTTCTTAATATAACTGGCAGGTAATCTTAACATTTGGCAGCAACCTTTTATATTTTCCTTGGTCCTCTTTAAATCTTATCTGTAGGAATTTGGAAATTATTAGACAGTAAAATCAAGACAAGCCCCAAGATGGACATTCTCTCTTCCTCTTTGAGAGATTCATATTGTAAATTAAGCAGTCAGCAATACTTGATTGTAGTCAGAAAAACTTGATTGTAGACGAGGAAAAAAATATTAATCTGTACTTCATGTCAGTAGTACCATCATTTTCACTAATCTCCAAAATGTTCTGTATGCTGGATACTATATAACCACCCAGGTTCTCATTTAAAAATAACCGACATCTTAATCAGTATAATAGATTAAAATGAATTGAGGCAAGTTTACACTAGAATCCATTCATTGTGCTGGTTTGACTGTTATTTGATTTTTCTTAATACTTGGTCTTTACATCATAACCAATTTTAAAAAAAAATCAAAAGCTTCATTTCTTATCCTGCAAGTTAAACATACATAATATAAGGTTTCTGAGCCACCAAATCACCCCATCAGTAAATTTTGTCACGATGAAGAATTTGCCAAAGTCATCATAGTAGCCTCATCAGAAACCTGGCTGAGCCGCCTTCCTAAGCATTCTGTACTAAGCCATGTTCACCCAGCAGCATCGCCTTCACACCCAGGCTGCCAACATGGAGATCAAAGTCCTCAGAGCCTGGAAGTAATATCCTCTTGAGAACTCTGCTAGACCCATTGGCAAGTGACCAGAGGGGACCTTGCTCAACATTGCAGGGTGCTGAGAACACAATTCCTTTATCTGTAGCATTGGCCCTGCAATTTTGAAAATGTTCCCTGTCTCTTTCCAAAGCAGCCTCTGGCTTGAAAACTTTTTTTGCTCGATGCACAATATTGGGTCTTAGGAGAGTACCGCTCATTCCACAAAACTAGGCACTGACTATTAAAAGTTCCAAGAGAGCTACTGAAACTATTTGAAAGATACCCAGAGAAAACAGGTTGGACTTTAAAAAAATTTTTAAGTAGTTATATGTGTGTTTATGCTCTTGTGTGTGTATGTGTGTATATGTGTATGTGATGGTCAATTGAGACACAGATGTGACTGAATTTTAAATTACAGTCATATTGGCTCTTCAAGTTTGTTCACCCTAGTGGGGCTTGAACTCATGTCCTGGGCTCTGCCCCTGCTATTTTTCTTAAGACTCTGCTCTATGCCTTGAGCCAAAAGGCCACAGTTTGTGCATGACCATCCTAGGGCTTGAACTAGGGCCTAGACATTTTCTCTGAGCTTTTGTGCTCAAAGCTAGTGCTCTGCAACATGAGCCACAGCTCCACTAATGAAATTTTTTGGTAATAATTAGAGATAAAAGTCTCACAAAAGCTGGTTTTGAACTCCGATCCTAGGATCTCAGCCTCCTGAGTAACTAGGATTGTAGACTTAGTCAGGAATGCTTGAATGTCTCCCTCTTTCTCTTTATTGCTGCTGCTGTTGCTGTTGCTCTTGCACTCTCTCTCTCTCTCTTTCTCTCTCTCTCCTTCTCTCTTCCTCTCTGTTACTCTGTGTCTCTCTTTCTCTCTCTGGTTAGTTAGAGATAAGAGTCTCACAAACTTTTCTACCTGGATGTCTTCAAAATATGATCCTTAGATCTCAGCCTCTGAGTAGCTATGGTAACAGGCATAAGTCAGCCCAATGCCCACGTGGTTGTTTATTTTTAATAATTTTTTTGCAATCACATTCCTAGTTCAGGAATTTTGACATTGGATGTGGACTCTGTTTAAGTCATCTGGAAACTTTATTATTTATTCTAAGAAGTAATACAAAATGTTTGACTCCACAGGTAAAATAGTAACTTAATAGTATATATGTATGTGTATATATATATATATATATATATATATGTCTGTGTGTATCTATATCCATAGATATATATATATGCATGTACATGTACAAATTCAAAATTCCATATGTATAAAATGATAATCATTCATAATTACAATAATAACCAATTTTACTCCTTTTAATCCTAGGTTTTAATTTAATAGTGAAGCAAACTTCTGAAACATTTCATTTTCTGTTTTCCATAGTACACAATTCAGGGCATATTATTTTCCTTTTGGCTAGTATCCAACCAAAGCACTGGTGGTTCAGCTATGACTTTTTTGTATTATTTCTCTATTATTTGATCTGAGCATTTGTTAACTAAAATTCATCATCATTTGGTAGTTTATGCGGTGTTGAGACGACATTTTTATATTCTGAGAAGCTAGCTTTTGTTTGCCGTTTGATACAGTTTGCAGTTTGATACTTTTAAAGTACCTAGGGACAACTCAGTGCCACCAGATGGTATTTTGCCATCCACAGGTTCCACTTTGCCTGTTTTGCAAGTTTGTGTCAGCCCACAGGGAGGTGCTGAGACATCCATCCAGTCAATAATATATGTGGACAATTCTAACACTGCAAATATATTTACAAATTTAAACAGCATTCTTTAAATTCCTACGCCGACAAAACTGCACACGGTGAAGCATGGACTCCCATTTGCAGAGGATGCACTGCTAATTGCCCTAATCTGGTACAAAAAAGATAGAATTAATTAGTCATTTTTATGGAGTTTTCTGAAGGACCCACAGATATATTTCTTGTGCTATAATAATTTTCATTCCGAGTTTAGAAAAATCATTTCAGTAGGAATACCCTGAATATTGGAAAGAATGGCAGTAATAACAGTAGTTGTTATTATAATCACCAAACCCAGTCATGTGATTTAAAAAAATGAGAATCTATAATGGGTTGTGTGCTGTACAGAACTTTTACCCTTTGATGAGTCTCCAGAGCCTTGTGCTATGGAGCAAATAATTTTCCATCTGTCTTCAGGTTTTACAAGTATCATGCTCTCTGGTGACTTGAAATTTTCTAGCATGTCTCCCTGTGTGCCTCCCCTATGTAATTTTACATTGTGTTCATTAGGGAAAAAACTAGATATTTAACATATTTTAAAGTTAAAATTGCTTTCCATTGCAAATTAATTTTCACTCTATAAGTTTGTTCTTTGAAATAACTTCTGAGACTCCATCGTTTAGTAACATAATTTATAATCTACCTGAAAAAAATGCTTTCTATATTTTACAGTAAGTCTAGAACTTGTATGTTTATTCTAGTAGAAGGAATAAAACTTATAGGTACAATCTAAGACAGTATTATATTGAAATTCAGGTTTAAATCTTTGTTTATTAACTATAGTCTTTATATGAAATGGACATAAGAGTTAAATTCCCTTTGTAAGAATATTGAGAGATTATTCATCTTATGAAGTAGAAGAGACCTCAGTGAAAATAAAGAAGTAGGTTGATATTTCAAAATGAAGTGAAATTTTGATATAATATTTTCTAGTATATATTATACCTTATCCTCTGTCTGCTTTGATAACCCCAGATCTAAAAATAAATCATGAAAAATGAGTTACACGTCACAATCCTGAACTATGTATAGTATATATAAACATATTTATATTATGCTTTGAAAAAGTAGAATTTTTTCCCATTTTAGCACTTTTTAAAAGTATAGATAGTCCTGCCAATTAATCATTTTTGAAGGAGGTTGAAGAGTGCTAAGTAATGATTCCCTTGAAATTCATTTTTGAAAGTTCATAGAGATGAGTGCTATTAAAATGTATTATTCTATGTATGATTTTGCATTAAACCAGAAAAGTGGACATTAATTTGTAGGGGTTTTTTTTGCATTAGTAATTTATCTACTTATGTCATTCGATTCCCTTAACATAGCGTGATGGTTTGGTCTCAAGTCTGATAAATGAATACCACTTCCTGAACATCTGACACAAATTTCTAAAAGTTAGAAATCCTATGAAAGCTGGGTGCAGGTGGCTCACGCCTGTCATCCTAGCTACTCAGGAGGCTGAGATCTGAGGATCCCTGCTGAAAGCCTGCCTTGGCAGAAAAGTCTGTGAGAATCGTATCTCCAATAAACACCACTAGAAAACTGGAAGTGGCTCTGTGGCTCAAGTCTTAGAGTGCTGGCCTTAAACTGAAGAGCACAGGGACTGCGCTCTTATAAAAACATTAACTTCCTCATTTCTCCTGTACTAATTAATGGCATTCTAACAGAAGCAGAACATTTGGCTGAATAAACCTAAATTATCTTGTATTCTTAAGCAGTATTAGGCAATCTTTGTCTCCATTTTACTATTTTCCTTCACTGTCCTACAAACACCATTTTGTTTTATATTTGTTGTGTCTAGACAGTAATAATAACATTTCAGTGACTGAAATTTGAACATCACTATGTGTTTATGCACAAAGGCTGCAGTTCTCAAGACATAATTTTTAATTATATTTTAAACAGTGATAGAACTGAATTAAAGATAAATACTACTTTCCCTTTTCTCAAAAAAGCACATTGTTCAGCCCATTTTAGCCAAACAGCCTATAGAAAATCAGTTCAACCCTTTTAAACAAATAGAGACATGGGAGAATTAATACACGTAGATAGTATTGATAATCAAAAAAAACCCACAAATGCAAATTACTAATTGTTTTAATGATATTTTGTAAGAACCAAAGTAAAATTAGGCTGAATGATTAGAATCTAGTTCTGTAAATTTAAAATTTGCTTGTTTACCCTGTGTATAAAAGTGCTGTCCAAATATTAGTAAATGAATGTCTTTGGCTGTCATAAAATCTATCACTTCTATTTTCAGGGTTGTTTTCCACAATTAGACACAGATTCTATATTTGTACCACAGATAGTGAATCAAAGGTAATCTGTGTCATAAAATGCAATATGCAAACAATTCTAGTTTTATCAGAGGCAAGTCGTCTTCTCTTTTCTGTGTTCCTTGCTCTCGTTTGTAATATGAGAGAACTAGATCAGAAAATCTTTACTTCTGAAACCATACTTTTCCATGCATATCAATCTAATACTGTTTAATTGGGCCAAATAGAGAGATATCTATGTGTTCATGTGTGTGCATATACATGTGTTAAAGGACGCAAAATAAGGGAGTATTGTTGGTTTCCTGCTAGGTAGATATTTGAAGTCTGAACTGTTCAATTTTCTACAGTTAGTAACATAAGCTTAATAAAGTTAATATATATTGTTTGTATACATTATAACAGTTTATCTCTTCTACCTAAAGCTTTAATGCATATATTAATTCAGCAATGCTTTAAGTCTTTTAGATTTTAAAAGATTTATTTTTAGAGTCCTTTTTATATAGTGTTTAATTCATCTATATAGCAACGGTACTGCCAACAGTAACACCTGTCATATCATAACATTAGCAAATAGTTATAAAGTACTTCCTAGGCAGTATTGAGTAGAGAATATACAAGATACATTAACTCATTCAATCCACATAACACCCTGTGAATTGGGTTTCTTTTTCATTTTATAGATGAAGAAACTGAGACACAAACAGTGAATTAAATCACCTGTGTTTACACCCATTTTTAAGTGATAGGAAGCATATTTGTTAGTAGTGACTACTGACTGTATCTACTTAACTGTCACATACATAACAAAAAACTTCAGAGCTGAAAATCAAAATCTTCCAACATCTGCTTTATCTTCTTTTTAATCTTATCACAACATCCTTTGTTGTTGTCCTGTATATAAACATGTTTTCTTTCCTTTTCTATATCCTCAGTACCTGAGATCCCTGTAGAATAATTTCATTATCTCCCTTCTCTTCTCCTTCTTCATTAAGGGTTTGATCATTTCTTATATGAACTAATACATTTCTAACTTGTCAGTGTCTGTATGCCTTCTTTACATCTGTCTAATGCCATTCTCAGAAACTTCACGTGGCTCCAGGATATTCATTCAATTAAAATCCTCCAACAATGACTCTTAATATTCAAGATATTTCATCAGGAGTTCCTGCTTGTCCTTTCAAGATCTTCCTTCCTGATTACCTCCCAACTTCCTCCTTCTTCAACCTCCCACACTATCTTGTTCCAACCAGCTGTCTTTCCTTGTCTCTTGGTGTTTGACAACTCCAATAACTTCCCTATAGTCATTAAGCTATTCATAGTGAAATATGGAGAATGTTCTAAGTTTAATCACAGTGTTAAAAGGTTGGCCAAAAAAATTTATATAAATCTATGGATTTTATTCCTTGAGTATACAGTCTAATTAATTATACAGACAAGCAAGACTGGTTATAGAAGAACTATGTTATTTTTTACAGTTTTTTAAATTTTTTGTTGTTAAGATGTTATACACAGGGGTTACAGTTACATGAGTACCGCAATGAGTACATTACTTGTCGATCATTGTTACCCCTTCCCTTCCTTGTTGTTGTCCCCCTATCCCTTCCCTCTCCACCTCCCATACTCTTAACCTTCCCTCCCCCCTCGCTGCCCAAAGTTGTAGTTGGTTTCCAATATACTGTCTTGTGGGTCTCTTTGTTGCAATGGGTCATCCTGTGTCCTTATTTCAGCGTTTTGTTATTTCCCTTCCCCTCCCCAAATTAGACAAATGTATATACAAGATGCAGGGTATCAAATTGTGTACAGTGACAACAGGGAATATGCCATAGGGGAAAGAACATACAAAGGAAACAACAACAACAACAAAATAAAATCACATGTTTCAGTTAAAACAATAACAATACAGACAAACCTCTTGTGTTCATATCTTGGGATTCATTTCACTTAGCATCATCTTATTTGTACATGGTTTGTGAGCTTTTCAGCTCATCTGATAAGATTATCCTATATGTATACTAATTATTTCAAATAAGGGAAAGCATGGGACCTAAATTTCTTTGGGACTGGGTAACTTCACTTAATATGATTTTTCCCAAGTCTTTCAATTTCCTAAGAAATGGGGCAGTGTTATTCTTTCTGATGGAAACACAGAATCCCATTGTGTATATATGTACCACATTTTCTTGATACGCTCATCTACTGAGGGGCATCTGGGTTGGTTCCATATCTTAGCTATGGTTGTGCTGGTAGCTTTAGTATGGTCTTGTTTGTGATCATTTGGGTAAATGCCCAGAAGTGGGATTGCTAGGTCATAGGGAAGCTCTATGTAGAGTCTTTTGAGGAAACTCCATAGTGCTTTCTAGAGTGGCTAAACAAGTTTACACTCCCACCAACAATGCAGGATGGTTCCTTTTGGCTACATCCTCTCCAACATCTGTCATTATTAGATATTTATTTTTATTATAGCCATTCTAACTGGGGTGAGGTGGAATCTCAATGTTGTTTTGATTTGCATTTCTTTTATGACCAGAGAAATTGACCATTTCTTTTTTGGTTTTTATTGTAAAAATACTGTACAGAGAGGTTACAGTTACATGAGTAAGGTAATATGTACATTTCCTATCAAGTATTGTAACCACCTTCTTTGTTTTTCCCCTACCATCCCTTCCCAACCCACCTCCCCAACACCCACCCCCACAAGTTGTAAAGTTTGTTTCCTTCATAGTGTCTTGTACGTCTCAGTGTTACAATGGGTCATCCTGCATGTTTCAGCATTTTGTTATTTTCCTTCCCCTCCCCAAATTAGAAAAATGTATATACAAGATGCAGGGCACTGAGCATTTCTTCATGTGTCTACTGGCCATTCTTATTTCCTTTGCAGAGAAGTCTCTTTTTAAGTCTTTAGCCCACTTACTAATGGGGTGGTTGTTTCTTTAAGGATTTGATTTTGGGTGACTTAATTTTTTTTTTGAGTTCTAAGTATATTTTGTCTGTTGTAGAGCTAGTGAAGATCTTCTTCCAGTCTGTGGGCTTTCTATTGATCTTACTTGCTATATCCTTTGCCATGCAGAAGCTCTGCAGTTTCATGCAATCCCATTTGTCCAATCTTTCTTTGATTTGTTGAGTTTCTGGGTCTCTATTAAGAAAATTTCAGCCTGTGCCAAGGATCCCAAGCATTTCTCCTATTCCTTCCAGTAATATTTTCAGGGTGTCTGCTTTGACTTTGAAATCTTTGATCCATTTGGAGTTGATTCTGGTGCAGGGTGATATATAAGGATCTAATGTTGGTTTTCTACAGATGTTTAACCAGTTTTTCCAACACCATTTACTGAAGAGACTATCTTCCTTCCATTCTATTTTTTGGCCCCCTTATCAAAGCTTATATGGCTATAGGTCTGTGGGTTCATTTTAGTTCTGCTCTATTGGTCTTCAGGTCTATTCTTGTGCCAGTACCAAGCTGTTTTGATTACTCTACTACTTTGTAGTAGAGTTTGAAGTCTGGTATTGTTATTCCTGTAGCACTGTTCTTTCTGTTAAGGATTATTTTTGCTATTTTGTTGTTTCATATGAATTTTTCAATTGCTTCTTCTATTTCATTGAAGAATGATGTTGGGATATTGATGAGTATTGCATTGAATTTGTAGATAGCCTTTGGCTGTATTGCCATTTTCACCATGTTAATCCTTCCTATTCAGGAACATTGGAGGTTTTTCCACTTCCTTAGTTCTGCTTTGATTTCCTTTTTCAGGTTTTTAATGTTTTCATCATAGAGGTCCTTCACTTCTTTATTTTTTATTTTTTATTCCTAGATTTAGAGGAGAAATTGGAGACTTCTAGAAGTAAGTTAAACCTTGGTTACAAATAAAAGATAAGTAGAATCCATAAACAACATGAGAAAACAGTTTGTCACGTCTTAGGGAAAATGACTACAAAATTCTGGAGGGCCTCGGTATTTCAGAGAAAAGATGTTTACACAAGTAAAAAATCCTTAGGAAAACTTAATATTCCTCACTTCCATGTTTAGTGAGATTCTAAAGCACCCTTTGTTTCTCTCCTTCATGTAAAGTAACATTGAATGTGCAATTGCTTATATTTACATGGAAGTTTTTTGAGGGTCAGGTCCTGTGCCAACACTTAATATATACTAAAGAAACAGATACAGAGATATATTACAAAATACATTGAAATCTTAGCAATGCTGTATGGGGGAAAGTCTCTCTGTGTAAAGATAATGCAGAAGAAGATAAAACTAGAGTAAAGGGCATGGAAGGCTGCAGTAGATCCTGTGTATGTGACCATGTGTACACATAAAATAAAATCAAGAGAAGGTCAGCAATGAAAAGCAAAGGTTTCTTAGCAAAGTGGAGGTTTTTGACAGATTTCTCAATGAAAAATATGTACAGAAAGAAAGCATGAAGCCAATATTCTAGGCACAAAAGAAGGGTAGGGAAAGAAAAAGCGAACAAATAAAAAAATAACTCCCATAAAATGTTGTTCATCTAGTTTACTTGAACCACTTTCTGTTTGCTTTAGGATATAAAATGTCTCCAGTGAACAGAGAGGGGCTACCGGCACTATCAGAATTTGCCCACTGCCAGAGCAAATGATTAGAAAATGACAAGCATAAATACTAAGTCTAGTGAACAGCTATTGAATATATTTAGTGATCATTTGGAGCTGTAAAACAAAACAAAAAAAGAAGTTGAACCCTCAGAGAAATCTCAGCAGATCCAAGGGGCTGAAAAAGCAGAGACTACAAGAAATCAATGTGGAAAGCAAAAAAAAAAAAAAAAAAAAAAAAAAAAGTCTCAGGTTTGCAGGTATGGGACTATTTTTTGTTTTATAAACAAGATAACTATGTGACTTTTAAAAACTACTCAGTAGTTCCATTTTTGTCATGTTTGATCATTTCTTATTAAAATTCCTTATCCATACATTACTTTGTTTCTTCAAAATGTACATATGTGTGTAGATATATTCATGAAGCAATATTCTAGGTCCAAAAGAAGGGTAAAGAAAGAGAAGGTAAACAAACAAAAATCTCCGAAAACATTGCTCACGTAGTCTACCTGAAGCACTTCTTGTTGGCTTCTATGTCATATGAATTAAAATTATTTTAAAAAATAGATTTTACACACTGTTGTTTTAGAAAAACAGACTGTTGGAATGAAATAAAATTATTTGCTGCCTTGGATCGAGTCTGATACTTGCCACTGTATTAAAATGTCAGTCTGTTACTTTTCCATGTATACTTTGAAATGCTCCTTGAAAACAAAAGACATAGTTCAGAGTGCCACACATTTGTTAGCACTGATTTATAGTGAAAGTACAAGAAACATGCACATGCCAAACAAATTCATTAAGACTAGTGTGATTACAGTAAATGTCAAATGAATTAATAATAATGGAACTTCTAAGGGTTACCATTATTTTCACAGTATGTGACTCTTTTAATACTTATGAGGCCTGAGAATAAATGACACTCACATATTACCCTTGTAAATAAATTGTATCTGGATGATCATAGGTTGATCTGGTAAGCTGTAGGCGGTAAAACATGCTAGCCCTCTGAACACAGGCTGAACAAACTATTGTTTGTAGGTGTCATTGAAGAGTGATTAAATATTTTCGATTCCAACTATAAATGGCATTTATAGTAGGACTTCTATACCTTCGAGGGAGTGTTGTAGTCTTTAGACATACTTTTCCATACCCAGTATTTTGAATGACGTATTTAAATTGTGAGAGACTTTTTTCTAGGAGCTCATATTCTTTACTTGAGAATAGACAGCATAATAAGTAGACAGATAATAAGTATAAAGATGCATATTTATACCCATTCAATCTTTATTTTAATATATAAGCATATACATATGTCAACATATACATATTATTGTTTCATTTTTTAAAAAATTATTGTAAAGATCATGAACAGGGGGATTGCAGTTATATAAATAAGATATTGAGTACATTTCTTTTTAAACAGTTACCCTCTCCCTCATTTTTTCTGCTTACCAATCCCCACTCCTCTACCCCTCAAATTGTAAAGTTCATTTCTAACATAGTATCCAGTGAGTAACATTGTTACATTAGCTCATCCTTTGTGACTTAGTTACTTGACTGTGAAAGAACTTACATCTTTGATAACAGCTCTCTTGTTAGCAAAATTATAATGAAACTTTCTTTCCCACTTTTTATCATCTTTGAAACACTCTGGCCACTAGCATGTATGTAACATTGTCATATTTCTCTTTCGTCCATTCCTAACAGTGTGTTCTCAGCACATCAGTGATATTTGACTGAATATAGAGGGATGGATAAAGAAGAAAGGTTTAAAATAAACCTAAGTTGGTTGTAAATATACCAATGTATCATCTATGGATCCTATTTAATACTTAAGCAAATTAATCATGAGGCTCAGACCTTCAAGTATTGAAGTTTTTTTTAATTAGGTTTTTTAATTGTGAAAATGCCGTATAGAGGGGTTAGAGTTACATGAGCAAGGTAATGAATACATTTCTTACCCAGCATTGTTGCCTCCTCCTTTGTTTTTCCCCTACCATCCCTTCCCTCCCACCTCCTCAGCTACCCACCCCACCTAAATTCTAAAGTTTGTTTTTAGACATAGCATCTTGTACATTTCATTGTTACAATGGGTCAATCTGTATCCCTATTTAAACAATTTGTTTTTTTTCCTTCCCCTCCCCAATTTTTTTTTTAATTCAGGAAGAGCTTTCAGAGAAGACACTGAGAGTTCAGAGAACTACCACCTCCTTTTATACTAAAGCACTAGTGATTCATGTTCTTTAGACTTCAATGATCAGCAGCAGATGTGTGTGTTTATTTTAATGATCAAATTTAACCTGTCATGTCACTCCCACTTTTTACACTTTCATATAGCTTATTACTAGCCAAGAACAAAAACACAAATAGGAACTTCACCATCTCAAAACTAGATGATGTACACACCCAACATCATTTATAATCATTTTTTATTAAGGGGAATATTTTGAGTTTCACACGGCCAACTCACAATCCTTCTTTTGAAATATAGCAATTCAAAAATGGATATTGTGGTCCTTGTTCAAAATTTTCATCAGTGTCGCAAATATCATAGGTGGTAGGCTGCTCAATTTCCAGAGAATATAAAACTATGACAAATAATTGATAAGATGGCAGGATCTAGATGCGAAAAAATCCACTCAGGCTTAAATGAAAGGGGACCCTCCAATAAAGAAAAGTTATAGTTCTCAACCCACATTTGCACTTTAAAAAAAAAAAGGTAAGTAAGCTAGGCATGGGGAATCACTCCTGTAATCCTTCTACTCAGAAGTGTAGATTTAGAGAATCACAGCTCAAGGCTAACCTGGGCAAAACTTCATCAAGGCTGCCATTTCAACAAATAGTTCAGGCCTGGTGATACTCCTCTTTGATCTTAGATATGCTGGAGACTGCAAGTAGGTGTATTGTAACCTAAGATTGGTCTCAGGACAAATCATGAGCCACTATCTGAAAAATAACTGAACATCCATTTTATTTGATTATAAATTTAGTAATAGGCAACCGCACGATAAATTCAAAAGTACTAGTATGATTGGAGATCACACTGACAGAAACATGTCCTGCCTGTGCAGATCTAGCAGGAAGGCCTGGATGTGTTTTTCATCATCTCGCCTTGAGCAAGCATCTACTCAACTTGCTTCTAAGCAAAAGCAGTGATATGCATACAGGGCTCATAAAAGCCATGCAGGAGAATTTGCTTAAGATAATAAAATTCAGTGGGAAAATTGTCAAATAATTGCAGGGATGTCATGTAGAAAATTGTAGTCTGTGGTACTCAGAACAAATAGAGTCACATCTAATGGTAGATAGATACAAAGTTTTGGCTGAAAATAGATTGACTATATCATGAGTAGGCAAACTCACCACTGCTGATAGTGTTGAAGCAGATGTTTAAATTACTACCCTATCAGAGCAAGGAAGGCAGGAGATATTATCTAGTATTAACTAGTAAGCACTAATTAGTAAAGCAATAACTAGAAGGGTGGGTTGAGAGTTCTTTCTTGTTCTGTTTTTTCTTTCACTGTGACTCACAAGAAGAAAGAAATTTTGCATGATGAGTATTCACACTCAGAAATATAGATACATGAAATATAAAGGTTAGAAAATAATACTTACAATCACTCAGCTGCTCTATATTAGTCCAGTTTAATGGATTTGGGTTTCAAATACTGTTATGCTTCTCTAGATTATTGTCATATCCCAAAGTTGAGATGCTTCACGGAATGACCACTTCCAAAATCAGGACACTTACCACTCTAGTCAAAATACTGGCAATGTATCACTTGGTGAACAACAAGTCCTCTCAAGGTGACTGGAAATCATAAACAACTAGAGACCAATGCTATGAAGTCCCTGGGGTTCCTCTCACTAGTTTGATTTCATTTCACATTTAGAACTATAAACATAGATACGATAAATCGGGATACTTTATGTTAACATTTACATATCATATTTCCAGTCAGTGTTCAACAGTATAGCCTGGATGCTAAGAATAAGACATGCCATGGAGGTTCTTAGCAACTTCTTGATAATTCTGAGAATTAACTATTATCATTAACAAGGCTCTGGTGGATTTGAAGGGTACAATGGGTAGAAATAACTGATCCTTACTTTTGTAACATGTTGGCTCTTCATACTAGAATGAGGGCTTGAGGAGAAAATTAAAAATCTACCTATGTATTGGAATACATCAAGTATTAACTGGATATTCACACGTTTATTCCATTATTCACACTTCCTTAGAAGCATAGTTTGGCAGAGGGGTGAGATAAGCCCAGAAATGCAACCAGAACTTGGTGAATTATTACAAGAGTATTACTAACAAAAATATAGACTTGTGTGGTCTCTCAGAGGCCTCATATTTCTACTCTTGAGTGGTAGAATATGTAACTTCTCAGATGGGATGGTTTTCCAGGAAAGAAAGAGGTAAAGAAAAGTGTTGGAAATTATGTACTGTAGAGACATTACAACATTATAAGAATTGAACATTCTTTCCCAAATGCTTACTATGTTTGCTGGTACTGATTTTAAATTGTGTCCCTTGTAATGGGCCATTTTTCACTGAAAGTTTTGGAGAAACCAAACCCATTCCTTAAAGAAAAAAGTTTTTGGGATTTTTTTGTTGTTGTTTTTACACTCTCTGAGGCAGATACTTCTTTAAAAAAAATCAAACTCCCTCCCAAGTCACCTTGTGGATTGTGGCTATGGTTGAAAAGACTGAATCTAGACAGGTTGCTCTCCCTGACTCATCAATCAGATGTTCATACACTTGAGATGTTTACACTCTATAAATTTCAGTTGCTTCCATTTTGAAAATCAAATGTCTATGGTATATTGCTGAGAAATATAGGTAGAAAGGAGACATAAAGCAGTCATTCTCTCTGGTTTACTTAGTATAATCAAATTTTCTCTCCACAAGAGCATATGCGCGTGTTTCCATCTTCCATTTGTTCCCATTTGTATTTATGTTTATGGATAGTGGTAGACAGTGACTCTACTCAAAAATGCATTTTCTGTTCTTCTAGCAAAGCTTAGACTGAATTGCTCTGGGAACCTCTTTCATCACCGCTGGGTCTTCTTTCCAGCTCATCCCACCCTGGTGGGGTCTGACCTTTCCTTACACTTTAAGGATAGATTTATTTTCAGAGACAAACATAAATGTCCTGGGCTAACCTGACAATTTGATAACGGGAGCTTACTGTCTCACCTTTTGACACACCCATGTCTCTTGTTCATACTTTTTTTAAAAAACCCTGGAAGCCTGGCAGCTAATGACCTGAGTGTCCACCTGCGCACACCTGGCTTCCTGCCCACATCACAGAACCACCAGCTGCCCTCCCTGGGCCAATCAAAGAAAAGAAATTACCACAGCAGAAAACGACTTTGGGACTTGGCTGCAAGTGGCAACTTAAAGGGTTGGCACCAAGTTATAGCCTTGCTGGTAGTGGCAGGTGGTAAGAGAAGGCAGCTGTTTCAGACCTCCATCCAAAATGACTTTAGGACTCAAAGGCAGTAGGATCTGAGACAGGTCTCAACCACTTGAATGTAGATTTTGTCACCCTACTTCCAAACCTCAAAGATCATACAGGAACCGCTCATCCTGTGTCTGCACAGTTATGAAAAGTTGATACTATGGAGTCTGAGGACATAAATATCAGTCCCAGGGTTTCCAGCTGGAATCCAATGGAGAAGAGGAAGAAACTAAGAACAGTGGTAAGTCTACCTGCAGAATGAGTCCACAAAACAGTCTTTACTCTGCTTCTTTGAAGGGTTGGGAATCCACAAATTCAACCAATCACAGTTGGGAACTATTTCAAAAACATTGCACCCATATTAAACTTGCTCAGACTTCTTGCCTTTATTCCTAAACAGCATAGTAGAACAAGTTTTCATGTAGCTTTGAAGTATATGAAAGGATTGGCATAATTTATATGTCCATATTACTGTGTATTCTATAAAAGGAACTCAACCTCTGTGTATTTTTGACATCCTAAAGAGAAGGAAGGTATTGGAACCAACCTTCTGTAGAAACCAGAAGACAGTAAATTTATAAGCACCCATACTTGTTCCAGAACACTGGAGTATATTCACAGCATGTCAAGACATCATTAATTCTGAGTTAATATTCTGGGAACTTAGTTTGAAGCAAAACATCATTTTTTAGCTAGAAAACAGGCTTTTTAGGCTAGTGAGACTCTTCTATATGATATTATAGAGGAGGGAACATGTCATTAAGTGCATATATTATACATATGCATTTATATATTCTGTGTGTACTCACACATATATATGTATATGTTTGTAGAATGTCCAACATCAAAATGAGCATTAATGTAGAATGTGGACACTGGGTGATATTAGATTGTCATGTCTATATGTCAATGTTGTGTAGTGTAATCTTACAAATGTAAGACATGAGTGCAGAATGGGAGGCTATGGATAATAGATAGCCTAGATGGGTATTCAGGAACTCTGCATTTTTCACTCAATTTATTTTTTCTTTTAAAACTAGTCTTAACAAATGAAGCCTTTCAAAGAAGAGCCAAAAAAAAAACACTAAGTATCTGGTCATGGAGAAAGGTAGTGGACTGAACTCTGTATGGGTTCTAACTCAGGCAGGTATTCCTTCTTTAATAGAAGGACTGGGAGTTAAATGAGAAACATCAAGAGAACTAGAGAATTTGTTATGCAGATTTTCCACAGTAAAAAAGATGATAGATGATGTATCTCATCATCAAGAAGAGCATACCCCGTGGCCACAGTGAACAGTGTGGTTCTTACCTCTTAGGTGGCTGAGACTGGGTGTCATTGATTGCTGAAGACTGGTCTAGAGCTCACCTGAGCCAGGTGTAAGGTGGTGGGAATCAAGAGTGTGGTTTTGTCCATCTCTGCTGTGCACAAACATGGTAGAAAAAAAAAGTCATGTCACAAAGAAAACGTGGACAACCACCCAGTGGGGTGTAGACAATAAAGGGTATTCTAAAAGGAAGGAGAGCTCTAGCATCCTAACTCTTCACAAAGTAGTATCAGCATTGGCCACCATTATTAGAGATCATGAGATGTTAGGCCACTCTTTAGAAGTTGGGCATACACTGACCATCATCAATTACAACTTCCCTTCTCTGACCTTCAGTGTCATCTTGAAGAAGCTAAGATGCTTTGGAAACTCTAACAGAAATTAAAAATATCATTGCTATAATAAAATATATTGTGACTGGTATGCAAAATGTCCTTCTACTTTTTTCCCATTTTTGATTGGTCGACTGCAAACGTAAAGGACTTAAAATTACCTTCGGAATGACAGAAAAGATTAAAGGGGTCAGACCTCTCTTTAGAAAAAGATCAAGTGGGAAGCATGTATCGGGGCTTTTCCTCCCTCTCTTCCTACACAGAAGCAGGGAAGAGATTGTGGCCGACTCATTATCTACCAGCTTCACATGAAAATCCAGAAAACATTCTTCAAATAATCTATCCAGAAGAATGGAGATAGACACGTCCACCCACCCTTGAGTGGTTCTCCAGTTGAACTTCCAGTGCTGAAATCTGTCTTGCCTTCTCTCTGGAAAGCAGTAACTAGAGTCACTGGACAGCTGCTACCCTGTTAGGTGATGGGTATGGGGAGCTGTGGGGCTTCTTGGAAAGTCGCCCCTCCAGGGTTGGAAATGTCTTCCAGTCATGGAGTGTGCTGTTTATTTCCTATTCTTTTCGCAATGCCCATAGCATTTCCACTTTTCCTGCTGTTTAATCCACGGTTTTAGTGACAAAACAGGCTCTGCTTTGGCGCTCTGCCTTAATCATCTTTTAGAGCATTTGGTTCACTTGGTTTACACTTGAATAGCACTCAGGTGGCAGGGGCTGTTAACCAGACATTTTCACCTTGTGTCCTTGTGGTCCTCCTGGGTGAAGTGTAATGAATGTGAGGCAGGAATTCTGGATGAACGCAGCCCCTGAATTGGAAACACCCAACTTTCAGAGGACCGCCCCCTACCTCACATACACACATAGGCATAGCTCTACACCTGTTCCTGACTCGTAAATGTTCCTGAGGCGAAACTATGGTGGCCTTGTGTCCCTGCTCTTATCTTTTCTGTGTTCTGCGTCTTCCTTCTGTTTCTCTAACTCCTGAGAACAGTCATCTCCTACCAGAGTTAGGGGCCACGCCAGAAGAAAATAGGCAATATTGTGCATTGCATTGCTTTCCTAGATGAAATCCACTGTTCCTTCTCCTTTTGACTTGTCCCACTTTCTATTTTCCTCTCCTCGGCCTCATCCTCATTTTCATCTTCTTCCTCCCCTCTAACTAAATGTCCTCTCATTATCAAGACCCAGAAATCAGGGTAACCTTATAGGATGATAGTTGAGCTATAAACAATGCAAGGAGTTAAAATAGACTTTCTAGGAGAATTATGAACCAAACCAGCTTGCCTAAGGGAAATAAAGTTTAATTCCCAAACAGTCCTCTTTCATGTTAAGATGCTACCCCACCCAGTTGAATACTGCTCATGGAGCCCTGTGTAAATCTTGAAACACTGTCTCTTGAAGAAATCCAGATAATCCTAGAAGTATGCTGAAGTATCAAGCTGTTGACTATTTTGCTAAATCATATTAATCCCTAATAACATCATAAATTTGTTTACTTAGCCCTGGCAGCCTGAGTGATAACATGCAATTGATCTTCGTCTGACAGAGCCTGAAACACTGGCTCAAGACAACACAGTTATTCAACTCTGGAGAAAGCATTTGGGGTTAAACATGCCAGGTGTGGGCCAGGCAGATGGCAGAGCAGCGGTGCCTTGTGTTGTCATGCACATAATCTGATTTCTGAAATGACCTCGAGACACCAATTTGCTCTGCTCAATATCAGGTGTGCGGTGAGGAGCCCAATCTCTGGGGAAGCCTACGCCACTTTTCAGCACTTCTCATCTGTGGGCTAATGGACAGCACTCTCATTGCAAATGGCACTGTTTGCTCTTCCAACAGGAAGAAATTGTTAAAACGCTGGTGGCTTTAGCAGGCAGCAGGTGTGGCCGGGCATCCAGAGTAGATAATTTAAAAGACGTTGCTTTTTTCTTTTTTTTTCAGTTGTAACTTTGGCACCCAATGGTAAATAGTATGCCATTCAAGGTCCCTCCAAATGTACAAGAACTGAATATAATTTTTTGTTTGAACAACTATTGATATGCATTGCTATTTCCTTTCTTTTTCAGAAGATGGTTAGTTTCCATGTAAGGTATTTGAAAAACATAATTTTAATGATAGATCACCAGATTTTTCCATCTTCAGTGAATAATAGTAATCATGCCACCTTTGTATTTATTTCTAGTGGACTTTCTGTAACATCTAACTTACTGTGCATAGAAAATCAAAATCAGAGGCATAAGCTGTCTCTATGTAATGATACAAAAACAAAGGATTTTGCAAAGTACTAGAAATTCAATTAGGAGACTACAAACTTTTCCTACTTGCTTTTGCTATGAATCTATATTGTACTTACAAATGTCAGATATTGTGAGTCTTAGCTACTATCTGCTTCTTACATACTAAAACTAACAAATGAGGGTACCTCATTTATCTGTCTCAACTTATGAGACATTAAATTCATATACTTTTATCAGTTGTCAAGTACTTATTGAACAAGTCAAGTAATTATTTCCAGTCCTGGGAACAGACTTATTACTAGATTGATAAAGCTTTTTTACTTTTAACCAATTGGGTTGATAATATGAAGCAGATAGTTTATCATCAGCAAAAATTTTAATAGTACGAGATCTTAAGATACAGGAGAGTAAAAGCAAACATGTTATGTAAATAATGCAATAACAAGAATAGCTCTAAATAAGTGTCTTAAGAGAGGACAATATTTCTATGTTTTATTTATCACAAAATCATCATTGTTCCTTAGAAAAGTTAAAAAATATTTAATATTTCACATTTTTGCTTGCTGATTTGTCAAATGAGATCCTGCTCTGCTTACATCAGGGTTGGAATGATACTCATCTTTTAGCTACTGTATTGGGAAATTGACACTTGGATTTAGTCAGAGAGAAAGATGAGGATGACCAAAAAAAGCCAGGGAAAATTAATATCTGAAGATTACCTGAGGAAACAGGTATTTATTATGGACAAAGTCAAGGGTTAGGAAGATGCTTTAGGAAAACCATCACAAGGGAGATTGTAATTTCAGACTATAGCTCTGAAAGACAGATTTATGAAAGATTGGAAATGGGAAAGACTGACTATCTTTAATTCAATGAAAGAATGAAGGTATTAATTCTTCCAGCTATCATGGTCATTTTTGCCAGAATTCCTGAAAGAGCAATAGGCCACAGAGGACAAAATCAAAGTCATTCACTTCACAGTTCCCTTCTAAAGTCTAAATTCTTCTTACATAAATCTCAACAAATATTTAGATAGCCACTTCTGATTCTGTGACTTCTATTCGAGCTTCCGATTTTTCCAGTAGCCCTTTGCTCTCTAACTTTCTGCCCCTGTACTTGATTCTACAACTGACTTCACTAATTTATCCACATCGCATAGATGTATTTATTTTCACAGGGCTAAAGTTAAAAGGAAAAAAAAAATCTCACATCAACATATCTCCAAAAGCATTCAAGATGAGAATTTTCCCTTTGGAAAAAAAAATACAAACTACTAAGCATGTCTTAAACAGTAGACAGACAAGTCACAAGTGTGTCATCAAAAATTACATCACGGCAGCCAATGGCACACTATTAAATGCATCTAAATTCCCTGCATTCCTCTTCAGAATCTGTTTACAAAATGATTCCTAAACACAGATGGAGCCATTTTTTTTTCTTTCTGCCTGCACATATTAATTTGTGTTTTTATTTATGCACTTCAGATCTCTATGGCATTTGTCCCTTAGTGTGACACCAAGTCATTTTTTATACATGTACTGTGAGAAAAAAAAAAAGTGGCCCTTGCCCTGCAGTCAACCTCCCAAATCCTAGACACACACGCATGCATTTTTTATTGTTCTCACATGTTGCTCAACAGCCTGCATGATTATTGCTTCACAGCACAGCAGATGGGTTCTTGCATAGCGGTGAAACAGATGAGATGTTCAAATCGATTGTTTTATCAACAATCAGTTGCAGATAAAAATCATTTTAATGAGAGAAATTAATGGTGTTTGCAAACATGCTGTTAATTAAAGAACATTGCTTAGGCGTTGTTTTTTTTCACCTCTTTTTTTTTTCTGCACACAAATTTTTGTTACCCATGACATCTTTCATTATTGACTCATGCCCCAAAGAAAAGGCGATTAAAATCTGCTTTTGTTTGATGTAGCTTTTATTGAAGAAAGAAATAGATCTTTCTGAAGCTTCCTGGTGAGATGAAAGTCTAATTATCTCCACAAATGAAAGGAAAAGCTTTAATTAGGCCTGTGCTGAATCTGCGCACTGTGAATTTGTGCATTGTGATGGATGGAACCCGCATCTCCTCCGTGACTGCCGGAGAAATAATGAAGGAAGAGGAGAGCTAGCCCGCTCCCAAGATTCAGCTGGCAGAGTGGAATTGGAGGCACACCTGGGTTGTGAGCAAGTGCCCAGAGCAGCTGCCACAGGCCATGTTTCAGTGCTGTGCATTCGGCTGTTTTACAGCCTCCCTCTGAGCTTTGATCTCTTTTCAGACAGCAGGGGTCCTAACAAATCAAGCTTTTCATGTTTCACTCAGTTTCACTCTCTTTTACTTCACCATTCACACTCAAACTCCAAAGAGGATGGATAAAATATTGTCTTTTTCTGAAGCAATTAATGATCGGCAGCTGACGGCATTGAAGTGGGTATTATGCCTTACAAGCAGTATTTTAAGGGTAACCATAGGGACGATGCTAGGGGAAGAAACGAATTCTTCATCTAACTTTGTAGTTGTTTACCTCACTGTTTATGACTTTTACTAATCACTGGCACATATGGCTTACTATGTAGGTACGCTATTGGAAATGTACTGACGTGTCCACCCAGGTAGGAAAGGGCACATTGCAGATTAATCTGCTAATTGTCACAAGACAAAAGCTCAAAAAGACCAAATAAGGCTGGATGCCTTATTTTGTTCCACATTTGCCCATGTGGTAGGCAATGTTGTCTATTTTCATGCTATCCCACTGATGTTAGGAAGGTCAGCTGTGACTTGCTCTCTCTTGGCTGGCTGTTAATCTGTCCTTTTCAGTGAATCCAAAAGCACTTTGGACATCAAGAGTGATGATGGGGCTTTTTTCAAACACTTTTGGGGGGCCAGGATTTTTTTAAAAAGCAGTGAGGAAGGGGGAAATGGAACAGCAGGAACAGGCAATTGGACCTCCCCCCCCTGCCGCCCGCCCTTCTTTGCTGAAAAATTCCCTCTTATGAAAGAATGATGGATTTATTTCCAAGGAAAATAAATAAATATATCACCAACCCAAAAGCAAGAGAGTAAAGGAATTGTATGTGGGACATGACTTTCCCTTACTTCAAGGGGATGAAATGAAGGGTAAAACTTGTGATCCAAGAAAACTTACCTTTAGTCAACTCTTCTCTGTTTTATAAAGGGCAGTGCGGTCGTTTGTGAATGGAAAATGAGTTTGAATTCTCCATGACAATTACCAAAGTAGAATATGCCTTAGTTTGGAGAGTGGAAAGTGGAAATGGAAATATGTATTGATTGGATAGAGTATGCAACTTGGCTAAATTTTAATAACGCATTGTTAGATCTCTTTGTATTTCTTGGGACCTCCCTTCAACCCTGGTTACTCCATGTCCTCAGTGAGAAATCTTTACAATACCATGTTTAGTCCTAGGGCAGACCACTGCCGTTTATAGATTTCACCCACAGCCTTGACCTTCTTGCAGGTGCTTGGCACCCAGCAGGCAGGCGTGATGAAAGTAACAATAAGGATCGGAATGGACGGAATAGAAGTTGACAGCTGCCTCACTCTGAATTCCATACTGCAATGATGTCCGTTATGAGCGACACAATGCATAGGGAAGTAGGGTCTCCCCGAGGTGCCACTGGTGAGGGAGATCTAGAGAAAGTTGACACAAATTAGGGCAGAGTGGATGAAACTCAACAGTTCATTCAGCAGCGCATGCGGCCTCAGCTGGCATTCCCCCTCTCAAGTCAGACGTGTGCAGGAAAGTGTGGAAACTTTGGAAAGCTATAATTTATTTCGGCGGAGTAGAGCAGCACAGTTAGATAGTAAAATAAAATGAAAACGGAATGCCAGAGAACAGATGCCAGCAAACCCCCTAATTAAATGCTCACTTTCCTCCTTTCAAGCTCTATCTGCGTCAACATTCAATTTCACTCTGTAGAGCTCAGCCCCTGCTCCTCCAAGTGTGAGTTCAATTGTGTGTGTGTGTGAATGCACACACACACACACGTGCACGCGGGTATAATGCTTATTTCCTAGTGTGGAAAGGGTGGCATGGTGACCTCTTGAAGCTCAGGAGACACTGAAAAATTGGATCTCACTTTGCAATGTTGACTTTCACAGCAGAAAAGTATTTTTCAATTGACTTTATTCCTCTTTCTTAAATAATTGACATAGTATTAGACCATTTAAAGCCAAAGTCTAGAGACTTCAAACAAGTAGGAAAAATAATCTGAGGTCAAACAAATAAAATATTAAAACTGAAGGCTTTGGAAATTCCCCTCAGAGCATGTCTAACTTTTTGCTCTGTTCATGTTGAATTCTCCAAAAGAGTAAAATAAAAACGTTGTTGTAATAGTCATCTGAAAGTGAACACTTTTACTTAACAAAAAAAGAACATGCATTAGAGATACTTAAAGTTATTCCATAAAAATAATTATTTATTACATTAAAAATATTTCAACAGCAACAACCAGAAATATTAGAAAGAAGTGCTCTAAAAGAGGTGCTATAAGAAAAAAATGTAAGAGATAAAACTCCTTCTGAGGGTTTGGTGTTGAAGGAGCATTTAACAAAAGAGGAAGAAGTTTCTGGAAAGTATTGTAATATATTTGGAACCACTGTGTACACAAAAGTTGTATCCAGAACTGAAATATTCAATGCTCACACTTCAAGTCAACTTCTGTCCTCCAGTGTGTCAAGGACTAGATTCAAGTTAAGAAATAAATAATCAGGGTGGGGGCTGGTAGTCCACCCCAATGATCCTAGCTATTCAGAAGGCTGAGTTCTGACAATTGCAGTTCAAAGTCAGTCCAGAAAAGTTTCTGAGACTTTTATCTCCAACTAATCATTAAAAAAATATCCAGACATGGGGCTGTGTCTCAAGTGGGTGAGCACTAGGCTGGAGTTCAAGTCCCAGGTCTTGTAGGGAAGAGAAGGGGAAAGGGAAAGAAAGGGAAATAAGTGGGAAGGGAAAGAACGGGAAGGAAAGGGAAAGAAGGAAGAGGCATAATTAGAAAAACATAATTATTTTTATAGAGTGAACAAAATAAAACCATTGAAGAAAATATAGGCAGTCCTTTGTATCTATGGGTTCCATATCTTTAGATTTAACCAAACTTGGATTAAATTTATTCAGAAGAAAATATATCTCTACTAAAGATTCTTCTGTAAGGCTCTTTTACTTGTCATTATTCCCTAAGTAGTACTGAGTAACCACTACTCTCACAGTGCTCATAGTATTAGGTACGATAAGTAATCTACAAGTGACTTCCCAAGTTTAGAATATGTGTAGTTGATATGCATAATTATAGAAAATATTTAAAGATCCACAGGTTTTGGTGTTTGCAGGAAATCTTGGAACTAATTCCCCTAGATTCTGAAATAAAGTTCCTCATTCCTCATCCTAGGATGTGTGTGTGTGTGTGTGTGTGTGTGTGTGTGTGTGTGTGTGTGTGTGTGTGTGTGTGTGTGTGTGTGTGTTGCTGTCTCTATCTCTATGATTCTGTCTCAGTCTCTTGCTCCCTCCCTCCCGCCTTATCTCTCCAACAGGGTCTCACGGCATAGTCCAGCTGGTCTTGAAGTTCAGATTCCCCTCCTTCCTCCCAAATGCTAGAATTAAAGGCATGGCAAAAGAGCATCCCTTACAGGGAAGCAATGTTCATAGACAGGACATTCAGTCCTATGACACCAGCTTGTCTTCTATCACAAAAGAACTATACAAGCAACCTTTTTATTTCTATCAGCAATCCTCACTGAAATTTCAAAGTCTCATAGTATCAGCCATGGCGAGGCATTTTGGAATCTCATTTTCTCACATGAGGGAATTTGCCTAGTGGATACCAGCTTGGGCCAGCAGAAGCTGTGTCTCAGAGGGCCCTTTGAATCTCTCCCCTCATTGCTTAGCCCTGGAGAAAGAATAACAGGAGTATGAACACGCAGAAATGATGCCTTCCCACTCCTCCCTGGGGCCCTCCTAAAGTTCACATGCTCCTCTTTAGAAATAGAAAATTTCCTTTCTTATTCTTCATAAATTAAATGAACCTTACTTTTAATGATGTGACTTAAAAAGTTGATACTGTTGGAATCTGTATATATATATATAAATATATGTGAGTGTTTTATATATATATATATATGTGTGTGTGTATATATATATATATATATGTATGCATGCATTCATTAGCTTATTCATGTGCCTAACTGAGATATGATCAAAAAAGAGATGGGAAACCAATATTCCAAGATATTTACAACATAGTCAATTCTGGAGATTGCTTTAGGAGAGGAAAGGTTAGTATTAGAAATGCCAGAGAGAGTGTATCTATTTTTTTCCAAAAGAACAAATAGACTATGACAGAGACAAAACTGCCCAACAGTGTGCAAGTAACAGAATGGCGCTAAGTATCAACCCACGGATCTACAAGAGCATGTGTGTAGGTACCAAGTAACACACCCAGGTTCAAATCCTTCAGCTTTGGAATGAAATTCAAATTCCATAGCATAGCCTTCTAAAGTCCTACATGCAAACCACGTCCCAAGCCCTCACTGCCTATGTCTCATTGACTCACTCTCACAAGGCCACTCTCCCGGATGCCTTGATATCTATGCTATGTGGCCCCTGCTGGGCCACTTCCTCCAGGCTGCCAGTTCAGTCTCTGCTTTCTCCCTCATTCCAGCTCTACTATGGTGCTTACTATGTGTTGTTATCATTGATTTCTCTTCTAGAATAGTCTACTATGTCCCCTGGAGGCCAAGGACAATAGTTTTTCATTCCTAAATTCCAACACAGTGGTTTGGAGACACCCATAGTAGAAACAAAAGCCCCCAACATCCCCTTCAAAAGAAAATGTCATGCCAGAGTGATGACAGGTATGGAATAGATGTATCTTAATTACATACAGTGTGCATTTATAAATGATTCTAAGTCAGGCATTTGCACTGCCTTGGTGGTTCAGCTATAGTTTCTTCTTCCACATTTTAAATATAAAAGTTGACTCTTTTCGCAAAGGCTGTGTACTTACCAGCTTCTAAATTTGACTTGTCCTCCAACCCATTTATCACCCCAGTTCCTGTACTTCCACCATTTCTGCTGCCGAGTCTGTGAACCAGCTTCTCTATTGCACTTAAAAGTGTCTTTATAGGAAACAACCAAACATAAATAATAAATAGTGCAGTGCATTTTACTCTTCCATCGTGGTATTAATTTGCCCTCTAGTTCCTATGTAATGCATCAGGTATACAAGTCTAGACTCATTTAGATTAGAAATAGCCCGGAATGTGGGTTAGACACATATTTATCATCTTGATTTATTAAGGAGCAGCTGTAGAATGATACTAATTAAGTGTCTATGCTTTCTTTTCAAGACTATAATTGTTTGTTTTTTTTTCTTTTTAAGAAAAACAGAAGTGCAAAGAAACAAATAGGCAAAGTATTTGAATACATTTAATCATCATTGTAAAGTCTATGTTCCCTTTCAGTTTTCCCCAATGTACACATTTGAAGAATCCATTTTCAAGAAACTTTACATAGTAGACCTTCTTGTAAAGCATGTCTGAAGCATTATTTAGGCCATTAACCTTTATATCCAAAACATCTTTAATTTGCCTAATTCTAGGCTGGCTTTTAGAGGGCTCAAATTACCAAGTCTTCAGTTATTCCTACTTATGTTAATGAGGTAGTATCAATATTCACATATGAGGGAAATTTAAGTTTGTGATATGCTTTTTTTAAGTGTTGGATATATTTAACTTTTTCTAAATATGAATATCTATAGAAATTACATATTTTATCTTAATCATCCAGAAGCCTAACAATTTATTTTTTTACTAACTCAACTGAAAACCCTGAAAGTTTTGCTATTGTTAATCATTGCTACCTAGAAAACCAGGTAAGGACTGGCTGCTTGGGTCAAGTGGTACATTACTTACCTAGCAAGGAGGAAGTTCTGAATTCAAACCTTAGTATCAACAAAAGAATAACTAAAAACCTGAGTGCCACTGGCATACAACTGTAATCCTACCTACCCAGGAGGCTGAGCTCTGAGAATCGTGGTTCAAAGCCAGCCCAGGCAAGAAACTCTTGTGAGATTCTTATCTCCAGTTAACCACTAGAAAACTGGAAATTACACTGTGGCTCAAGGAGTAAAGTGCTAGCCTTGAAGAAAAGAGCTCAGGGACAGTACCCAGGTCCAGAGATCAAGTTCCATAATCAACAAAAATAAACAAAAACAAACAAACTAAGCCCTGTTTTCACTGTATTTGATTCTGGTGTCCTGCATCTTGTATATATATTTTTCTAATTTAGGGAGGGGAAGGGAAATAACAAAATGCTGAAACAAGGATACAGGCTGACCCACAGATCTACAAGACACTATGTTGAAATTGAACTTTACAACTTTGGGTAGGGGAGGGAGGAGTTGGGGAGGTGAGGAGGGAAGGGATGGTAAGGGAAAAACAAAGGAGGGGGTAACAATGCTCGATAGAAAATGTACACATTACCTTACTCATGTAACTGTAACCCCTCTGTATAGTATCTTTACTATATGTGTGTGTGTGTGTGTGTGTGTGTGTGTGTGTGTATAAAACAGTAAATTCAGATAAAAATAGAAGCAAGAAATGATAAGTGCTTAAGGTGATACACTTAGTACCTTGATTATTATCATTACACATACACATATATCAATGATAAAAGTAAATGTGATTCCTTTGGATGACTTGTGACAAGAAAATAAATCAGTAAGAAGAAATTTGGGTCTGGAGGCACGGCCTCAGCAGTACAAAATCTTCCTAGCAAGCTCCAGACCTTGAGAGTTCAATCCCTAGTACTGCAAAGAAAGAAGAAAAAAGAAAAAGAAAACAAAAGAAAAGGAAGAGAGGCAAGGTAATAGTCCTAACAATTTTACTGTAGGCAAGCCCAGAAAGAAAGAAATGGATAATTTCCAATTTCACTGGCCACTTCTGGCCTAATAACAGTTGTAATAAATAACCTCAAATCTCTGCTTCCACACCATGCCCTACATCAAAAACAAAAATAAAAGTCATTTATTTTAAAAGACAACTTTCACATGATCATAAAATACCACAACTTTAGGAAGAGATTCTCATTCTCTCTCATCTTACTTTCTTGCCCCTGTGGCTATTTCTATTTTAAGGTTTATACTATTCACACAGATCCGAAATACCGCAATCTCCAGACCCACCATGTCAGGAAAGAGTAGCCCTCAGTAATAGAATCGTTCACATCACAGCTATTTCATAAAGTTTACCCTAAATGTATTTTTAAGTAAGACGCAAAATCACAAACATCATGCATACCACTGAGATAATATGATGTTTCCCTTTTCTTTTAGAGAAACAAAATTGACATAAAGATCTTACCAGAAAATACCTTTATCTTATCAATTAGCAGACTTTATGTAAATAGTTGAAGAAAAATTGTCAGGCACTAGTGGCTCATACCTGTGGTCCTAATTACTAGGAGGCTGAGAGCTGTAGGATCACAGTTTGAAGCCAAAGGGGGGATGTCTTCAGACTCACTGAAATAGTCAACACAAAACTACCCTTGGAGTTGTAGCTCAAGTGGAACAGAGCCAGCTGAAGGAGAGGAAGGCCCTGAGTTTAAACTTTAGTACCAGCCAAGATGAAACATGAAAATGAACTAAAGAAATACCATAAAACATAATAATGGGGCTGGGAAGGTGGCTCAGTGGTAGAGCGCTTGCCTTGCATGCCTGAGGCCCTGGGTTCGATTCCTCAGCACCACATAAGCAAAAAGAAAAAAGCTGGAAGTGGCGCTGTGGCTCTAGCCTTGAGCTGAAGAGCTGAGGGACAGCGCCCAGGCCCAGAGTTCAGGCCCCACGACCGGACCCAAAAAAAACCCAAAACATAATAATAATGCTAAGAATCTGAAATAAATAATAAGTCCTTCAATTGAAATAAGCAGAGTTTGGAAAATAGTAAACACTTCACAAACTTGCCCCATATATGGCTTTGAAGGTATTATTTTTAACACAAATCATTTCTATAGCAGTCATGTATGCTATTGTGAGCACATCAGATTTGTAATTTCAACTTAAATTTTGTAGTAGTGGTAACAATTATTTTTAATGTCAAAAGCAGTGGTTCACTGACTGGTTCTGTGCATGAATTAAAAAATATAAGGTTCAGAATAAAGGTGGCTATTCATTCACAGCATTTAACTCTTCTCTTCAACTCTAATCTGGATTTTTGAGTAAATTTTCCTATAGGAAAAAAAGTGAAATACAATTAGTAGCAATGCTTATAATGTCCCCCTCAATTAAAAAACCGCAGCATATTTTCACCCATGAAATAATTTTTTTATTGTGAAAATACTGTACAGAGAGGTTACAATTACATGGACAAGATAATGAGTACATTTCTTATCAGGCATTGTAGCCTCCTCCTTTGTTTCCCCTTCCCATCCCTTCCCATCTTCCTCCCCCACCTAATTCTCCTCTCCCCCCAAAGTTGTAAAGTTCATTTTTCCACATAACAACTTGTATATCTCATTGTTGCAATGGTGAAATAATTTTATATTAGATGATTTGAGTGCAAACATTTAAAGTTAGATTGAATGAGACCCTTTTAGATAATAATGAGCCTCCTTGAGGTGTACAGGAAGTAAACTGGAGGCTTCTGCCCAAATCTGCCCCCTCAGAAGAGTCAGCTGTGCTGTCCTAATGGGTATGGATGCCTCGGTCCTGTACCCATCTATCTCCAGCCCAGGTAAGAAATAGAACAACCTTCCTAAAAAGAATAAACCTAGAGCTGATTGCATTAGCTCAAGTGTTTAATCCTAGCTACTCAGGAAGCAGAGATGAGGAGTATCATATTTCAAGACACACTGTGCATTAATTTTGCAAGACCCCATCTCAAGGTGCCCCCTCTTATCACAGTTGGGGTTAGTTGGAGGATTGAAGTTTAGGCTGGCCTGGGAATATATATATATATATATATATATATATATATGAATATATATATATATATATTCAAGACCCTATATCAAAAATTGCTGAAAAAGCATTGGAGGTATGGCTCGAGTGGTAGTAGAAGCCCAAAATCCTGAGTTGAGAACAAATAAGGCTGCCAATAGAAAAACGTAGTAAAACCTATTTTGAAAATAGCAGATCATTTACTAAAAGATTGATATTCAGTGCTCCAAAGCTTGGTCATGCTCTTGTGGTGAGAGTAGAGTAGTAACTGTTAATGGAAAGCTCAGAACCTCTCACTTGTTCAATGACCACACTATGAACTAGAAGTTCCTAACACAATCTCTAGGGTCCTTCACAATGCTTTACCATGATCTGCCTCTAAAATTCCCAGAAATAACTTCTCTTTAGCTCATTTCCTTTTCTTTATTTATTTCTGCCTGTTGCTTATGTGTTCTACTCCATTATCAGAATAAAGTTCTCCAAAGAAATAATGGTAAACAACTTTGTTTAATTATAACAGATAGCAGGCTTATTGATGATATTTCCCCATGTCTTCAATGTACTTTGACCATTCTGTCTCTCCACCAGCATCATCCCTTCCTCCCTGATCCCATAGTTCCTCCATGTCTACAGCATTTCATTTAAGTTCACATCTTTCTGGATCTTGCTTATTTCCCTCCACACGATGATCTCCAATGTCACCTAATTTTTTTCTAATATGAAATATGAATAATATGAATAATACTACATCATTCATATATATCATATTTTCTTTATTCATCTGTTGATGGGCACCTAGGTTCTATAATTTAGCTCTTGTGAGTTGTACATTAATAAGTGTGTATATATAAGATTCTTTCTTTTATGCTGACTCACATTCCTTCAGTTATCTGCCTAGAACTGGTGTAACTAGATCGTTTCATAGTTCTAGTTTTGGAGTAACCTTCATACTGATTTCCATAGTGGTTGCACTTTTTCACAGCCTTACCTTTAGGGCCCAAGGGCTCCTTCTCCTCCCCACTGTATCCTTGCCAGCATTGTTGTTTGCTTGTTTGCTTGCCTGCTTATTTGCTTGATCATAGCCATTTAGAATGGAGTGAGATGGCTCTTACTGTTCTTTGTAAAAGGGTTTCTAAATACACACTTATCAACAGTAAAATAACTCCAAAGTTGTGATTATAGTTTAAAATAGCTATCTCCATCATATTCATTAAAATAGGAATATCATAATGCATTTCTTCTAACACTGTGCAGTACCCTACTCCTTACTGTAACTCAATGGTTTGCATTTCCTCTCTACTGTTCATTGTTTACACCATGAGGAAGGATTGTTATGAATGTTATGAAGGAGGAGTTATGATCAAGGCAATTGTCATAATCAACTCGTTCTTCTCTTTCTCACATCTTCTACAACTACAGCTTACTGCATCAGTGTTTAATAATTCTGAAACCTGGTCATGTCAGGGCACCTTAAGGATCGTAAACCAATATTAAGACAAAGCAGATTGGATCCAGACATCATTACCTGTGAGCCCTCTTCAGCCTAGAGAGAACCCTTTGTGCCTAGATGCTAAAGTTATTCTGAACCCTCCTTCAATGAAAACTACCATCTCTTCAGTTGTCTTTGAGTGTCTCCAATCTTCTCATTTTCTCAGCATTTATAATTTCTTGCATTAAGTTGCAGGCTAAAATAAGGAAAGCAAGGCACCCATGCCAGGCACAAAGTTAATATGCTCAAAACAATTTGTGTGTGGGGGGTTTGTTCCTAAGGCTTGAACTACGAGCCCCAGCATTCTTGGCCTGAGGGCTATCCCAGAGCTTTTTCACACTCTACCACTTGAGCTATAGCTTCACTTTGGGCTTTTAATAGTTTATTAGAGATAAGAGTTACACATTCTTTCCTGCCCAGGCTGGCTTTGAACAGAGAATCTCTTAGCTCACCCTCCTGAGGAGCTAGAATTATAGGCATAAATCACCCATACTTGGCTCATAATAACTATTTTAAAGCCATATTTAGAAATCAAAATTAGTCAAATAGAATATTTTATCCATGTATCACAATAAACAAAATACAATTGTAAAAAATAAAAACAACATCATCATCTTTGCCAATTTTTTTCTTCTGCCTCCATATCCATACAACTCTAGCTCTGCCTTATTTGAGATCAAAGCAGAACTGAAATCCATTCTGCTTAGGAACAGGGCAAACAGCTCCTCACTTAGTCCCAGTTCCCTAAGTTATAATCCTTACTCTCACATATTGACCTCTTGCTAAATGCTGGGTTTATTATTTCATTTAACACTTAGAAGTATAATTATGTTGTATATCTGTTTAATAGATTATTTGAAAAGGTCCAGATGCACTCTTTCAGTGCTAAAGTATGGATTCAACAACTATCCCTTCACCCAGTCACCTCTCTGAACTGATTGCTAGTTCAGCCACCCAATGAGCCCTTCAAATCCTGAGTTTATCCTCTCGTTTAACACTCCAGTTATTCAATGGCCAAGAAGATGCAGTTGCACTCTTAACAAATGTGGCAGAATAAAAATGCGGGGGGAAACTGGAATAAACAGAAAGAAAAAAATTTATCCTCCAGAGCCAGTAAGAGCTAGCCTGGGGGTTGGAGGCAGGGTGTGTCAAGATTTTCTAGAAGCACCTGGTTACAATGTCTGACACATTTCTTCTTTTTTATGAAGACTTTCCATTATCATACTTAATTGTCAGCCTCTAGAACAATATGTACTTATTTATGAGTCATTAATCTTTTTTAAAAATTCAGATAAAACTCCTACCAGGGAAAGGAATGGCCCCACTGTATAGAGAATTAGGTACAGACATAAAGCTAGGGACACATGGAGATTTTTGTTAAGCACACAAAAAAGGAAGCATAAAAGTTACATTCCCTGCCTTCTCAGATCAAGGTTGCACCTCTGCAGAATGCTTTTGTTGCCCATTATTATAGAAATGCTACAGGATGCAGGATATTAACAAAAATATCTCTTTACACAAACGTATCTATTGTAGGTCTATTCCCCTAGCACACTCCAATTGTATTACAATTGGTTTGTTCATTTATTTTCCAATAACCAGAATGCTTTTCCACTTCACAACTATTTCATAATAGTGCTGATGTCTGAACCACAGGGACAATCGTGTGTGCTTCACATACACTAGACTATGTAGTAAATTTTCTCCCACATGGGGCTTGGGCAAGTGGTAATAGAATAATTCTCTACTTTTATCAGATGTGTTCTTTCCTTCTGATTTGTTTCAGTTGGAATAATATTTTGGTGTATATTTCAGATTTTATCTAAGGAACAAGCACTGAATATTTTGCCAGGATTTTAATTAAGCCCTTTCTAGCACGCTCAGGTGCACTCATTCAAAGTTATCCATCACAGGCAAGCAAATCAGGAGGAGGGTGTAACATGTGTTGAGTGGTAATCTTGTATTTGTGTTCATCTGTTCATCAAGGGGGAAAAAAAGTCAATTTAAAGCAACATGGGAGTGGCGATCCTTGTCTTTAAGGCAACTGTTGTATAATTGACCTCTTTTAGCATTTAATTTCTCAAGCCTCTAGGAAGCTTAATTTTGAACATCAAAGAGGTACCTGTGGAAGAGACTGTTCCAGACTGGTGAGTAAACAAATTAGAGTTAATAGGGTCATTAGCTTTTGTGGTTAAAAAAAAAAAACCTAGACTGAGTATTCCTCACTAAAGGATATATAAACTGTCAGCATGTGGGTTTAAAAGAAAAACCTTAAAAATATAATGAAACATAGACTTTGAAAAAATGTTATATATTCTTTGTATCATACATTTCTTAGGGTTAGTTAGTGCTTTTTTTTTAACCTTTTAAAGTGTTTACAAAAAAAATCCCTTCTTGGCTACATATAACCCATGCTGATAAATGTGTTCCTGTATGTCCACAAATGATAGCACCGTGTGGTTTCAGCCACACAGACAGAATCACCCTCTACTATCCACAGTGCCAGCTATGCAATAAGGTGTCTGGGTTCTAATTGCCCATAGCACAATATCCACAGTGAGCTATGTAAACAGTTTGAGTAATTCATGAAGATGTAAGATTGGGGAGGATGATTAATAAAAGTGTTTGTTTTGCATTAAAACTCCAGACTAGTGGGGGGTGGGGAGTGGGGGAAAGAGATAGAGATGTTTAACACATAGAAGAAAAGCAAATATTTGCTAGCTTTGACAAAGGAGATATGCACCAGCTATATAGACTGGAAATCTGTAGTCCAGCAAGCATAGCCAATGGTAACTATCTCTTTAGTATGAAAACTTACTGTACTACCAGGGTTAGGAAGTAAGAACAATGAAAGCTAAAGCAAAAAAAAAAAAAAAAAAACCAGAGTGAGGCAGAGAAAGGCTCTGTTCTGCATATTAGCATATGTGTGTCTGGAATCTGCATAATGTAACTCAATTATGAATGAAGATTTAAAAATGAGTACTTACTCTTGCCTTTCTGAAGAAATCTCATTCAAGTGTTATGATAGCTTTCCATATTAACTGGTATGAAGCAGTTTTGCACTAAAATTTGTTTCCTTTGGCCCACCTTTGTTACCTCTTTCTCTCTCAAGAGAGAGAGAGGAGAATGATTAATATCCCACTACTGCTTATATCAAAACAAAAAGACACACATACCTTTAAAACCAAAAATGTTATAGTTTTGATTCCTTAAAAAATTTAGACTAAATAATTATTATGTTGCCTTTGGAGCAACTATTCAGAGATCGTGATGGTGATATTTAATGAAATAATGCTTATGGATGATTTGTTTTTAAATTCGGAATTTAGTTATTCAATGATGTTTCTGCTTACCCCTGCTTTCACTGTATTTGATGTCGGTATAATTTATGGAGGGGAAGGGGAAAAACAAGTCGTTTAAATAAGGATATAGGTAGACCCGTTGCAACAATGAGAAGTACAAGTTGTCATGTTGAAACGAACTTTACAACTTTGATGGGGGGGGGGAAGGATTGGGGGGCGGGAGTCTGGGAAGGGATGGGAAGGGAAAACAAAAGAGGAGGCTACAATGCTTGATAAGAAATGTACTCACTATCTTGCCCATGTAATTGTAATCCCTCTGTACAGTATTTTCACAATAAAAAATTTTAAAAAAACAAAAAATTATGTTTCTGCTTATGGAAATTAAAAGTCACTGCCCTTTAAAGTAAAATAATAATAGCATTTATTTTTAAAATATTATTTTTTAAGATTGGGGGACAGAATTAGCTATTGAATTCCCCATGCCTCTAAGCCATAAAAGCCTGAAAAATAGAAATACCGCAATCAGTTAAGGCTTGTGTGGAGTAAACCTCGGAGAGGAAGTTCAGCAAAGCCACCAGGAGTCAAACACAGACCAGATTCAATTGACTCATTCCACATGTGGATTCTTTAAAATTGCTCAGGTCAGAATTTCTGTCTTATTTCCCAATATATGTAGCAATAAATACCTTCAGGAACTCCGGCCCAGGAGACAGCCTGGTTACCAGAGTTCTTTCTAGGTTCTGGGTCAGCAAATGAAGCATTAAGCTTTTCTACAATATGGTGGTAAAACCTCAAATCCTGTCCTCTTTTCAAGCTTTGCCATCCTTAGAGAGATAAACTCTGAGGAACCATAAAGGCCTTAAATTTACCACTTGTGAACATTCTTATCACTTGATGTGGTACTGACACACCATTTCTGCACAATACAGTAACAACCTGTGCAGAGCTGTGCTGGCCTGGCAGAAGGGAGAAAAATGCTGACCACCTTTCTTCTGCTGGATTTATGGGCAGAAATTTGGTATATTTCTGGCCAAGAGACAAAGCTGTCACTACTGTAGTTTTAAAATTGTGTGTGTGTGTGTGTGTGTGTGTGTGTGTGTGCGCACGCTCATGCACACTCACATACACTTTGTCTCTTAAGACAATGAAAAAGATACAAGAGACAGAGTAAGAATATTGTAATAAGTCTTCATATATAACTATACATAAACACAAAAGGAAAATTTTATAGTTTTAGTAAAAAAATAAATAAATGCACATAAAACAAAAAGGAAATTTGTTAAAATGCCTTGCTGAAGAGATCAGTAGACTTTCAAGAAAGAAAACACTACCAGAGGTTAAAAAATAAATTAAATAAAATAAAACCATGGATCCTGAAAGACAAAGAAAAGTTTATACATGTCACAGATAGAGCTTTCTCTTGCAATAGCAACTTAATGAAAATTGTTCTGTAGATAACATTGGGCTTCAAATGCAGGCTTTGGCCTTGGTTTTTGTCAGCCTGTGTTATGCCCTAAAAACTTCTCAGCCCCAGAAGTTTCAAGCATCTGCATGTTTTACCTGAATTAATCATGTGGCATAAATTAAAAGTAAATCATCAATCATCATTAATTATGTGTTCAACTGATGTCTGCACTTTCTTATACCTTAATCTTCATTAGCATGTAGGAAAGAGAAAAACCCCAGAGGGCTTGCCACATGTGTTTCTGTGTTGTGCGTATGTCTCTCCAGAACTCTGAACCACTTAGAAATACATCTCTCTTCAACAGGAAGCTATAACACCAAGGCTTTTTCTCAGACTACTTGAGATTAATCAAAAGGCTCCATTTGAGCAGCCCTAGGCCAAAGCAAGATTTAGCACTTTACCTCTGAAATCTTGTCCATCACTTGAGCATTTTTTACAGGCACTTGAACCATGTCCTGTAAGACTTGCTCGAATTGCATCTGACCATCCCACAGGAGCACAACAGCTTCTTCCTTCCAGATGTAGCTTTCCTGTTCTTTGTTATGAGCAAAAATCACTCTTACCATTAGCTGTTGTTTTGTTTTGTTTTTACTTCTTGTTAAAGCTTTCTAAGTGCTATTTGGTGTATGAAAATGGCCTGTAGTGAGGCTACTTGAAATAGTTTACTTGTAAAGGGAGAGGGAAGGGTGAAGTTATTTTTATTCCAACATATAGTAGATGACAGACATACAGAGGTTTCCTGTGTCCTTCTGTACTATTTCCTGTGTAGAAAGATATAATATGTAACTGCAACTCACTGAATGAAAGGATTATGCACTGGGTAGAGTGACTGTCCTAAATATTGCATTGTCCCCATTATTAACTTGCCATTAGAAATAAACTACAGGCTATACCTTTCCTTCCTCTGGGTTTGAATGCTCCATTTACAACTCTTCCTCTTCTCCCACATGTTATTTGTTGCCAAATATGTATGAAATGGTTCATTCTAGATTCAATCCCCAAAAGTAACTTGAGGATCTATTATGACGAGACTGTGTTGCACAGGTAAGCGGCAATTTACAGAGAGAATATATCCCTATGCTTACTGTATCACCATGTGATTTCACATCAAGAATGTTTTGTGAAAAGTTTAACAGTGCTCTTTAAAGCTGATGACATATTGCACTTGTACACACAGCTGAAAACAGAGATTACTTTTATTATCTGTTTCTGAGCTTTTAAAAATGTTCTGACATGATTAGTATAATCTTATGAAAATTATTCTGTGGTACACCGATTAGGTGAGTTAATCTTCCAGAAAAAGCCTCCAACCTTTTCTCCAAACATCGTCCTTTTAAAAATGGTAATGATTAAAAAAACTGTTGCCAAATGCCTTTCATTAATAACAGTGATATAAACTTCTAGCACTGAATTGATATTAGAAAAACAATACATTTGGAGGTGTCCACTAATAAAATTTAGGGTGCATTCTTCTGTTTGGCTTGTATAGGTCTTGGATTTTGGCATGGCTGGAATTTTCTGGAAGCGTTTTCCAGGGACAAGAGGAAGACTGATCTAAGAGGGTCAGGAAAGGCCAAAGGAATGAAAGGAGTCGAAATAAGAGCCTTTTCCTGAATTGGTTTTACATGCCTTCTTGGCAATTAAATCTGTATGCTCAGAAAATGGGATTGTAGCTTGTCTTCTCTCATTAATTCTGGAATCTGATAGACCTGTTTCTAAAAGCTCTTTGGCCCTGACTTTCAGGACAAATTTATAAATTGTCATCCAAATATGTTTCCTTAAAGCACGCTTTCGCTGACAGCGAGTAGGATGTTCTCCCAAGGATCAGAAATCTTCAGACGGGTCCCCTGCATACCACAAAGTAGTTTTAACCTTCAAAAGTAACAGCGTCCTTTGGTGTACTTAGAGCAAAGCTACACAGAACACCATGGTACAGGATTCAAACAGTAGCATGCAAGAGCTCAATCATCTCTGAAGAGCTTTCCTTTGACAAAAAGCGAAAAGGAAACAAGGCTTTGTTGGTTTCCTTCCTTTTTTTTTTTTTTTGTCAGAAACAAAAGGCCATTCAATCCTCTCTTCCTTTTTCCTCTCCCTTCTAACATTCCCAGAATTCTCCAAGGTTCTCATTGCTGTGGAAGACAAAACTTGTTAGCTCTCTCATCATCCACACACACTAACCTTCTTAAAATCATACAAACTTTCCTTTACAAAGATTAACCTGTGAGAATGTGGGGGAATTGTACTTACAGAGATTTCATGGACTTAGGGGCTTAGGAGAAAGGAATAATTTAACTTCTGCTTTACAAATATAAATGGAGGTGGGACAAAGATTCACTAATTTATCACAAGTAAAAACTAGGTCAAATAAGTTGGCAGCTCACTAGCTAATAGATGTATTAAGATAACAAACATTTCCATACCTAGCAAAGGTCCCCATACCTGACAAATGTCTTTAGCAAACAATAGATGCTATGGAAATTCAGAGTAAAAGTAAATTTGGTATTCCTTTATTTTTCTTTGGGTTGAGTTGAAGTATATGACTCTGACTTAACTAGGAGTATGGGCAGCTATTTGATTAATCAGTTCCTAGCAGGTTTTGTGCATTAAATTTACTTTTACAAAATCCCAAAGTTATTCTTATCCATATCTCTCAGTTTGACTGATGAATTATCTATGGTTCCCCAGCACATACCATGATCACAGTAATGTTCTTTGGAGATATAATCATCAAAGAGCATCCCTTGGTTAGTGTGGTACATGAGAAGGGCATAAATAATGAAACAGAACAGGGGCCATTAATTCGTTCTGTTTTGTTTTCAGTGCTTGAAGGTCGGTTTACTAGGTAGGGGGTAAAGAGGAGTTGGGAAGTGAGGGAGAAGAAAAAGAGAGGCTATTTCTCAGAGTTTTGCGGTTTCTTTCAGCCCATCTTTCTATTTGGAATATGTTACCTTGAAGCTCTAGGAAGCCCTGAGGAATTAGAAGTTTTCATTTTAGCTTGCCAAGCTTTGGGTATTAAAGAAGTGTATGACATGATTCTCATTTGGAACTAAATGTGTGTTTCCCCAACATGGGATGATTAGAAGAAATTGCTTGCCTATGACTTATGTAGTCTGAACATTAACCTATTGTGTCATGTAGGTTTTTAATCAGTTTATTTTAAACAGAAGATCAAAAGTTTGACATGTTATTGCTCATTAAGAATGCAGAAGAACAGAGGGCAAAAAGGAAAAAAAAAGCAAGTCTACCTGAACATACTGACCCCTGACTTTTGATAGGGTTCAAGAGTTTCTAACTTAAGTTGAGATTAATTACCAGGGTTCACTTGGCAGACCTGTATTGTGTATTCTCCTTCCTAATGTTATATAATATTGAAGTCAGGAAATTCTAACACTTTGATCTGTTAAGATACCCTTTTATTGAGCTTCCTTCCATGGCCCTATGTTTTCATTTTTCTGTGACTTGAATGTTTCCATTGTATAAACGTTTTAGGACAAAAAACTGTGGTTCACCAATTTTATTGAATAAAATTCTTGAAAAATATAGTCTCCTTTTCTCTAAAGGCAGTAGTCTAGTGCTGTAGCCTGGAAGATCTTTTTACCACACAGGAAGTGGTGCAGCTGGGTTAGTGCCCTGAAGCAGAAATAAGGCATACACAATGCCACTTTTCACCTCTCCCTGTGGGTAATTAAGTGGTGAGCACTCCAGCATGGTAAGGAAATGTCAGCACTGTGGCTGGTCTGATTTGATTTTTTTTTCCTAGGAAAGCAGTGAAAAGCACCATAACAGGTCTTAACCAAGTAATTTAAATATAGAACATTTGGGAGAGAACTGTTTCTTTCTTTTGGAATCTCTACATCTCATTTTCCAAACACTCCTAAACCAAAATACTTAATAGTAACCTGACTTTACTAAGTTGAAAGAAACAAATATCCCAGCATGAAATATTCTGTCTGTGATTTCCTTTGGCAGAATCTCAAATTTAGATGATTTGCGATCCATTTCCCTGGTTCAATGGAATCATTTTTTTCCATCTCCCATGAAAATGAATTCTATGCAATTTGGTTGTTTTTGCTCTAAAATTTTATAATCTAAAATTATTGAGAAAAAAGGAAATACTTTTTTTGAAACCAGAAAATCAATGAGTTCATACTAAAACCTTGAAAGGAGGTAACATGGAACATTTCCAAGGTCTGTCTACTTGGACACTGTCAAATCTACATTTGACAGGTAAGGCAATGTGTTGATACTGTTGTTTAAAGGAGAACTTTACTCAATTGTATTTGGTTGAGTTGTAACTGGAAGAGATTGGGAAGTTGGAAACTCAGTCACAATAGAGTCTGATTGTGGTTTATGAAAGCCTTGTCATATTCACCCATCTAGGTTCTGCATAGTAACTTCACAAGTTAACCTTCATTCTGTATGCAGGTGATTTTTCTAGACAGCTCTCTGAGATTGGTGCTGGTGGTAACATCGGTGGTCATGGTAGTGGTGGTGATAGGGGTTAGTCCTTCATTTGTAATCGAGACTTTGTGACTAAAGTACTAGGAGGAATTGCATAAGGATTATAGAAAGGGCTGTTTACATTTCAATAGCAGTGCCTTTTCCTTCTAATGTCACTGGAGACTGTCCAACTACATTATTGTTTCTCTCCAGCTTTATCTCCATCTCCCTCTATGTCTGTCATACTTAAGTTAGCTTGTCTATCATCTGTCTTTTTTTAATAGTAGTTAAATATATTAACATGTCTTTATTTCATTGTGGAATTAACTCTAAAATTAAGTTCTTGGCCAAATGCCTTCCCTGCTGGGATTCTATGACCCAGTCCTCTATCCTTCTTGCTCACTTACTTGTTCTAGGGGCTCCTGTGTCTTCGGTACTACAGGCAGTCTGTTCCTGCTCAGCCATTATGCTGTGTGAGCGGAACTCAGACATGAGGTCCATCTCACTGAAAATGTGGCGTGCTATGTTTTCATGGAATGTGCTTTGTTTGGGGAATATGTAAATGTGCATTTGCAAATGAGCAATTATAGAAGGATCTCACTAAACTTACATACATATAAACATATATATGTAGTTTTTGTTTTAATATAAATGAGTTTTTGTTTTAATGTAAAGGTGTAATACTAAAATTCAGAAAGCACAGGAACAAATTTACATGCATGTATGAATGTATATATATATATACATTCATTCAGAAAAAAATAAAAATATTCAAATTCTCGCATCAAGAGAATTATATCTTACATAATGGTACATTTGCTTGTAGATTTTTTAATGTATGTACACACATTTGGTATTTTATACTATAAAGCAGTTAGCACATTATGCTTCTTTTCACTTAAATATGTCATAGATTATGCAGAAATTTAAAATCTCATTGAAGCGAAACACAAACAATATAGTCATAAAGTGCTCTTGAGGTGTTAAATGTTCTTCAAAAATATTTTAATGACTAAATTCTACATTGAGTAGATGTACCATAAAGTACTAAAACATTGCTTATATTAGTACACAAAGGATTTAAATGAAGAACCAACTGTATTAATCCTTAAGGTGAGAGAGACAGAGTCAGAGAAGTAAAAATATCTATATCTTAGAGCTGAGAGAGGCAGAGGAAGACCTAGAAACCAAATCTTCTGACTATCATCCTGTAATGCTTGTACTCATCTTACTCATCTGCTATAATGCCTTTTTACAGTATGTGAACACAAGAGCAGAAACTAAAGAGCAATACTGAGGGCAAGAGGAAGGGCTGGTCCTTGTGTGCATTTAGATCTCTGGCAGGAGATAAGGTTTCTATTGCTCTCTGAAGATGACAGGGCCCTGTTAACAGTTAAGGGAGAGGGAGAACTACATGATTTCTCTCTCTTTTTTTCTCTCCATCCTCCTCAGCAAGAAGGATTAACTTCAAACAGAAAAGTCAGGGAAATAGAAGTGTGTAATGTAAATACCAGAGGCATAAATCCTTTTGGGGAAACATAAGAACTCGCAACTGACAGGCTAAGATAAATATAATCACATGGAGAGGGTGGATAATTGTTATTAATACCAACATAATCTAAATTGTTTCTAATGACAACAAATTGCATAGGTATTCTTCAATGGTTTGCTTGGAAATGAAGACATTGTTTATTGACCAGATAACATGAGACCCCAAATGTTCATTCCCATTGATTCTTTGCTGGCCACTTAGCTTCCTTTGTGACCTGGGGCGAAGCCCTTGGAAGAGGACTAGTTGGTCTCTGAGTTGAGTAGCTACAGTGCTGTATACATAGTAGATTTGATAAACATTTACTGAGTTTAGGAGAATTGGACTCAATTATAGGAAGAGGTTGCCTAGGCATAGATATTCTTCTAAATTACAAAATAAAGGCCTTAAGACAAGACTTAAATCGGAAAACCAAACTTTTAAAAAGCAACAAAGTAAAATATTAGATCTAGGATACATAAAGAAGCATTCTGCTAGTAGAAAGACTCACTATTCTCTTCATACTCCTATCATGGTAAACTAGAATAATAACTGTGTACAATTACACTTTAATTTATGCTCCAAATGAAAAGCTACTTTTTTTAAAGTAGCATTTTCAAGTGTCAGAGGGAAGGCATATTAAACTATTATTTCTTTCTCAGTGATCATAAAAACATGCATTCTGATGTCAGGACAGCTAAACGCATAAAAGCCTTACATATAGAGTAATAAATAAGATGAATGAATAATTGAAATTTTGCATTATGTGGCACCAATAGATTAATTTTTCAGGGAGAATTTATTTCCAGTAATGATCTTAGGAAGTGATGTCTCATTAGTAGCTGTCAGTGAGTGAAGGCGGAGGCCAGCATTTAGTATGGAAAGTGAAGTGGCAGAGCTCAGTTCTAACTGAATTTCTTTCTTTGTTCTTTTGTTGTTGTTGTTCTAGTACTCGGGCTTGAACTCAGGGCCCGAACACTGTCCCTTGGAATTTTTGCTCTTGATCAGTGCTCTACCACTTGTTCTACACACCTCCACTTTTGACCATTTGGTGATTAACTGTACTTAAGTGGCATATGGACTTTATTGCCTGAGCTACCTTTGAAGCAAGATCCTCAGATCTCAGCCTTCTGAGTAGCTAGGATGTCAGGTGTGAGCCACCTGCACCTGGTCTCACCGAGTGTCTTACAAATATTATATGGTAAGCCATAATCACTCCAAAAAGCCAAACCAACTCTATGGTAGATTTTGCTGATAGAACATTAAAAAAAAAAAACATTTTCCCATACTACTATCAATCATAGAATTTGTTAATTCAAGCAACTATGAGATTTAAGGAGATAATTCCCAACAAGGAATATAATGCATCTCATTTTTCAAACTTCTAATCCTTAAAACAAACATAGCCGTAATAGTAAAGTGTATCTCTAATGAGTATTGACTCAACAACAAGAATATTGCCTCTTCAAAAGTAATAGTCCTAGAGGAAGAATTTTTTGTGCAGTTACACATATGCATGCATGCAAATATGTTATATGGTTCTAAATATATATAGTGGTCTAAGGTGTTATAGTCTCATTTTTCCTCATTTCCTCAGGATGGTGACACCTGTCCCATTTGTGTGTTTCATAATGTGGTTTTTGCTTCTTTTTTTAATGTCATACCATTCACAGTGATTTTCAGATTGTATCATACCTGCTTAGCTATAATAAGTTACGTATTAACATCAATTTTTATTACATTCAAAAGGACCGCTCATTTATCCTTTAATTACATGTTTAAATGTTGTTTTTTTTCTGTTTCGTACATGACATAGTAATCAGAATCAGAGTAACTAACTTTAATTACCCATAGGATAAAAGTAGTTTGGATTACAGAGAAAAGAAATTTGAAAACATACAGAGACTTTTTAATGATCTTCTGTGACAAGAAAAAAAAAAAAAAAAACGATGAGTCCAAAGGAAACTACCAAAGACAAAAGTACCTGAGAGAAATCTCCTCAATTCTTGGTTTAGCCTCAACCCTAAGGGACTTATGCATAAATGCTCAGTAGACTATTTCAGTTGGTTTTGTTGGCCCCCATGTACTATCTACCATAAGCTCTCCTTGAATAGAATGCATTAAATACCCCATGACATTATGTTTTAAGTCAGAAGTTTACACATAGAGCATGAACTGTAGCAAATTATTTATTGAACACCCACTAGTTCCAGACTCTGTTGCAGGCTTTGGGAATACAGCAAACAAGACAGCTGGGATTCTTACTTTATGGGGCTTTCGGTATAATGAGGAAGAAAGACATTAAACAAATAATTACAATGCTAAGTGCTACAGAGGAGCAGCAGAGGCTGCTGTGGAAATATAAAATGGAACATCTAACCAGGTGTGTATGAATGTGTCGGCACAGGACAAGGGAAAACGAATATGCAGGAAACATCCCCCAGGCACAGACCTTACTTGAAACCTGCAGGATAACGCAGAGATTTTTTTTCTGTACTTCAGCACTGCTGTTGAGTTTTCAATTGCAACACACAACTTTAAGTTGTACCAATATATAGATCCCTCCAATAGTTACATGGCATTCCTTGCAGGACTTTCCATAGTCTTTAAGGATGAGTGAGAGTTAGCTAGGTAATAAGTATAATAAGATGGAAAGAAACCTCTTACAGTGAAAATCGCATTCTGTCCTTCAGACAAGGAAAAAATATATAATAACGGAAATACAGAGTGGTTGAAAATGACATTGGGGACCCGCTGGCTGGGTTTTATGCATTTTACTGATTTATCATTTGATCCTAGAAGTTGTGTAGTCACTTGTATAAAATTCATTGAAGAATACTACTCAGAACTGAGATCTAAGCAGAAGGGAGAAAAATTGAATGTGAGAGCAAGGATTTCAACTTTAGTAATAGTTGCTATGAGAAATTCATGTTTCCAGGTTTAGGACCATAGCAAATTCAAGCCAAAGACAGAAAGAAGGGTACACTTGGATGTGAGTGGGGAAAATTGAAAGAAAAGTGGCATCCAGATTCTTAGTTTGAAGATAATCCCCTTTATCAGCTTCTAACATGAGAAATAACAGTAGTCAGTTTTTAATGTACTGAATTTAAATGGAAAACAAATGAGACACAGATTGAAATAAGGTGTAGTGGATGAGGTTTCTAAAGCAAAAAGTAGAAGCCAGCTGCTGCTGGCTCACGCCTGTAATCCTAGCTACTCAGGAGGCTGAGATCTAAGGATCTTGGTTCAAAGTCAGCCCGGGCAAGAAAGGCCATAAGACTCTTATCTCCAATAAACTACCCAGAAAACCGAAAATGGCACTGTGGTTCAAGTGGTAGAGTGCTTGTCTTGAGCTGAAGAGCTTAAGGACAGTGTCCAGGCCCAGAGTTCAAGCCCCAGGACCAACAAAAAAAGAAATAAAAAAGAAAAACGAAGAAATATCTTGGTTGGAGATAGAAACTTTAGGAATAAAATGTCCTATGTGCATGTATTTATACCTCTGTGAGTGTGTGTGTGTGTGTGTGTGTGTGTGTGTGTGTGTGTGTGTGTGTGAGTGTGTGTGTGTGTGTGTGTGTGTGAGTGCGTGTAGGTAGGTACTAGGACTTGAAACCCAGAGCCTGGTTCTCTTGCTTATGGATTTGTTTTTTTTTTCCTCGAGGCTGGCATTCTATCACTTCAGCCACACCCACACCTTCATTTCTGACTTTTTGTTGGTATCTGCTTGGACTTGATCCTCAGATATCAAACTGCTGCATAGCTAGGATTATAGGCACAAGCTACCTTTTACTTGTATCAATTCTTATGTTCCTTCTCTTATAAGAGGATTAGTCAATCATATTAGAATGCTTAGGAGACCACCAAAGAGGAGGGGAAATATTTTACACTGTAGTAGTTTTTCATTCGAAAGAATCATTATCAATGGCTATATACTTTCCCAAGTTCTACAATTTTTAACCTGTCTTCTATATTATAATTTAACTCATAGCTTAGAATTTATTTAAGCATGTTATTATATATTTCTGCCCCTTTGTTTCCTTAAATTATTTTAAGTGTAACAGGATGTGCTAAAGATTTTAATATTTCTAAAATGTATTTAGTATTTCTAAAATGTATTCCTCAATCTCTTTACTAATTTCAATTACCAACTGCATTCTGTAAACTTGTGAAACACTGACTTTTCAATCCAGAGTTTTAGGAGAAAGATCTTGTGATAAATGTCTTAGGTCAAAGGTAACATAAATATCCTACTTTTCTTGAGAAGTTAGTTGTCAGGCTAGGGGAAATGCATTATCCAGCTATGAAAGCTTGCTCTGGGTCCTAAAGCAACAGCTTTGTTGTGCTCTAAGTGTTCATTCAGCACTGCAAAGAAAGAGTATTTGAGGTTAGGAATACTGCTCAGGACTAGAGGATTTGCTTGATTCTGGCTTTTCCTGAAATAAGGTGCTGAGTTCAAAAAAATGAATATAACAAACTGTGACACTAAACTTAATTTGTCTAGTTATGTACAAATGCTTTATCAAAATCACAATGTGTGAGCAGTCACTTGTTTGAAGTACGAATATTTGTTCACATGCCTTCCCTTGGTGGTTTAAAGACTGACTAATTTTCTAGTTTGAAAGTCCCTTAAGAGAAAAGGGAATAGCACCATTCTTTGTCCAATAAAACTCCTTTGAAGTCTCCCTATGCCCCACACCTTTTGTCCTGTACAACTAGCCCTGCAAAAGTAGGTACAAGATAGCTGTAAACTACCACCAGAAGATACAGAGTGGATTTCTAAAATATTGGCTAACCAACTTGTTTGCATGTGTTTGTATCTGCTTTGGAGCATTTAGGAAAAAAAGGCTTTCATTAATATTTCTGGGACAGACAGACCTCCTTTTTGATCTATTCTTTCTCATTTTCACCCCCATTTCAAACTGTATCTTACTTGATCTATTGATATAAATTCCCATCTTGAGTTCACCACTGTCCCTGACAACTTTAACCAATGCTGTTATTAATTATAGAGATTTACAATCTATTATAGGATTCAGATTCCTAGAATACAGTTAATTCAGTTTTTCACAACGGATCTAGTAGTCAAGTCATTCTAATATTTGCACAAAACTATTAGAAATGAAATAGTTTTAACTTTGAATCAAAATTATAGCCAAGCAACAGCTTCACTAAAGGATTGCATGCAGGTTATTTGGCATTAAGAGGAAAATCTTTCCAGAGTTGATTTAGATCTAAAACAAGCAGACTTGAAATTCTTGTCTGAAGTAGTTAAGTATTGGCTCACCAATTGTTGAACCCAAAAATAAAGGTAAAATATTGAACTATGTCAGTTTTATTTCCTTTATTGGTATGTTTCTCTACAGTACATGGTTGTTTCCCATCCAATTTTCTCCTCAATATCATTACCTTCATGTCTTTCTTGAATTTAGCTATTCCTCTCATTTGCTTAAGTATTGTCAACTCTGTCTTCTGGCCTAATCATAAGGAAGGCCTTCTTGAATTCTTAGAGAAGGAAAGATTCCTTGAACAGTACTCTCAGATTACCTTATAATGTTTTTTCATCCTATTTACCACCTATTGATTTAGATCAGATACTCTGTCACAGTGGATAAATAACTCTCCTCCCCAATTCACTGCGTTCCCACCTTTTTCAGTCTACCATAGACAAGTTTCACACACTCAGTTTCACTTAAAATTTCAGTCTTAGGCTTGAGTAAAAATTTCCCTTCTCTTTCATATGAGCATGAGACATTTCCACAGGGAGAGTCCAGAAAGGTAGAATGACTCATTATTCAACATCATTCTCATTAACACATTCAAATTGTTATTAAGTTCTGCCTCTGGGACTTACCCCAAGAGGCGAACCATTCTTTGTGTGGCATGACTTCAAATACCAATTCCAGCTGGTATATCCCCAGGACAACCCAGCACTGGCTCCCCTCTGCTTCCCTCGGATCAGACATCAGTGGTAGCTTTCCCCATGTCTTCTCCCTGATGATGTTCTTTATCAGCTGTCCTTCTTGAGAGTGGAAGTCGGTGGTGTATGGTAGTGACTGAGCTATGCTCTGTCCATGTCAGCTATAGGAAACTCACACAGCCTTACCACACTACCAAACAGTGTCCATCCAGCCTGTTCCTCTCCCATCACCCCTTCTTGCCTTCTGTTCAAATAAGCCTAAAACCAATATACCTCAATGTCAAGCTGTTCTCTTTCTCCTAGACTCCTCCAATGATCTGCTTAAGTTCCCACTGCTCAGTTGTGTTTGTAGTCTGTCTCACATAAGAAAGACAATCATGTGGTAATAAAAGACAGAGCTCATCACATTTCTGCTCAACCTTAAATGGCTACTTCTCACCTCAATCTAAGTAAATGTTAGATTCTTTAAAAATATTTACAAGGGGAGCTGGGAAGGTGGCTCAGTGGTAGAGCGCTTGCCTTGCATGCATGAGGCCCTGGGTTTGATTCCTCAGTACCACATAAGCAGAAAAAGTCAGAAGTGGTGCTGTGGCTCAAGTGGTAGAGCACTAGCCTTAAGCTGAAGAGCTGAGGGATAGTGCCCAGGGATAGTGCCCAGACCCAGAGTTCAGGCGCTACAACGGACACACACACACAAAAAAAAAAATTACAAGGATGACTGATTCAGCCTCACTAATTCGGTCATCCAGTCTGTCCCTTCTTTGCTCTACCCATGAAGACTTCCTCAATACTTTTAAAACATTCTAACCATTATAACCTGCTTCCTATTTCCTCCATCTACCAAGATGCTCCTCTTGGTATTTGTCTAGCTCTATCTCTGCTTCTATAAACCCTATTGGAAAATCACCTGATCAAAGAGGTCTCTACCACCACCCATATGAACTGCCAACTCCACCCTCTCCTTCCTTTATCCTGCTTTGTTTTTCTATGGGATAGTCACCACAACCTGACATAACTCATCAAATCAATTCCTGAAATAGGTATGTCTCATCTACATGCACGTCACACTGGCCCAGCCCTGACTGGGGAGAGAACTCACGTCTTCATCCCCTATTAGGCTCACAGTTGAACATGACATTCTCCTCAAGCAAAGGCTTTCCAAACATTTCTTCCCTCCCCAGTTCTCTCCTTGTGGAGAGTGGGATGAAGTGGGGAGGTAGGTTTGGCAGCCTCTTATTAAGCCCTAGAGGAGGGAAATGACTGACTCTAATTGTGGTCTACTCTTGAGGCTATTTTTGAAGTGAAGGGTATTTCCCCCTACAATTCTCAACTTTGGATTTTAGCCATATTTCTAGAATAAGAAAAAAATTCACCCAACATCTCATTACAGATTTATATCTACCTGCAGTATGCTTTCTCTCCCTCACTGGATTACAGGAAATGTGAGTCATAAACCATATCTGATGTGTTTACTAGTAAATCTCACAGGCCTACCTTAGTCCCCGCTGAATAATAGGTGTTCAGTAAATACCACCTTAAAAGCTTACCTGCTTAACATCAGTATCGTTGAACTTCCACCACCCAGAGATCTCTTTGCCTCTGTTTTAAAGCCATGGATGGCTGAGATAGCCCTTTCCTTTTTTAATCCTATCTCAGGAGTAAGCCTAATCTTAAGTATTAAGACCAGGACTGATTCATAAATTCTTAGTGATCTCTTCCACATCTTTTTTTTTGTGGTATCATTGCTTTATTTATTTATTAATAAGTTTTTTATTGGGAAAATACCATACAGAAGGGTTACAATTACCTGAGCAAGGCAATGAGTACATTTCTTATCAGCATTGTTGCCTCCTCCTTTACTTTTCCACTATGCCTGACCTCCCATCTCCATGATTACACTCCCCCTACACTTCGACAGTGTTTTGTACATCTCATTGTTGCAATGGGTCCACCTGTATCCCTATTTAAACATTTGTTTTTTCCCTTCCCCTCCCCAAATTATACCAACATCAAATACAGTGAAAACAGGTCTTATACTGTGGGGGAGGGACATACAAAGCAACAAACAAATCACCTTATAAATACGTTAGAAACAATCGCAAGCAAGAAAAAAACCACTTGTGTCCTTATCTTGGGGTTCATCTTGAGTGACAAATACTGCTTGACTTTTCTGAAATGACATTATTCTAGGGTCCATCAGAGAAAAAAATTCCATCACTGAAGAACTGTATTTTCAAGCAGATATACTTTAGAGTCAGAGATATCACATAAAGAAAGGTATTTCCTCTTAAGACACCTTCAACTATCACTTGGAAATTGGACAGTTTGAGGAGAAACTATTAAATTAGAAATGAATCCTCATCTTTCCTATAAGGAAATGGTCAATTTCTTTATTTCTGCCCTGACATTAGTTCTTTAGACATTTGGGCCACTGAATAATTTGAATCTTTTGGAATACTCCATAGCATTAGGAGTTAATACATCTTTGAAATAGCTTCTATTATTCTGTTCCACTACTAGGTTCTAGCATACAGAATTATTCAGTAAAGAATATCTTTATGGGGAAGGCATGAGGACTTCTTTCCACTGGATTAAAAAAAAAGTGCAGTGTTTCACAAAAGCACAGAATTAATTTGCAATAAGAAATATGGAATGAGGAAATAGGAAAGGGACCTTGTGAACCCGGCTACGTGTTACAGATTGCCTCATAAAACCTTAATCAGAGCTTCATCAACTTACCAACTCCAGATAGGTCAACTGGTACTGATAAAGTAAGTCTTTCCTCTAACAAGTACAGAGACTTATTTCAAGAGGTAATAAAACTTTATATGTTTGTATCTGTCTTTCCTGAGTTCAAAGTCCTTCATAAACCTCACTCTTCTCCAAAAGAGGTGGAGAAAGATGACCTTTCCCAAAATACTAAAAGAGAGAAGGCTTGAGCTTTGATTAAGAAAGGGAATCTGTAACCCAGTTAGAAATCACTTCCAAGTTTCCTGAGTCCTGGTTCAATGGTCAAGTCAAAATTTTATATTGTTATTATGACTATAGTTTGCCCTGGGAACTTGGCCAAGTATTTTCTGAGAAGAGATTCTATAAGAGACATTCCCCCACCCCATACGCACTATAATTTACAAATGTCAGGTAGACATTTCTGGGTAGAGAAAAAGCTTGGATTGTCTGCATCCTCCTAAAACTACAGACAACACAGTAAAACTTATGAGCTTAAACTCCTGAATTAATAAAAAAGACTGCATCAAAAGAATTTGAGTAAATTGTGTCATTTATTTGTAAGAGCCCCTAAAAACAGAGGGAAAGGATAGGGAGGGGAAAAAAAAACCTTAACAGTCCCTAAGCATATTTTCTCTTCTGAGCACTATTAAGCCACTTTGCCTACAATATAAGCTCCATATGGAGCTATGTATCATATATTTAATAACAAAAAGCCTAGAGGTGGTGTAGATGTTATGTTATTGTTATTTTAATGTTTAGCAAACAAAGAAACTGAGAAGCAAACAATTTTTCTGAGGTCACATAGCTAATAAAGATGGCAGCTAAAATAATGTTTCCCCTACCACATGCCATAGACTTAGTGGTAATAACATACAAAATAAACTTACCCAAAGCTAGCCAGTCAAAATCTTGACTTAATTTATGGATACTAATATATTTAAACTTAATTTATATATAATGTTTAGTGTAAAATTGCTTGAAATAAAATTTTCTTTAGAAGATGAATTAACTTTTTATATATTTGGGGTATTTAGAAGGCTTTGCCTTGGGGAAGAAATATCAACAGATTGCATGATTTTTTTTTTACTTAGTGTGCAGACTTCATAATTAGAAAAAAATCAAGTATGAGGTATATTATTTCAAGTTTTTGATTTTTTACATTCTAAGATATAGGCAAGAATAATAAGCCAAAAATAAGACCAATATTATTGTAGATAATATTAAAATATAGAAGATGCCTGTTAAATTGCTTGCCTGCCATTTTTGTTTCCTATGAGTAGATTAAAATGTATCAGCCTACCCAATATTACCTGTACATGGTTGATAGCAAATGTTGTCAAAACAATCTTGAGACCTTCATCTTTGACTCACTGATTCATTTACTTATTTAAGCACCCACTTAGTTAGCAACAGCTAACTAGCCTTAAGTAAGCACATATAAGCACTTAGAGTACAAAGATGAATTAAGTAATATTGGAGACCATTGAAAATAGAATGGAATGGGGGAGGAGGATATGGTGCTTAAGGATTATAGAATAGAAGTAATGTGGAAAATGAAACAGTGGGTCGGAAAAACAACCGGATACTTTGGGGCCCAGGTCCAAAAGTTCTACAGAACTAGGTTCTTAAAAGTCTCCAGCAAGAAGTAACATCTAAACTGAGACTGACAAGCTGAGTAAATCTAAAACAACAGAAAGAGCTCAATAGTTAAACATGAGTTTAAGGGCTTAGCACGCCGCCCCAAGGCAAAAGCCTATCACCTTCAACACAATAGTCATTCTCTCCTTACTCTCTGAAAGCAGAAGTAGTAGATTTTCTTACATATTTGTCTTCCTTAAATCTTGATCATGAGTAACCATGTTTTTGTTATAAATAAGTCTTCAAGGAACAAAATAATTAAAACTGTTATTTGAAAAGTTTATTTTTAAAAAATCCTCAGATAGGATAACGCTTCTAAAATTTTTGTTTGATATTATTGTCTACGATATATACATATTTTTTATTTTCGATTGTCATACACCAATTGTATCCAACACTTGTGTATAATGCGTAATGATGAGATCAAGATAATTGTTACAATCATCACCTCAGACATCTTATTTTTGTGCGTTCTGGGAATACTCAAAATACTTAGTGCTCTTTTGAAATAGTCAACTAATTATTGTCAACCATAGTCATGCCATTATGATACAACACATTGGAAAACTGTTCAAAATGTAGTTACTGATTTCAAAATCCAAAACAATTGAGCAGCTACGCAAGATTCACTATCCAACAAGAGAAAAGAAACCTGCTCTTGAATTCACACTTAAGAATGACTTGTCCTTGAGCAGTCATGTAAATCTCTGGTTCTGTGTATTTGGTAACTCCAACTCCACCATTGAGAATGCTGACAAAATTTGTCAGACCTAATTCATCCTTCAGCAAAGAAATCACTATGGCATACAAGAGAAAGAACACATTGTCAGATGTCAAAGATGACTGCCACACAACTGGTCCATTCCTCTTCTGCAAGGCTGCTCTCTTCCAGTGATCCTCCCCCAAGTCTTTGTTGATAACTACTGTGATAAATCCTTAGAACAGGGAAATTCAAAACCTCATCAGAACCTCTGCTGATGCTAATAGAACATGTTCCTTTAAAGATTCCTTTCGCTGAACGGACTTTCATGAAAGGTACAATGAAGGCCTCTATTTGTGAATCGCACTCTAGATCTGATCCTTATTCCCTATTTGCCTCAATTTCAGATTACCTGTCAAGATACACAGATTGAAGGTTTGATATTTGGAGTCCAAGTTGGTATCTTATAGTTTGAATGTAAAAATGACCACCCCAGGTTCATGTATCTAGGCTTGATGGCCTTCTGATGGGCTTTGGGGAGGTTACTGGATTTTAAGAGTTGCAACATAATCCACACTTTAATCCTTTGGTAGATTAATAATATGATTGCTTTATTGGGAGGTAAGAAAAGTAGGAATTATTTGAGTAGGACACTGGGATCATGGCTTTAAAAGATATATCTTGGATCTTGTCCCCTACCACTTGGTTTCATGTCCACCATGAGGAGACCTAGTCCCCTCCTTCCGATACCACCATGGTAGTCAATATCACTCTAGACCCACAGCAATGAAACCAGCCGGCCAGAGACTAAAACCCAGAGGCTGTGCACCACAATAAATCCTTCCTCCTCTGAAGTTTCCTCCCTCTGGTATTTGTCAGCACAAGGCAAAATCTGTTTAACACGAGTGTCATGGAAAGATAGTACTTTTCCTGCATCTTGAAAAGTTGTAAGGAGGAGGCAACCATGCTTGATAAGAAATGTACTTATTACCTTGCTCATGTAATTGTAAACTCTGAACAGCATTTTCACAATAAAAAAAAGTTGTGTAATGAGTATCAACTGCAATGGCTAAGGGAAGAATCACAACCCTTCCATTCATAGAAAGTAAAATTTAATGAGGATACATAAATAGTAATAATGTAAAACAAAATATCATATCCTCTAGAGGATAGAGGATATTAAGCAAATAAAGTAAAAAAAAAAGTTTTCAGTGGAGGCCTAAAGATAAGAAAGGAATTTTTCAAGGACCATGTAGAGAATGTTCTAAGCACAGGGAAAATCAAGACTTAGAGCTAGAGATTTTTCTCGTCTAGGGAATCGCTACCTAAATAGGTAATTACATAAGAAATGTTTAAAGGCATAGTAACTAAAACCTGCCTTGACAGTCTTTAAAGCCATAGTAGAAAATGTTGATGATAGCCTAGGAATAGGAGGGGAAGCCAGAAAAGACATTGACCAGTATACTGGACCTGATTTCTATCTGTAAAGGAATGACAGAAGCTCTATGAAGAACAAATCATAAGAGAAGTAAACAAACTGGCTGAAAATGTATTGAAGTTTCTCTGGAAAAAAGTCAGTATTAGTTTAGGTTAGGTAAGTAGATATAAGGATGCAGAAAAGCAGATATATTCAGAATTAACAGAATGTCACATAGATTAGATATGATGAAGAATAGAACAATGAACAATTTCTAGCTTTTCATTCCACCTGGAACAACTTAGATTAACTGGCTTTGCCAGCTAGATAACTTAATCTAATAATAGAACTGATTTATGGAAAACAACCCTTAAGGACTTTAGCCTTTGATCTCCAACTAAAAGCATAGTATCTTTTCATAGAAAATTTTAAGTAGCTCTGTATGTTAGAGTTAGAGTGGTATTACCCATAAATTAATTTATATAGTCCATGATGTTAAAAATACCAAAAATCTTTTCTCCCCATCAAAGTGTGTCAAGGGTACCAACATCCATACCTACCTCCTTGTCAAAATGGACAATTAGCAGAAAGTGGATTGTGCAAATATTCCTTCTTCTGCAACTCAGTCAACTTTTAGACATGCTCAGATCTATCAAATCTGATATGAATACAGACTTGAGACGTTCTGCTAGGAAATCTGAGTAAAGAAACTATATATCATTGTAGTTGATAACCCTATATTGGTATAGATATAGATTCTATCTCCTAAAATATGTACTCTGTGCTTTTCTTCTTTCTTTCAGATTTCTGTCTAGAAATTCTGCCATTAGCATACACGCTCAAAGTCTGGCCTTCTTTCATCTAGAGGCTGGCATCTGGGTAACAAATTGGTACAGAGTTCTCTTGATACGCCAAGGGCTCTAACAAAACACACAGGTGAGACAGAACTAAGAAACAGAAGAGCAAAGAATCTCAAGATATGGGTATAGGAATTATCTGAACAGGTTTTTATTCACATTACAATCAAGTTTCATACTAGTTTCAACCAAGGAGTTTATTCCTCAACCAAAGCTATCTATGACTCAGTGTCTCAAGATTCTTTCCTATGTAGTTACTGACCAGCTCTTGGGGTATCCCTTAAACTGTATTTTTCTGCCCTTACAATGCTAGGCCACCACCTGCTTTTGTTCAACTTCACTTTGCAGCCAGACACCTGCTGTAAGTCAAACCTGACCTAAACTTACTTACTGCCACATCGTATAAATCCTACACATAGCTGAATATAAATTATAAAACAGGTTCTGGCACCTCGATTCTTCAACCTGATTCCCATGAGAAATAGAAAACTTATTCCTTAAACTAGATGTTAGTATTTTAATATTTATGTCAATAAAATACAAGTCAATATTAATCATATTCTAATGACTGCAATTGTGTACAGTTTTTCTTAACTATCATTATATAAGAAATGTACAACACAGTATTTTGAAATAATGACTATAATTATAGATTTTATATCAATAATAATAAAATTTGACTTTAGTTTCCTGAACTCCAAATTTCGGTATATCACAAACAAGTATCAGCCAGTGCATTTAACTAAAAATGTACAGTTTTTGAAAGAATACTGAAAAGCTGTGTATGGGTGGCTCCTACTCATAATCTTAGCTACTTAGGGGGCTGAGATCTGAGGATCACATTTTGAAGCCAGGCTGGGCAGGCAGGAAAATTGAGACTCATCTCCAATTCACCACCAAAAAGCCAGAAGAACTGTGGCTAAAGTAGTAGACTGCCACCATTGAGCAATAAAACGAATAAACAGTTCCTGGGACCTGGGTTCAAGCCCCAGTACTAGCAGACACATGAAATGAAAAGAAGTGAAGAAAGGAAATAAGTAGTGAAATGATTTAGTTTTTTTTAAACAAGTGTGAGTGGATTAGTTCATTGTTGCTTTTGTTCTAATTCTGATATACCAGAATAGTAAGTAATATCCAACAAATTGGCTATTGTTAGCTTTAACAACCTAGCAAGGCAAAACTGATATAGAGATTCTTACTTTATAGTAAGTTTTAACTACAAATCAACACCTTCAATAGTGAGTGTCTTATAATTTCTCTTAAAATAAACAATTTTCCAATTCACACCTACATAGTTAATCTAACAAGAAAATATCAGTTTTACTTAATATTCTAAAACATGATTTTCTGTATTCTGATACTTCAAAGTGATTTTTTCCCTACAGAACAGAGGGAAAAAAAAAACAACTTTCAATTGCCACATTTGGGAAATTCACATTGACAATTCTTCATAGAAATATTTAATTTCAGTCTAACTTCCCCTTCCATCCACTTCTGGATTGTTCCCTACTGCTGTCAGTTGGCATGAGTTTAAGGAAAGCAAACATATTTTAATATTAGTTTTAGCAAAGCATTAGCAGGAAAGTAAACCTCCCAGGGAAAAATGCACATAATGTATTCTAAAGTTAAATATAAAATGATTTTGGATTAGCGGTACCACCATAGGCTTCCATTCAGACTTATAATTGAGAATTGACTATACTACTGTGTTCGTAAACTATGGACCACACGTAGTCCATGGAAAATAGGTGAGTTCTGAAACACAAATTAAAATAAGGAAGCTGGAAAGTGCTGGGAAAGCAGTAGGTCTTCATAAAGAGAGAACGAGGGTCGACGAATGTTTTTACTTTTCCTTTCTCTGTGAGACTGTGAAGTTTAAAATCATATGCAGGCTGAAGCCGATGAAATTATAGCTCTCAGACACTTTATAATTCTGAAACAGATATGTGATTGATTGCAAGGTGGCATAGCTGCTGGCAGTTTTTTGTCAGCACATTTTGATGATACAGTTTCTTAGGTGAACTTCAAGTACATCAGTGACACACACTACGTTCCAGACACATTGAATGATTTGGAAGCTAATAATTTATGAGAGCTTTTGGAGCAACTTATTAGGTTCAAGCCAAGAGAGATTTATTTTGTTTAATCCTAGGTTTCTTGCTGTGTGTTCTGTTTATCTCATCTGATGTAGCTAGTAAACAGATATGTAAATTTTTAATGTGGATGTGACCCCTTCATAACAGTGCCTCAGCCTACTGACAAGGTCTCTCATTTAAAACACATGCTAGTTGCTTTGTCGATGTCACTGTGTTTCTTAAGAGGCATCATGGATGGAACAAGCCATCTTAAGTTAAGATTTTTTTCAATGAACAAATGAAAGGGAAATTAATTTGGGGTTGTTATTTTTTACATTGAAGGACTATGTATCCCAGAATTTATGACATTCCAGAATGTTTTATGTTGAAGTTAAAAGAGTCGACTGTGAAAAGAATGCAGGGTCCTCATAGGATTTTTACAGTCTTTTAGCTGATGTCATATAAAAAATAAATTACAATGAACCTATAATCCTATCACTTCCAGAGGCTGTTCAAAGCCAGCTCCTGTAAGAAATGTCCATTGTACTAAAAGTGGAGCTTGGCTCAAGTGGTAGAAAGCCAGCCTTGAGCGAAAATACTAAGGGATAGCATCCAGGCCCTGAATTCAAGTCCCAGTATCTACACACACATATACAAAATAAATAATAACAAAAATTTGTCTTAAAATCCTATAAGTATAGATCTTGCTTTCACACTTTTGATTATTTCCTTGAACATCAAATTTTAGGATGTCACTGAAGAATATAAGTCTATTCTTTTGCTAAATATTTCCACAGACGCAAATCAACAGGACATGCAAATGTGGTACAGATTCTAAATACAACATTTTTTAAGTCTTTGGGCCATATTTTACTTTCAAAGCCAGTTTTTGTTGTATTTATAAGCTTTCATTTACATTAGAGCATTATCTGACTTGTACATCATTTTTAAAAATTTTGTTAAAACTAAAAATAAAATGAATGTATAATGCATTTTATCCAATATTCCTAATTCATTATCCACTTACATTTTCTCAGCTCCACTGTTTTCTATTGTACTAATTTGTAGAAAGAAGTATCAATGTGTGTTTTTATGTTCCTGTTCTTGTGTCTTCCATTACTCTTCTTCCCTAAGTAAGGTACATTGAGAATCACCATTATTCATGTATGTCTAGGAAATAGACACACATGAACCATGCATAAAATGGCAATGGGGCTCTACAGCTTACCTTTAGAACACACAAATGAAACCTTTATATATGGCCTATTATTGCCAGGTGTTCCCTATCTCATTTCTTTCTAGTGCTTATACAAAAGTCTTGTGTCCCCATGCATTGTACACCGAGGTACTTTTCCAAAACATAGTGCATTTGAGAGGTCACTAAAGAGTCAACCTAAATTAGCCTCTTTTAGGCCAGTCCATACCTGCACTGCACTTTCCTTTTGCTGAATCCCTCCCTCCTTATACTGTTGTAAGGCGAATTATCCCAGACGCCACATTTTGGAAGATGGAAAATTGCAGTCTTTATTATACAGTTAGCAGGCTGCAGGCAGCCAATTGTTACAAAGGCCTGCAGCCCCCAAATATCCATAACATAGTTAGGAAACAGGCCATTGGGGAAAGAAAGAAGAAAAATACCAACAAACCAACTCAGCTCCGATGGAAAGCTGAATGGGGTCGCCATGATGACCGGAAATGAGCCAAGAGACAGGACACGATCACAGAGACGCACATGACATGGTGTAATGACGCCTATGCTTGGTCAGCAGGTGGCAGGTCCACAGGAAATTCCCAGTCCCAGACACTGGACTGACAGGTTCCCTAACCTATCTGCCAAGTGCCCGCCCCTTTCTCCAGGCACTCTCCTGTTTCCTTTCCCCTAGCATGAAGACAAGATGCCAGAACCTACCATCAACCATGTGGCCAATATGGAACCGGCCAGAACTGACCCCTTTACTTCAAAGCCCTTTGATTACTTCAGAATGTATGAAATTACTAAGAAACTTAGGCTTCATAGTACAATTTCATTTCCAGCATTAAAATACATCATCATTGTGACTAATTCATCATTAACACCATTTTATCCATAATGTGGGTCAGTTTTGTTTTAAACCACTGCTACTGAAATGACAGGTTTAGATCTTTTTAGACAGAGGTTAGGTAAAATATGGTGACATTTTCCCTAAGTATTCTCAACCTGCCTTCTAAGTAGTCTTTTGTGTTTGATTTGATTTAGTTGCCTTGGGGAATGAAGGATACATTTCCACTGCTCTTGTCACCTCTTGGTACTTCTTTTCTAAATTCTTTTTTTTAATTTATTATTTTTACATAGTTTTTACTGTGAAAATAGCATACCAGAGGGGTTACAATTACATGAGCAAGGTAATGAGTCCATTTGTTATCAGGCGTTGTTGCCTCTTCCTTTGTTTCCCCTTAACACATCTTCCTATCCTCCCCTCCCCCCCAGCTAATCCTCCTCCCCACCACCAAAGTTGTAAAGTTCGTTTTTGACATAACGACTTGTACATCTCAGTGTTGCAATGAGTCCACCATTTAAACGATTTGTTTTTCCCCTTCCCCTCCACAAATTATACCGACATCGAATACAGTGAAAGCAGGGTTTATACTGTGGGGAAGGGACATACAAAGCAACAAAGAGATAATCTTATAAATGTGTTAGAAACAATCACATGAAAGAAAAAAAACATTTGAATACATATCTTAGGGTTCATTCCCTAACATCACCTTATCTGACCTTTTCTGCTTGACTCAGACATATAATAGATATTGCAAATAAGGGAAACCATGGGACCTATGTTTCTTTGGGCCTGGCTTACTTCACTTCATATAATTTTTTCCAAGTCTTTCCATTTCCTAACAAATGGGGCAATGTCATTCTTTCTGATGGAGGCATAGAATTCCATTGTGTATATATACCATATTTTCTTGATCCATTCATTTACTGAGGGGCATCTGGGTTGGTTCCATATCTTAGCTATGGTAAATAATGCTGTAATAAACATAGTTGTACTGGTAGCTTTAGTGTGGTCTTGTTTGTGATCATTTGGTTAAATGCCCAGAAGTGGGATTGCTGAGTCATAGGGGAGCTCTATGTGGAGTCGTTTGAGGAACCTCCATACTACTTTCCAAAGTGGTTGAACAAGTTTACACTCCCACCAACAATGCAGTAAGGTTCCCTTCTGTTAACATCCCCTCCAGCATCTGTTGTTAATAGAGTTCTTGATTTTAGCCATTCTAACTGGGGTGAGGTGGTATCTAAATTTTGTTTTGATTTACATTTCTTTTATGGCTAGGGAGGTTGAGCATTTCTTCATGTGTCTATTGGCCATCCTTCTTTCCTCTTCAGAGAAGTTTCTCTTTAAGTCTTTAGCCAACTTATTAATCAGACAGTTGTTTCTTTGAGGATTTGTTGTTGGGGGATTTCAGTAAATGGTGTTGGCAAAATTGGTTAATTACTTTAGAAAACTAAAGCTAGATCCTTATATATTACCCTGCACCAGAATCAACTCCAAATGGATCAAAGACCTCGGAGTCAAAGCAGACACTCTGAAAACATTACAGGATGGCATAGGAGAAACCATAGGTCTCCTTGGCACAGGATGAAATTTTCCTAAAAGAGACCCAGAAACACAACAAATCAAAGAAAGGTTGGACAAATGGGATTGCATGAAATTGCAGAGCTTCTGCATTGCAAAGGACATAGCTAGCAAGATCAACTGAAAGCCCACACAACAGACAAGGGTCTCATATCTAAAATCTACCTACTTTTTTATTGAATATTTAACTCTTAAATATAAAGACACAATCAATAATCTAACAAGGCTCAATGCTTGAGAACAAAATTAGAAAATTAAAAGAAAGGGGAAAAGATAGAAAGGATAGGAAGTGAAGCCCTTCAAAATAAGTATAATAAATACAATCATTTCTTCAGAAACTGAAATTATGTTACTAAATGCAGGGAAAGAGAAATGGCCCTTTAAAACATGTCAAAAGTTTGAAATTATATTGTAGGCTTGATATATGACATTAAAAAAGAATCTCCCAGGAGAAAAAGCAAATCTTGAAAATAAATATCAGTTATTTAGAGGCTCAAGCCAAGACATTTAGTATCAAAATAATAAAAATTTCAAAAAATTAAAAGAAGACTATAGAAAATAAACTTTATAAAGGCATACAAAAGCATACAAGAATCGAAAGATATCCATACCAAGAAAAACTGTGGCTGAATTGAGGAATAAAGAAGTTATTCTGGAAATTTCTAGCGAGTAAAGGTCTTTTATATTTAAGATGAGAAAATTGAACATCAGATATTTTTTCTACACAAGCAATATTTTTATTATTTTAACTTTATCAATACCTTAGACTCTGTTTGTTCAATTGATCTCTATTCTCATCTTATTAAGAAAACATAGAAACTGGGGGCCTGTGACTCATACCTGTAATCCAAGCTACTCAATAGGCTGAGATCTGAGGATCGAGGTTCAAAGCCAGCCCAGGCAGGAAAGTCTGTGAGACTCTTATCTCCAATAAACCATTCATAAAACTGGAAATGGAACTGTGGCTCAAGTCAAGAGTGCTCGCCTTGAGCTGAAGAACTTAGGGCCTTGAGTTCAAGCCCCATGACCGACAAAAAAAAAAAAAAAAGAAAGAAAAAAGAAAAGGAAAACATAGAATTTTAAATAAAAAAAGAGAATGTCTCAGAAAATTATGTTCCACATTCCTTCTTAGGGAAGCTTGTACAGATTTATATCACCTAAGCAAAGCAGTAATCTAAGAAAGAAAAATGCATTAACTGTTAACCCCTAAAGAAAAAAGTAGTTTTATAACATTAATAGAGGCATAACAGATGAAAATTATGAACTAGGCCTGGAAGAAGGCATTTTAAAGCAGAGACTTTACTGCAGCACATAAAATAGTATTGCCAGTGTTTATTGATGAGCTCTGTTTCAGGACATTTGTTACATTGTAATTATAGTTGAAAAGGTTATAAATGCTATACAAAGACAATGCTGACATTTATTTGAATCTACCATAGAGGAATCTATTAAAACAGTTGGAGATAAAGGAGAAGAAACAGTCATATCTATGGAGAAAGGCTTTCTGGTAGAGTTGATGGCTACATAATGGGTTAGTGATAATAGAGGATTCTTTAAATCCCCATTAAATCCAAGAGTGACATGGAGAATGCTGGAAATCCAACCTAGGTCTTCTTGAACACATACTTTTCTCCATCTCCTTCATGCTCTGACCCTAGATTTGAACATTGATGAAAACCTTATTGGATTACAAGATAGAATCAGATAGAATGTTGGGAAGGATGCTAGTAAGAATGACATGTATGCTCTTTATTTCCCAAATTAATGATATACATTCAGAACGATGCTATTTCCACTCTTTGTCAGGGTTAATACTTCTCCCTGCTGGCTCTGTGCTTCTTTAAAGAGTGTATGTCAGAACTTCCTCCAGCTTCTTGTTCCATCCCTCTACATGGTAGAGATTTCTGCAGGCTCGTCAGCCCTTCATATGCATATGTTTGTTTTTGAGTGTGTATTTACAATTTTTAAAAATATGAATCATGTGCTATACTCATTTTTTTAAATAACTTCCTTTTATTCCCTAATACCTCAACTTTTAAATAGTGACCTGATTTATTTCAGAAAAACACAAAATAGAATCTACATGGTCCCATTTCCTGTCCCAGGTTCTTACAAACTATCTTTGGGTTATTCTTGTTCAGATTTCCTATGTATTTGGTGGGCAGACTCACATACCTATTAATAAACTTTAGTCATAATAACGCTGTCCTGATTTTCTCAGCCACTAAAAGAAGAAGGTTGTATTAGATGTTCTATAAATATCTTTTCAGCACTAAATTTCTCAAATTCTGGTACAACTAATACCCATATGTGATTTCAAAAGCCACACAATTTTTTTTCTTTTAACAACTTAAAGATATAATGCATATAATGTGTCTTGTCAGCATTTCCCATGGTGACAAGAGTGCTCCGAGTTCATTTTGCACTTCTGGTTTTCCAATAAAGTGTGAGGTAACACTTTCAATTGACTAAGAAATGTGGTAACCTAAACAAAAGAGTTGCAGACTATGAGAGACAGAATAGTTTAACTGAAAGCACACATGTCTTATCATAAAATCCATAGAAGAGACTAAGGTTCTGTCTACAGAAGGATAACATTCATGATGATGGATGCTTTTCACCAACCTGAGATTTGAATTATCATAACACAAATCCCTGGAATTTGTGTACTTTATTCCTTTTGGAATCTAAATGTGATTCATGAAGAATTTTGTAATCTGAACAAAGCAAATGGTTAGTAATAACTAATACTCTAATTCAGTGATAGAGAATGAAAGCCTCTGTCTAAACATTCAATCTTGCAAATAGTGTGTGTTCATGCTGAAACATTAACATACCTGGAGTAATAAGATAGAGGATCCTGAAGTGATTGTGAAAAACAACTACAAATACTGGGTATCATGATGAACATCTATAATCCTAGCTCTCAGGAGGCTGAGGCAGGAAGACCAAATATTTAAGGCCAGCCTGAGCCACATAGTAAGAATCTGTCTCTAAAAAGAATGGTAGTTGTGTGTGTGTGAGAGAGAGAGAGTGTGTGAATGTGTGTGAGTAATATGTCCATGAGTCATTATAAAATAGGAAATGGACATAAAAAAGCAGTATAGTATATGTCCATAACCTGAGCATTATTATATATATTCCTCTGTGTTTGAAATCCCAGTTTCAGATATAAAAGGACATTCAGAGAGACTAAGAAATCTCTCCATATTGTTCAGAAAAAAAAAGGACAGGTATTAATAGGGTTTGAACTGAAATTTGTCATAGGGTCCATGACATTTGGCAAGCTACCCATAGCTTAATAGCTAATATGTTGCTTTGTTTTTCTCCTCGTGAAATTACTTATCTTGTATATGTGTGGGCTCATTCTTTGGGATTATAGGTCTCAGTAACACCTTATAGTGGCATATATTAGCAATATAAGAAGTCTTTATGTGTTCACAAGATAAGTGAACAGGAATGAAGAATCTTCCATTCCACACACACGCCCACCACTACCACCCCTCCCCCCCTCCACTGGAGAATCAGGCTATGGTGGCATGTTGTTATTCTCTCTTGACGGAACAAGAAAAAAATTCTTCAAAGGGGATATTGTGTTACTCCAACTCAATTATCTCTGGATGGAGTAAAACTGTATTTTATTGTGCTTTTTCTTGCAAACCTAATACAAACTCCCAAGGAGGTAAAATACATCTTGGAGCTGTGAGAGTGTTTTTGTAGCTGTAATTAATAAAGGTCTAGCTCGCAATGACTGTTGTGTCGTTTGCAGTTGCACACCCTCAGAAGCTGGAAACCCAGTGTGCCACATTCACATGATAATGTTTAACTCGAGCTGGTACTTAGGGCTTCCTGGAAATATGTTTTGATCCTTTTTGATCACACTAATAATACACTATGAAGCGTTGCTCTGTGGGATGTAGTTAAAGCTTATTTGAGCTTCGGAAACCACTGGCACTTTCCTGGGGGGAAATATCAGAACATTTTTATTTTTATCTCAATCACTCCAGAAAACTTCATGGAGAATAGTCTCTGTCAGTGATATAGGGCAATTGTTGTCCCAAATAGTATTTGAAGAGACATGGCCTAAATCATCAATATATACTGTGCTAGAAAATGGTGAATAAAGAGATTCTTGTACAGAATCTAACTCTCTTTCAACTGGACTCGCTGGATTTATTTTCTTTTTCTGTGTGATTTTTTTTCAAGTAAAACAGTTAACACATTTTTCCATTCATAGTCCTTCCAGAAAATATGAGAATAGAGTTGTGTCCCAAATATTCAAGAGCTTTCTCTTGATAGTGGTTCAACTGCTATGAGCATAAATGTGTGTGTGTCTTGGGGTTCATTTTGCCTAACATCATCTTATCTGACCGTTTCTGCTTGTGATTGTTTCTAACATATTTATAAGATGATTTCTTTGTTGCTTTGTATGTCCCTCCTCCACGGTTTAACCCCTGTTTTCACTGTATTTAATGTATACAGTATTAATGTATAATGTATATTTTGGTATACTTTGTGGAGGGGAAGGAAAAAAACAAATTGTTTACATAGGGATATAGGTGGACCCATTGCAACAATGAGATGTACAAGACCTTATGTCGAAAAACGAACTTTACAACTTTGGGGGGGGGGAGTGGGGACGGAGGAGGGGGGCGGTGCAGGGGACAGTACGGGGGAGAGAGGGGAAAAGGTAGATGGGAAGGGATGAGAAGGGGAAACGAAGGAGGAGGCAACAATGCACTCATTACCTTGCCCATGTAATTGTAACCCCTCTGTACGGTATTTTCACAATAATAAATAAATAAATGTGTGTGTATGTTTGTGTGCGTATTTGTGTGTGTGCTTGAGAGAGTGATGAGTGTGTTTACATTAGTGTCAGTATACTTAAATGTAAAGAACTTAAATTCATGCAACTAGCTGTTATAAGAAATACTTTATTCCTATCTTTGAATCCTTGATGGTAGACAATAGCAAACATACTCTAGCAAATACATAAGATATGGAGTGGAGTGCTTTCCCAGATTCCTTCCAAGGGGCTGGGAAGGTGGCTCAGTGGTAGAGTGCTTGCCTTGCATGCCTGAGGCCCTGGGTTCGATTCCTCAGCACCACATAAGCAAAAAGAAAAAAGCCGGAAGTGGCACTGTGGCTCAAGTGGTAGAGCACTAGCCTTGAGCTGAAGAGCTGACGGACAGCGCCCAGGCCCAGAGTTCAGACCCCACGACCGGACCCAAAAAAAAAGCGCTTGCCAAATTCCTTCCAAAATGCCTATGACATAACTCATATTCAATCTTGCAAACAGGCCAATGGGTACCTCGTTATTCTTTGCCAAAAATTAAAATCCCCATACTTCATGTCTCTCATATATGGAATGCCATGATTAAGTATATTGGAAAACAGATTAAAATATATTATGGCAGATCATCTTGTAAGCATTTCCTAGGTCATTTTTGTTTCCCTAACTTTCTAATATTTCCTATTTTATTATTTTGAAAATAATGGTGCTATTGAAAGTTGATTTGCTCAGGAATGCAAAGGTCTAATCCCTGACTCAGAATCATCAGCTCCTCTGTAAGAACTCCCTCAAAGCACTCACCAAAGTCCTGTCAGCACCTAATGATTTTCTATATATCAGAAGCTTCTAAGAGGTATTACTTGGAGAATGTGCCATATCACAAGCTGTAGACTCCACTTTGTATATTTTCTGCATTTTTTAGTCACTGGGAGGTGGGGGTGGCGGGGGGTGGGGTGGGGTGGACTATACTATTATGTTCTTCTTTATGGCTGAGAAGAAAAAGATTTATTATTTGAGAGTAAAACAGGAGAGAAATTTCCACAATAGGAAAGAAAGAAAAAAAAAGCAGGCAGCAAAATTGCATCCTTAGAGCAAACATCAAAAGTACTAAAAGTGGTGTCCCCATATTCAGATTTGGACTTCTTCAAAGCACCTTATTTACAACCAATTTGGCGGTCCATTAGATTTCACAATTCAGACAGCTCCCTCTGTGGGCCAGACCCACCCCTCAACCCCCACCACATACTTACATTCTTCCTGAAAAAAACCACATTGTTGATGGTATAGTCTCTGAATCTCTGATATCCCTACATTCCTCACTCTGATGAATACAAATGTCCCCGTGCAAATTGTGCCTCATTATTTCATTGCTGAGATTTATCTGGTTAAAGACTCAACTCTTTCCCCTTGGAGTTACATTGTTCCTTGTAGAGACATGTTTTTTTGTTTGTTTGATTGTTTGTTTTTTAATCTGGCCTTGGAACCACTAGGCTGCTCTTTATATCCTAGATCCTAAAAATTTACAGAATTTTAGAGTCGTTTTAGTCATTCTCTCTCTTTCTTCAACAAAAAACATGCAGGTGTGTGCATATGAGTGCACACGCGCGCACGCGCGCGTGTGCACACACACACACACACACACACACATGCATGGTCACATTGCCAGGCCTTGGCCTAGTGAATGAGATAGATATGGTCCTTGTCCTCATGAAGTACACTGCTTAGTGGATTATACTGCCAAGTAATTATGAACTTAATGAATGAAAAGAGACTGCTGACTATGCTGAACTTCATGTCTTCAAGGGGCTCCTCACACCGTCCAGGTTTCCTACTGTGTCCTCCACTGTTACTGGTGACTGCCTGACACCTTTGTCCTTCTTCCATCTTCCCTGGACCCAGCCTCTAACTCACCTTCAGTCACCAGCCTTGCTTCCTCTATTCACCTTTCTCCCTCCCGCTGCTCTAATTACATAGGAGGTGAACTTAGAGAGGAAGAGGACAACTAGAGCAGCATAATAGAACAACAGAATCCAAAGCCAGCCAAGGCATGACAAGACAGAAAGTCAGGTGCATGAATATTTGAAACTTCTCTGATTATGAGAGTAGACGTTAAATCCATGTGCTCTGGAATTTAGTTATCTAAAGCCAGGCTATAAAGCTATAGGAATCTGCCCAATATGTCGATGTAAATGGGGAGAAATGATGGAGCAAGTTTCCAGGTGGGTGTACTGAGAAATAATAAACTTCCTTCCTGCTTAGGAGCACATTCTACTAAGCATCTTCAATAAATTGGTTTTATGCCTTGTACAGTTCCAAGCATGGAAATCCTTTTATGACAAACAGGATAATAATAGTGCTGCCATTATTTATGATGAGAGAATAAGTTGAAAAGATTCGAGAAAATCCCATCTCTGAACTACAGGAGTATCTTCGCTAGAATTAAAATATATGATTATTATATGGTGATAGTCATAAATCATAGATTGTCTATTTTCCATGTCTACTCTCCATATTCCTCGGTGGATATTTTTGTTAAAATCCCTTGCTATTAATTTAGTCTTCTAAATTGTTTTGGCCAAATAACGTGGTGTGTCACAAGGAGAATTCTTGACACACAATAATGAATCTCAAGCTCTGAAAACAGAAAATGTTTCTTATTGAAGTTAAACAGTCACTTTGAAGTATTAGTCTGCATGGAAGTAAGTGGTCTTTAAGAAAAAAGACTTAAATGACAAATCTGGCTCAAAGCACATTACTCCAAAACAAGCTCATTGGATTGCTATCGGATGTAAAATCATTTCATTTCAAGTCATATCCATATTCAATATGTACTAGGTTGAATGTCTTCATTTAAAATTTCTAAGATATAGAATATAAACAATAATATCTTTACATGTTTATCACTCTACTTGACAGAGTTTTTCTGGAAGTTGAACTGTTCCTAGCATATCAGCACTTAGCAGTAACAGGTGCTAACACTTACTGATTCCTGTGTGGGCATATAGACCAAGCCCTTTAAATACATTGTGATATTTCACTCTCAACACCAAAATGAGTATAGTTATTTTCTTCAAGATGGGGGGGGATGGTTTAGGGGGAGGAGGTAGTCTTGGGGCTTGAACTCAGGGCCTGAGCTCTGTCTCTAACCTTTTCTTTGCTAAGGCTAGTACTCTACTTGAGTCACTTGAGCCACAGCTCCACTTTTAACTTCTCTTTTTTCTTTTTTCTCTTTATAGTGTAGTGGAGGTAAGAGTCTCATGGGCCTTCCTTCATGTGCTGGCTTCAAACTGTAATCCTTAGATCTCAACATCTAGAGTAGCTAGGATTACAGGTGTGATCTACCAGTGCCCAGCTCACTTTAAGAGATTTTTAGAAACTCATGAATTGGTCCAAAGTACATAACTAGTGTCTGCTTGAGATGGGATATTGGGTTCTGTTTCATTTTGGGATATCTTCTCTTAGCCACTTAGTTGCTTCTCATGCTAAGTGAATCCCTACCTGCTTAGAGGTAGAGATTTAGCTGAGTGGTAGACTTTTGCATAATGGGCTTGAGGACTTGGATTCCATCCCCAGTACCACAAAAAAAAAAAAAAAAAGGAAGGAGAGGATTAATAAACAGAGGGAGAGAGGGAGGGAGGGAAGAAGAAAGGGAAGCAGAAGAGTAAAAGAGAAAAAGAATGAGAGTTCTTTTTCCCCTCCCCCCCCCCAGAATGAGAGTTCTTATTTAACATTTTTTCTTCAAATATCTTTCTTTGACTGAGATTGCTTGATTTAAAGTATAAGCAGTGTATAGAAATTTGGAATCAAACTCAGGTCACCCTTAGGCACCCATATTTACCTTCTAGAAACAAAATTATGTAATGTAAGCACATTATTTTATAATCTTACATAAAATTTTTTTCTGCTCCTATTGTGGAGTTTTCCTTGTGTATTCATTAAGTCAATTCAACTCTGAAATGGTCTTTATCATTTCAGTCACTACACACAACCAAGTTGAGTTCAATTTCAGATCATTGTCCAACATAAATCCATACATTCAAGTCCAAAAATTCAAGGACACTTGTTTCTTCTATTTATGGTTGTCCCATCGCATTTGTGCCTTGGAATTCTCACAATAGCATCAATATTTGCATAAAATAATGTGGATAATCAGGTTAGAAGAACCAGACATTGATATGCATGACTTCTTCCCACATGCTACTGGCCAGAATATTTGAATACAGTTACATAATTATATCACATTGAAGGGTACTGGATAATGAAGTTTGACCACAACTAGAAAAAAACCATATAGATACTAGTGAATAACTAACTAGCTGGTCTCTGCCATGACTTTATAATGACTGGCAGATCCAAAAGTATACTAAAGTTATAGAACATTTGCCAGCTCTTTATGTAGTTTCTATTACCTCAGGAATATCTTTATTCTAAATGTTTGTCTACAGCATGTTTTTCCTTAGCTGTAAGTTTCTACACATATAATTTGTATTGCCAATAAATTACCTTATTATAATCAGGGAGAAAACATACATTAAGCTTACTTTGTATTTTCTTCCTTTTTTTTTCTTCTTTTGGTCGGTTGTGGAGCCTGAACTCTGAGCTTGGGCACTGTCCCTCAGCTCTTCAGCTCAAGGCTTTACCACTTGAGCCACAGCACCAATTCTGGCTTTTTCTCCTTATCTGGTGCTGAGGAATCAAACCAGAGCCTCATGCATGCAAGCACTCTACCACTGAGCCACCTACCCAGCCCCTTATTTTCTTCCTTATACTTACAGATTATTTTGGTACCTGACAGAATATTCTAAAAGGTTTATGGTTGGAATTGAAGTGGAATTCATATGTAATGGGTTAATAATTAGATAGTCAATATATTCTAATTAGTAGAAATTTTAGAAAATTGAGTAAATTATAGTATATCAATTTTATATCACTATGAATATTTGACAGCATTTTTTAAAATTAATTTACATTAATTTATCCATGTATATTGCCATTCATAGAGTTTAGATGCTCAGTAATAAGAAATAAGCTATAAAATGTCTCTAGCTTCATAAAATTTCAAAAAATGTATACTCTTAATATTTTTTATCACAAAGGATTTTTAATGTGTATTCTTAGTGAAAAGCATTACTTAAAACAGAGAGATAGCCAATGTGAATACATTTGTGGTTTATTTATTCCCCCCTCACACACACACACCCACATACCTCAACTGTTTATTGTTATGGATTATTCGTCCTGAAGTGTTGATGCATTTTTGATAAAATTAATCTATTATTCTTTTCTCAGTGGGTCATTACCATGAGACTTCACATTTTTCATTTGTTCATTTTTGAAACTGTGCATTGTCTTCATTTTTTTAAGTTGAGATTTTATAACTTAACACATCTCAAGTGCATAGTATACCAAATTCACTTTAATGAGAAAATGTAACCTTCTTTACCCCATGAAAGCTCTCCAAAAACTGTTTCATTTCATATAATATTGCCTCTTTCCCCTACAGCCTTAATGCAAAATGTTATTAATGATGGTTCAGTCATAGCTGTATCTGAATTTTGACTCTAATACTAAAACTCCACATTCTGGACTCTACTCTGCCCCCTTAGCCCTTGTGGTAAAACATTGACAGACATGTGGCCAAAAGATTAGTATTGGAAAATGTTGCCAGGTGCTGGACAGCACATGATAGGCACATGATGTTGTTACTTAATGTGATTCTTTATTGATGTATGTATAGGAATCAATATCAATGATCTGTATTTTCACAATAAAAAAAAGAAAATGGCAATACTTAAAAAAAAACAAAATTTGGTATTATAAAAGCATTCTTAAACTTGTATCATCACCTAAGACCAATTCCTATTCTGTTATTCTGTTGTCATGTTATCTGTCTATCTATCTATTTATCCATCTATCATTTATGCCTCTATCTCTTTATTTCTCTATCTCTGTCAATATATATGCCATCAGATCAAAATGCAAAAAATAGATTTCTTCTACTTTTACATATTGCACTGTGTTTTAAAATAAAAGGACCTATGTATCAACAATATTATGAAATGTTTAAGTAATTTAAAATATATTGGAGTTATTCCATAAAATATGAGTGTGGTAGGCAAAGGACACACCTCTCTACATAAATTAAACTTTGAAAAGCTAGAATAAAATCACAATTTTTACTGAAACTAAAAGTAAAAATGTTGTAGGACAATGAGGGAACTCTCAGGAACTGTAGGAGCATAAGAAGATGCATGGTAAGTCATGTATCTCTCCAGTGGTTCCTGATATCCACAGTATTCTCCAAATGAGATTGTGAATTTCTTCTGTTTAATAGTTTCCACAACAGTTGGAAGATATGACCCTCTAGAGATTTTGAAGTGATTTGATTTTTGATGCCTAAGTACTATTGAGAAAATTCAGGTATTGAAGGAGTGTATGAGAAAATCTATATGGTAGATCAATTTCACAAGTACTTTGAAAAGGCATCAGACAAGAGTCTCGCTTGACACAAAATATAGAAGTTCGGTGCCAAAAATTTATCAACACACTCGATCTTGTGGACAAAAGTATAGATTTGAACTTACAGTGTATGATGTCCTGTCAAGGTACTGATCACTCCACAGTGGAGTTCAACAATGAATTCCAAGAGACTTGTAAAACCCACTCCCGATGTGATTCCTGACATGAATAAACAGTACAGCCACAGCTTGGCTAAGATATGAAGTTGGATCATGACATGGGTAATAAATTAGTATATGAGCTATTCAATAGAGGATTATAAACTATTAGCCAAGCACTTATGAAAACTCTTTCATAAACCATTCTATAATCCAAGCAGACATTTTTCTGTCAGTCCAAATGGATGCATTTATGCTATAATAGGTATGCCTGAGAGGAGCCCCTCTATATTATTACTGGAGGCAGCAATGCCTGTGTTAGGAAGATGTAGCATTTATCAATAGTCAGTGGGCTGCAAAGAACATGAACCTACCTGGCAGTTCTCCAAATGCATAGCGAAGCAGATCTGTACAGCTGACTGCATGTAGTAGTATGGACCACGTTGATGATAGTTGGGTTAATCATATTTGATGGCTAAGAAATACCTTGTGTGCACGGACCACTTTCAATGAATTAAAATACAGTAATTATCCAATTTGTGTAAAAATAATATCACCTGACCTAATATTTGATAACTTTAAAAGGCATTTGGAATTTAGCAAACTTCAGGAATCTAATACTGAATCTGGATGTTTATTTTACTGTAAATACATTGAAGTGTGAGCTTGTAGAGCTTTCAGATAGAGAGCATGCTGAACCTTCAAATCTGTTTATCTTTTATCTTTGATATAGGATTTGATTTGCTTTTCAAATGAAAGAAATGATCCATGATGCCAGTGAGCATAGGTAAGCGAAGGCCTTCCCAAAGGGTAATTGTAGCAATTAAATACTAATGATAAAGGGGGGGAATAAACCATAAGGATTTAAATTCTTTATCTTCAGATTCCTTCTGATAATCTAGTGAATATTCAATGATTTAATCCAAAAATAAGAAAAATAGGTTAACATCAAAGAGTAGTGCAATAAAAGAGTGTGTGGCCTGCAGTGGCAATTAGATCAAATCTGTTCCAAGATGAATTTGTGAATTAAGGATTATATTTTTCTACCATAAATTTATACTAGTGGCAGTGAAAAGTAACAACGAAAAGCATTTTCTGGGCTTAGAAGTCATGGGTTCTAATCCCAGTTCTATTACTTAATACTTTTGTGACTGAGAGAATGAATTAAAGCTCTCTTGTTTCTTCATTTAAAAACTGTCCATTTTTCTCTATAATTTTAGATAGGAAGTAATAAATGTCATCTTAAAAAGAAAGGTGTCTGGCATCTACTAAGTGTTCAGTAGTGTGAATTACTACCGTGACTCTGGGGCACTGACTGAGAAAGCATCTACAGGTCATGCCTGTGCCATTCTGTTCCATCCCAGCCTTCCACTGCATCTCCAAGACCCAGCTCTGTGAACACATGTTTAGCTTCTTCAACTGTACAAGGGTTAGCCATGATGGGAGGCACTGCACCACCACAAGCTTTCTTGCTTGCTGAAAGAAGACAAGAGCAAATGTTATGCCCATTAATTTAATTAGTTCAATGACTTTGCATCTTGAAACATGAATCTAATTATTGCACATTGTGCCCTTCATTTGCTTGGATAACATGTATGTGTTGGATCTTCCTAATGACTTATTTGGGCTATTATGACCGAATAGCAAGACTCCGTTGTTTACAAACTATAAACACATTTTTCTCACTGTGTCTTTTTCCTGTGGAGAAGGGACACCAGAGCTGTCTCTCATAAGAGTACTATTTGCATTCACAAAACCCTTGAGTCTAATGCTGTCACATTGGGAGTTGGAATTTCATGGTATATCTTTTTTAAAAAATAATTTTATTGCCAAGGATAATTTACAGAGGGGTTACTGTTACATACATAAGGTAGTGAGTACATTTCTTGTCAAACATCGGTATATGCTTTTAAAACCAGTTTTAGTTTTAAAGTTTTGTGTACATAAGAAGTAAAATTCAAATACTACAGAAGGGTATGCAGGGATGAACCATTCCTCCATACTGTGTCCATTCTGCATCCACCTTTTCAGGCATACACTCTCTGTGTTCAGTCTTGTTGGTGGGGGTGGAGTATACCCACCACAAACAACTTTAATACAAATAAAGACCAGGAGCCAAGCATGCCTTGTTACTTTTATAGTTAGAAAAATTAGAAAAATATGTATTTCAGCAACACAGTTGCTCTGCTTCAGTTTGTTATTAGCTGCATGATATTTTATGGCGTAAAGACCTCTAGCACAGGGATGCATTTTTTCTTAGTATATGGAGCTTCCAGAAAGAACAATGCCTTTTCCACCCTAAATGTTTTCCTTGGGATCATCCACACAAAGACCACAATCTTTAATCTACTCAGGATGCAAGGAAAGGAAAGGAAGAAAGGACACTGCTCCAGAACACTGAGAAAAGTCATATAACTGGGAGAAGAAAGCTGGGCTTTCCCACGAATTAATGTGGGTTGTTAACATTGAAAGCTAAATGTTGTGTAAATTAAGGGATTTATCAATGAGTAATTGAAAATTTTGGCAATATGTACATGTATAATTGAAAGTTTTATTAATATTCAAAATGTTTTTGAGATATCAAAATTGAAATTTAGCATATTGCAACTTTAATACATAGAAAGAGCCTATGAAGTATTACAAATGGGCATGATCATCCATTACAATGTTAAAGACATAGACTCAGCAATTACTAAGCTCACAATGCTCCTAGGTGGGGATTGTATTTTTTTTTGTCCTAGAATGAGGATAGTGAGACCCAGAGAAGTTGATGGACTTGCCTAAATGCACAGAGCAATTAAACAATCCAGTTTCATTGAGCTTCTGGATCCAAGCTCTTAAGTAAGATGTGTAAATCCTAGGTCCATCCAGTGCTCCCAAGTGTAAAATGAAAAGAACAATCCCTGCCTGGACTTTCCTTTCATCAATGTGCATATAACATCTCTTTCTTCAGCTCCCTACATGTATGTGATGCACTTTGATCATATTCACCCTCCATCCAACTCTTCTGTCCCTTCTCACTCCCCTTCATCGTGAATTAATTGAACTTCTTTCTGGTATTTTGTTTTGTTTTGTTTTTTAAATCTAGATTCAGCACATGAGAAAAAAAAATCCCATGCACTATTTGTCTTTCTGGGTCACTTATTTTCCTTACCAGGATGATTTCTAGTTCTATCCATATTCTTGTGAATGACAAAATTTCACTCTTCTTTATGGCTTAATACCTGAACAATCTGAATATAACGTCTCACCACGCACCTTCCATGTGAAAAGGAGCCTTAATGGAAAAATAGCCTCTCCTCATCTGTGCATCTCAGTGGTCAGAAAGCAATGTTAGTAAAAGGGTGCAGAGTTAAACCCAGTCAGTCACTCTCTCTTGACCTCTCATAATTTGCAAAATATTGTTGTATCCTTAATGAAGGCATCCATTTACATAAGTCACCGTATCTTGCTGTGAGAGTCTGGACACTAGTCAGGTTTGCCTTTACAGTCTTAATGAATCCCCACTTTTTACTGTGTAATATCTCCATGGGCAGCATTGAGGCTTTCTGTTTCAACTTTCTCTCTCTCTCTCTCCTTCTCCCCCCCTTTCTCTCTCCCTCTGTCCCCCCTGCTCTCTCCCTCTCTCTCTCTTGCTCTGAAAGAGTAATCAGTGGAATTCACTGGTATTTCTCTAGTCAAATACAATATCCTTTTACCCACAGCCCTCCAAGTGTGCATCACCTGTTTACTTGTGAACGCAACTCCTTGTATCAAGCGAATGAACAGCCTGTTTATACTGGTCAACAATTATGGTACATCCAAAGCGAGAATTTTCTGGTTATTTATCAAATGATTCTGAAATGTACATATTGTGTTTTCTCCCTAAAATCGACTTATGATGCTTACTGCAGGATAAATGCAAGATAGAAATGTGCAGGCAACTAAGAATGATACATTTCTTTATGTTGGACCAGAGCACTATGCATAATTTAGATCTAGTAGTATCAATCAAAGACACATGTACATATTTAAACTCAGTCATTATAAAAAGAAACATGTTTAGGAAATGAATCTTACTGAATGGTTACTCTATGCCAAGTAGTATGCTAAGTGTTAAAGATAGATCAATCAAGAGAATCCTGACAAAATAAAAGCAGCAAATCTTATGGTGTGAGAAATAAGTTTACAGAGCGCTAAGCACAATACATTAAGTGCAATGATATAAATATATTCAGGGTTTTTAAGGACACAGAAGAACACACAGCAAAGTCATGGGGTAAAGGGAAGGCAAAGTGGCTTCCTACAGAAAGAAAGAGTTGAAGGCTGAGTGTAGTGGTATATGACTCTAAACTCAGGTACTAGGTGAAGATCGGGAGGAACAGAATTTGAATTCAGCCTGAGCAAAAATAGTCCATGAGAGCACATCTGAACAAAGAAGCCAGTCATGGTGGCTCATTTCTGTAATCCCAGCTACATGGGAGGAGTGGGTAGGAGGAATGCATTTCAAGGTTAGCCTCAAGCAAAAAGGCAGGAAATCCTATCTCAAAGATAATTAAAATGATAAAGAACTATGGCATAGCTCAAGGGGTAGAGCACCTGCCTAGAAACTGTGATGTCCTGAGTTCAAATGCCAGTACCATTCTGAAAGAAAGAAAGAAAGAAAGGAAGGAAGGAAGGAAGGAAGGAAGGAAAAACGAAAAAAAGAAAAGAAAGGAAGGAAGGAAGGAAGGAAGGAAGGAAAGAAGGAAGGAAGGAAGGAAGGAGAAAAATGAAAAAACAATCTAAATTTTAAAGTTAATAATATTTTGTGAAAAGTGTGATTTTATGTATACATTTTAGAATTGCTTTATTCTTTAAAAAGACTATAAGGAAAAGAGATTGTAATTTAATCAGTTTATACTTTATTTATTTTATTTTATATATTTTTTGTTGGTTGTGGGGTTTGAATTCAGGACCTGAGCTCCTTTGCTCACGGCTAGTGAACCCAGCTCAACTTCCAGTTTGAGTGTTTAATTGGAGATCAGAGTATCAAAGGAATATTTCTGCCTGGTGTGGCTTCAATCCATGATCCTCAGATCTCAGCCTTCGGAGTAGCTATGATTACAGGTGTGAGCCACTAGCTCCTGGCTAAATTTGTTTTCTTACATACAAAATTCCGTGCTGTTATCAGCTACTAAAAAAGGAAATGTGTAACTTTAGAAAAGAAGAAATTAGTACTATTAGTAAAGCCTTAAAATTAATAAACTGATAGAATGAAATTGGGTACATAAAGATGACTTTAAAATGTGACAGAATTAAGCACAAACATCATTTTCAATTGAATACAAAAGAACCACAATCCTATGTTCCTACTGTCAAATAGCATCATCAATACATTTCCACAAGACATCTTCTCCTCAGATATTTTTATTGACATCTTGTAATCTATACTCAAATGTATATATATATATATATATATATATATATATATATATGAGCTGAACAAAATTAGAAACACTTTTCTTACAAAATTACTTAGAATTTTAATATCGAATACATTTCCCTGAAATTATTAGGGAAATTGTCACTCTCTCCAGAATAGCTATTAATATTCTACAATACCAATTTCATAAATACTGTGTGGGAAATCTTGACCTGAGAAATAAAGAAAAAAGCTGGGAAAAAATGAACTACTCATTCATCGATGAACTCAAAATCCCCTAATCATATGTTTCCCAACACAAACACTCTTGTCTCTATTACTAAGCTGAAACTCAATCTTAGGCTTCTATTCCACTGGCTTGAAGAGATTTTTATTGAGTCAGTTCCAGGTGAGCTCAACTTTAAGCCCTAATGCCATGAACTTGGGGTTTTCTCCTTCCCCAGTGGCATGGAAATACCATCAAAGTGCTTGGGAGCTTCGGTGGGATCACAGCATCGGGAGAAGACATATGGTTCTCATCTGGTAACTGTCCATACAGCTTCCAGCTGTGGTTTACACAGATCCATCTGGTTTTCTGTCATTGTTATTCTTCTCTGAGGTGTCTGCCTTTCCATCTGGCTGTGTAGGCACATTTTCACACCACATCCACGACCACGGCACCTCCCCTGGACTCAGACATCCATTCAGGTCAGCCAGTTTTCTCTTTCCTAATAAAGGGAGGTTTCCGACAATTCTGGGAAATTTAGATTACTCCACCCCATGAATCTAGGCCCATGGGACATACGATGAAGTCTAAGGTGATTTCTGCCTCTAAATCAGTGCCCATATCAGCTATGCAAGGGATTGCTGTAAAGATGCTGTGTCCCAAAAGTCCAAACAGGAAGTCTCCGTTCTAGCTGCCTTAAACTTACTTAAGCATTAAGTCTTCCAACTGACACTCAGTGCTTTGTGCTGAGTTCCCTGTCCATAGACAGTGGAAGAATGAAGTTCTGAAGTTCTCAGACAATAAGTGAGTGTAAGCAGAAAGGTTTGTTGAAAGAGAAAGATTGGTAGAACTCCCACAGAGGAGGAAGGCTGACTGAGCCATGGCAATGGCATTGTGTAGGAGATTTTATGTATTTTGTCTGGGCCAGCCTAGTAGGCCCTTGCAAACAGGCCACTGCTTGATGGGTCACTTTGCTTTCCTTTTAAGTTTATTTCCTGGTCTTTTGATGAGTTTTGCAGACTTATTTAGGCTAGTTGTTATTACAGTTTTATTTGCTAAATGTAGGGGTTATGTCACAGAGGGCCTTGTTTCTCTATCAAATGTTTCACTCTTTATGATAACCTACTACAGAAAGATCAGAGATAGCAGAGTTGATACACAACTTCTCTGTATTCAGGTGAGATATAGTCTGGGTTTCAGGTATCAGAGCCAGGGGCAAGGTGTAATAGAGGATAGCTCAAGGTTTATGGCCTTAGTACAATCTAAAATTAAAATGTATCAAATGACTTTGTATATACATATTACAACTATTCTATTCCTCGCTTTTAAAAGCATAGACTTTGACAAGTGACAGGTTTCCAGGGCATGTGTTAACCACATGAGGAGTTATATACAGTCATTTGTGCTTACTACTTCTAGTCTTTTTTGGGGGGTACCATGTGTCCCATGTTCTCTCTTGTCATCTCAGGCAATGGAAGATGCCCCTGTCTTTACCCAAACTCCTCATGGACTTCCAGTACTTAGGAATTTTTCCCCATATTCTAGAACTCTCTTTTCCTGATGTGTTTTGTTCCTCAAGCAATAGAATCTTCATACTGACAAAAATCTGATTCTCTAGTCAAGCTGGCTTCATATAGCATCTCTTGCCAAATACTGGGTCCCATTCCCATATTCCTATCTATACCATGAAGAGCTGGCCATTACCAAGAGCATGTTTTTAATCGCATGTTATGCAAACAGCATCTCGGCATGCCAGCTAGGGCCATCTATAAATGCACAGCTCTTTGTCACATAAGAGCAAAGAGAGACTTCAGTGCACAAAGGCAGTGAATTGTCTCTCCTGACACAGAATCTCTCTTGTCTGGTACAGTTCTCAACATGTACTTTGAACTTACAAACTATTTATTGGAAGCATAGCAATAGAAATGTCAAAGGTAATGGACATGATTTTCCTTTGCAGCATAGTCCTTTTTCATTTTGCTCTGTGATCCTTCAAGGTAAATCAAGGTCCTCATTTAAACTTTTGCTGAATTCAATTGTACAATCGACCATTGTGAACCTGAGAATTAAAAGGTGATATTCATATTCTGAATTTTGTTATTGCTACTACAACTTGTTAAAAGGTCTAAGAGCATGTCGATTTTTATTTCCATGGCTGTACATAATAGGATATAACAATTGTAAAATCTCTGTAAGATTCAACTTGCTCTTTACCTCTGTAACCCATGTGAGACTGCCTTCCTTTCTTCATTGAATTTCTGCTTAGTATAAAAGAATTTACCTGAGCTTGCAATGATGAATACTGATGATAATGAGGTATCTAAAGGGTGTTCTAACCCTGTAAACATTTTCTAGACCCCAAAGAGCAGACTGTTTTGACATTTTCTATTGTTTGGACATAAGCCAGCCAATAAAGTTACTTTTGGTCTCAGTATATATATATATATATATTTTTGTTCCTACCACTAGATGTCAGGAACAATAAGAGTCAGCTTGTATCTATATTAACAGAAAAGAACCAAAACTAGTTGTCATCAGTGTTGTTTTTCTTTTAATCTTTTTCAGTATACTGACATTCATTTATTTGATCAATACTTAAAATTTTAAGTTTCGGCAAGAATTTAGTTCAGTATAACAGGATTAAAGTAAGTAAAGATAGAGAACAAATAGCAACATTTCTTTTTCTCTCCTTTTTTTTTATTATTATGTTTAAATAGTTGTACAAAGAAGTTGTACAGTATATGAATACAGTATATCTTGATCTATGCCAGGCCTTTCGATATTCTCACCTATCCCTCTTGTACTGACCCCTTCCCTCACTCTTCTTAATTTTGTAGGATAGCCATTTGGTACTGGATTCTTGAGAAGCATTTCTTGTTAGCTATGCAAGAAATGGTAGTTAAAGACATCTGATAAATACTTGCTGATATATCAGGAAACAAAAGAGACAGTAACTAAATTAATTGAAAGAAGAAACAGGGCAGTTAGTGGGACAGCCAGACAAGAAGTTGAAAAAAACATAATGAGGGTTAATGATCATGAAAGAAGCTTCTAATAATTACCGGTAGCAAGAAATAAAAGGATAGCAAGCTCCATAAGACAAATGCCCCAAAAATGTGGATGCGAGTTGAAGTCTTCCCTATGAAGAGTTCCAAGATATCATAGGGTCAGCAGGAAATTTATTTACTGGAGGGAATTTCCGTGAAGGAAATCAGAGATGGAGTAACAGAAGGTAGCGAGCTGCACAGATGCCATGAAGTGCTTTTGTATTTTGTATTTTTTGAGTATTTTCATTATATGTAATTAGTTGTACAAAGGAGTTGTCATTCACATTCACCAAAGCAACTTGTGTCTACAGTGCATCTTTTTTTTTTTTTTTTTTGGTCGGTCGTGGGGCTTGAACTCTGGGCCTGGGCGCTGTCCCTCAGCTCTTCAAGCTCAAGGCGAGCGCTCTACCACTTGAGCTACAGTGCCACTTCCGGTTTTCTGGTGGTTTATTGGAGATAGGAGTCTCACGGTCTTTCCTGCCCGGGCTGGCTTTGAACCGAGATCCTCAGATCTCAGCCTCCTGAGTAGCTAGGATTACAGGCGTGAGCCACCAGCGCCCGGCTTACAGTGCATCTTGATCAGTGTCACCATCAACATTCTTGCCCCTCCCAACCCAGTCCCGCCCTTCCTTATCTTAATTATGTATTGAATGTTTTTGCCACGAGATAAAACAGTTTATGTGTACCACGCGTCTTGATCTGTGTCATCCCTCCTATATTTTCACCCCCTTTTCACAAACCCACCCCTTCCCTTATATTTCTCAATTCCCTTTTGTATACAATGAATTCTTGCCTGCATTCACCCCTCTTCCTCCTTCATTCTTCTACCTCTCTCCCCTTAGCTCCACCCTCCCCTCATGCAAAGACCCATTTCCTAATACTTATCTTGTTGGGCTTTGACAGTCTCTTTAATTTTCTTTTTTTTGCCAGTCCTGGAGCTTGAACTCAGGGCCTGGGCACTGTCCCTGAGCTTCATTTGCTCAAGGCTAGCACTCTACCACTTGAGCCACAGCGCCACTTCTAGCCTTTTCTTTTTTTTTTTTGGAGGGGGGCGGGGGACGGGTCCGGTCATGGGGCCTGAACTCTGGGCCTGGGCACTGTCCCTCAGCTCTTCAGCTCAAGGCTAGCACTCCACCACTTGAGCTATAGTACCACTTCCAGCTTTTTTTTTTTTTTTTTTTTTTTTGCTTATGTGGTGTTAAGGAATCGAACCCAGGGCCAGATGCATGCAAGGCAAGCACTCTACCACTGACCCACCTTTCCAGCCCCACTTCTGGTTTTTCTATTTATGTGGTAACAAGAATTCAAACCTAGGGCTTCATGTATGCCAGGCAAGCACTCTACCACTAAGCCACATTCCCATCCCTGACTTATTCTTTTTAAAGAGTTATACTATGTGAGCTCTCCAAAGAGTACTGTACTCCAGTTAGTTCATTTGCAACCACTTGCTTACCAACTAGTATGTTTGTTTGTAGACTTAGAGGTACATTCTAGCTACCAAAAACAAGGGAAACAGGCAACCTATGTTTCTCTGGGTCTGGCTTACTTCACTTAATATAATTTTTTCCAAGTCTTTCCATTTCCTTATGAATGATACAATCTCTTTCTTTCTATTTTGACTGTGTCTAGCCAGAGAGAAGGCAAGAGTGCTGGTTACTAGGTATGAGATGTCTTACTCTGTAAGACTCCACTGTTTACCAGGCTAATCCTGGAACCCAAGTTGCTCATCTGAGGAATCTACATCTTTTAGGAAAAGGCTCCCTCACCTCCCCCACAGGCCTACCTCAGGGTATCCTGGATCTATATTCCCTGGGAATAGAGGGGAAGACTCAAAACCATAGATATTGCTGTTCCTACATGTTCACCACAGAAGAACTTATTTATTGTAAATATGTAAGGAAGCTAGAGGAAGGAAAGTAGAAAGGGAATAAATGGGGAGTTGCAACATTTACTAGATTAACTATTGTCCAGTCAGTCAACAAGGGATCGGCATTCATTTCATTAAATGCTATTGATTTTTTAATGTTTTGATATAAAAACAAATTTTTTATTAATCCTCAGACACTAGAACTACTTATTCTCAACTAATAACTAAAATAATGTAGCAGACAATTTATTCTTCCTAATACCAGTTTCTGTTTTTATTAAATATAGTGTTCAAAGTATTTTGTTGCTTTATATCCTGTGAAATTTTATTAGCTTTATGACATCTTACATAAACTAATAATTCAAATTGCTTGTTACAGGTATTACTCTGAGAATCTTTTATCCTTTTAGATATTAGATGGAAGAGAAAAAAAGAAAGAAATCTATGCAATTTGATCACTGGTTATGAGAACTGTTGTAGTATAAATTGGGTCAAATAACAAGTGACGGCTTTTAGGTCTGTAGCACAATTTATCTTATATTTTATCTGAAGAGATTCTGGTTGCCCATGCTTGTTATTTTAGCTACACAGGAGGCTGAGATCTGAGAGACACTCATCTCCAAATAACCAGCAGAAAGCCAGGAGTGGAGAGGTGGTTTAAGTGGTAGAAAGCCAGCTGTGAACTTAAAAAAACACAAGCAAGAGCACCAGCCCCTGAATTCAAGCCTCAGCACTTTTAACATACAAGCAAACAAAAACTTGAAAACACTATAGAACATTCTTTGTTTAAAAAAATCAGAAGTTAACCTTATAAGTGTTGTTCTTCAACTTAGAAACCTCTAATAATTACTAAGATTTGACTAATCAGTTCTCAAAGTTTGAATGATCAAGTAAAACTTTCCTGAAACTAACATACAAACAAATGAATTAAAGGTCTCAGGAAAGGATTCTTAGTACTTCCAATAATGACTCTGCCAGAAAAGCTCATTTCTATGAAATTTTTGTACTTAATATATTTCTAGTTACTTTCTTTTTGGAACAAATAAATAATAAGAAACTATAGGTTAAGTGTAATGGCTCACACATCCAATCCTTAGCTACTTAGGAAGCAGAGATCAGGAAAAGCATTGTTTTAGGCAGGTAGACTATCCAAGAGATCCTATGTCAAGGAGTGAAAACTATGTGAAGTATGTTTTTTCATCTCAGTTCTATAGGAATGGTGACTAGGAAGATCCTGGTCCATACTGGCCCAAACATGAGATCCTATTCAAAAAAATAACTAAAGCAAAACAAAATGGGGTTGTTGTGGTTGAGTGCCTGCCTAGCTAGCAAGCACAAGGCTCTGATATCAAATCCCGACACATTCCTCCAAAAAAAGATATACACAATATAATAAACTAATATTTTCAAAACAACAATATGCCTATATTCAATTAGCAAAAGAGAAAAATGTTTGGATTCAGTTTATATGTGACTCCGTTATGACACTCCCAAAAATGATGTTCCTTAAATGCTTTCTAAATACTTCTCAAGGAAAAAAAAAACAATTAAATTATATGGTTATATGACTAATCTATTTTATTTAAGTATAAAATAATTATGTGGCAATAAGACATAAAACTGTAAATCCTTGCTAATAAGATATGAACTACTCAAAGCATGAAATATAGAAAATGAATGTTTAAGGCATTAGACAAAGGCTAATTAAGTGTCACCTGGAAAAATTCAAAACTATTGCATGCTTTCTCTCTCCCCCTTCTTTTGCCCCTTCTCTCTCTCTCAAGTTTGTTTTCTTCTGTCTCTCCCTGATCCTTTGCCTCCAATGCTGCCAAAATTTGAACCTTTGTAATGACAAACAGATTATTAGAAAATAAAGGATTCTGTTTTTAATACATTTAAGTCCTTAAAATATTTTTCTATTTTAAAGTAGAAAAGCATTAAAATTATACCCTTATTGCTGAGCAACTCCTCTTTTTGTTATATTCTTCAAGAATGAACCTGTCTCAAATATCTCAAATTATAAATTGCTAGAATTCAAAGAAATGTGCTTTCACAGGCAAGCCAAAAGAAAAAAATCCCTGGGATATCATATTGCACAGTTTTTATACCCAGAAGTGTGGAGAGGTGTTCATAAATCCTATAAAAAAATTGAGTACTCAGGAAAGAGGACTTTAATAAAATTGAAACTTTTCAGTGGTTTACTATTTTGAAATACAAAATACAAAAATAGTCATTTTACCCCATGTGAAAATTAAATACTGTTTTTACTATAAAGTTGTTTCTGCTATTCTCAGTGAGTTAAGTATATATTATTGTTGTTAATATTTATTTACTTTTCTTAAGTAGTTTTACAAAGGTGTTTCAATCTCAGAAGTCAGGTTTTGAGTACAATGTAACTCAATGTCACCACTTCCATTAAGGGAAATATGTATATATATACATATATACATATATAATACATATGTAAATGCAGATAGCTATATACATATCTATATATACTTAAAGAATAATTAAAATAGAGTAGACCATTTGATTGGTTCCTTCTAATACCAATCTCTACTTTCATTAGATGTAACTTTATCTTTGATATGAACATTTAGTGTGTGTGTGTGCTTGCGTGCATGCCTCTGTGTGTGTGTGTGTGTGTGTGTGTGTGTGTGTGTGTGTGTGTGTGTATTGCCTGTGTGCTGCCAATAAACATTTATATTCCTGGCCTAGCACTCAATCATTTGGGTCACAACTCCATCACCAGTTCTTTGGTTAATTAGAGAAAACAGTATCATGGACTTACCTTCCCAGGCTGACTTCGAACCATGATCCTCAGATTTCAGCCTCCTGAGTAAATAGAATTACAAGCATGAGCCACTAGCACCTGCTTATGAAACTATTACTAAATGTGTGGGACCACAGATTTACCACACATCTATAATTACTTGCTGCCCTTTATTAAAGTTGGAGTTAGTTTATTTTTAAAAATAGCATCATATAGAACTCATAGGCACTGAGCACTAGAAAGAAAGAACTTAGGGGTGACTGGAATAGAGTCTCTCATTATATAAATGAAAGTAACTGAATGAGGTAAATTGCTTGACCACGTTTGGATTGCAATAAAATTGAGGGTTAGGTAATGATACCAATATATTATCAAGCTTTTCAAAGTAGTCTACATCAAATTTTGTTTTTTAGCTACTTAAAATATTATTACTTTGAATAGAATGGATTATTTTGAATAATTGCATACTTGATGCAATATTTTTCAATGATAGCAATACAAGAAGATAGAAAGATTGAAAATCTCATTATCAGGCTTAAGTATATATCTTCCTGCAGCTGCCTTTCTTTTCCTCTATGCCTAATAGTAGAGTATGGCATGATTCCCAAATCAAGCTGCCAACCCCTAGCCAGACGCTGCCACTTCTAAACATGTGACTATACCCAAGTTCCTCATCTCTGGAAACTGTGAATAGTTTGCTTGAGCAACCATAACAATGCATCAGACTAAGGGCTTCAAAGACAGAAATCTAGGATGTGGCACTGTGGCTCAAAGTGGTAGAACACTAACCTAGAGTGAAAATGCTCAGGGACAAACTGCCAGGTGGTGCTAATGGCTCACACCTGTAATCCTAGCAACTCAGGAGGCTGCGATGTGAGGATCATGGTTCAAAGCCAGCCTGAGCAGAAAATTGGAAATGGAACTGTGGCTCAAAGACAGAGCCCAAGCCATGAGTTCAAGCTCCAGGACCAGGACCAATAAAAACAAACAAACAAAAAATCCCTCAGAAATTGATTTATTTTCTCACAGTTCTACAAGTTTTGAAGTCTCAGGGCAGGTAGAATTTGTTCAAGACATCTGCTCTTGTTAGGCAGATTTTGTCTTCCTGTTATATTCTCTGATATGTTGTCTATGCACTGGCATGTCTGTATTGTTCTCTCTTCTAAGGACACAGCTGTACAGGGATGGGGTTCATCTATAAGACTTCCAAACAGACACATTCTACAATATAGGGGGATCAAGACTTGAATAGAAATGTAGGGGAGGGGCACAATTCAGCCCTTAAAGTATCTAAGCATTCCGCTATGTCAAGTGTGGCTATTATTACTATTGGAAAGAAGCAGCTTCCTTCTATTGCCTTTGGCTGTGTTTCCTGCCCATAAGATTCTCTGTCCACAAGTCTGTGTTGTCTTGCTCCACATGGCCAATCCAGCAGGAAGCTGACTACATCTGCTACTGAGCTGGCTGTGGAAGAGGCAGTGGGGATCCAACAGCCCTTGGCAGAGCTCACCATTACCCAGGCAGCATTCTCAGGATTCACAGGATTCATATGAAAGGAGCCCCTCCCCCCCAGAAAAAATCTTCACACATCTATTCTTTTCCCTGTATGATCTATTCTCAACTCTGTGGCCACTGTTAACATTTCCCCAGTTTAAATCTTGCAATTGTAGGAATAATAGAAATAGCATTTTTGTTCCCTCCACCACTCCAGAATATTTGTTCATATGCCATCTCTTCTAGGAAAACTCTGGATAATCTAGACTCTTCTCAAATGCTTCTAATTCTTATACGCAGATAATACTCCTCAAGTATTAAGTCAGTAGGCAATTAGCAAAGGAGATCGAATATATTCCGTCCTAAGTTCTAGAAAGTTTTTCTGTGCATCTTTGTAACTGTACCAAATTGGTCACTTTGAATTTTGAAATGCAGATCATCTCCAAATTGTTGCAAAATCTTTCCACTAAGCATCTTCTTCCAGAAACCCACAGATGGTTGAAATGATAGTAGCCTTCAGATTTAGGAAATGTTTGAGAATGAGGGGAACTCCTAAAGCAGAAGTTTGGAGTGCCCATTCCTTACAGACTATTCCAGGAAGCAAAGATTAGGTCTGTCAGGAAGGGAAAAGCCTCCTCCTTTGTATTTGGCCCACACACTTGAGTGAAATTAAAGATTCTCAGAAACATCCCTAGGATAGGCAAGGTAGAGAAGACATTTGGAAGGCCACCACCCATCGTTCCCTGGGAGAAACACATACAAGTCAGGGGGGGATAGCAATGTAACCTTTGTTAGAGACTGGGGAGCACAGAGTCCTATCTACCTCCAAACTTACCTCCAACAAGGAAAGAGCGAAAGCTTCCAGCTCCTCATTTTACCTCAGACTGAGGCCATGCAAAACCAAAATAAATCTAGCTCAAAACCAGGCCCGGAGCTGATAGCTCACACCTTTAATCCTAGCTACTCAGGAGCCTGAGATCTGAGGCTCATGGTTCAAAGCCCGTCCTGACAGGAAAGTCTGTGAGACTCTTATCTCCGGTAAACCACTCAGAAAACCAGAAGTGGTGCTGTGGCTCAAGTGGTAGAGTGCTAGCCTTGAGCTGAAGAGCTGAGGAACAGTGCCCAGGCCCAGAGATTTAGCCTTCCCTCCTTCCACCACGCCAAAAAATTATCCAGGCAAGAAATGCCTCAAACTAGATACAAGCTCTTAATAAAATTAAACTACATTCTATTTACTACATTCTATTTAATCTGGTAGTCCTGGTACCTTTAGACTTGATCAAAGTCAAAGAATCAGGAGAAAAGATTTTTCCCAATGAGGACACAGGGCAGAAATTATTTGTGTACTTTACTGCCTGTAAGAAAAACCTCTCTTAGTAGCCAAGTGCTCTTTTTCTGTAAAATGTTTTTCTTTCTTTCTTCTTATTTGGGTTATAGTGGAGTTTGAAATCGGTGCCTCACATTTGTTAGGAACACACTCTCTACCTTTTGAGGGATGTTTTTGTTGGAGTTCGTTTTACAAATAGAGTCTCCTGTGTTAGCCTGGGCCATTTTCAAGCTGTGATCCTATTTTCTCTGCCTCCTGAGTTGCTGGGACCACAGGTATGCTCACTATGCCTGGCTCTGTATTTTTATTTTTAACTAACACATAACAATTGTACATAAGTGTATGGACAAGTACATTTGTATTTGTTTCTGTTTTGTTTTTTCACAAGCCAGGGCATACAACTAAGGGCATAGCATTTCTAGCTATACTTCTCAGTTCAAGGTAAATAGGTACAACATAGTACACAGCTAAACTAGAAGAAGCACATCCTCACTAATGGATTTTTAAAAATCCACTTTTATACTATCTTGCATCTAGCAGTCTTTTGTAAGAAACAGCAGAAAAAGTCAGACTTTTCCTCCCGCAAACTCTCCAAGTACCACTGTATTTATTAATCATTTAACGAATCCTCAGCTGTCTCATAGGGTCTGTGGAAAAATGCTAGACCTGTTATTTTCTGTTGTGAACTTCTTCCTCAGTGTTTCCCTCTTCCAAAGCACGCTCTGCCTCAAGTTTACTTCTGTTGAGCAATTAATTCTCAATGCGCACAGACTCAGATTGTAAGCACATATGTTTGCTTTTGAAATAAAGTTGTTAATGGCTAAATGTAGTCCCGATTCCCGGTTTCACAAGCGCATGATGGCAGGCACCATAATGTTTTCCAAGTACTGGTGACTGTTTTTCTTTGCACAGGGCACTGGCCTGTCTCTCACATTCACAGCTGTTGTACATGCTTTGCATTGAGAAATAGAAGAGAGAGTGGAAGGAGAGAGAGAGAGAAAATCATTTGTAACTGGTGTGGGAACAAGTACTAGCTTATACTCTTTCTCTGGAATGAGTCTGAATTATCTGATATTGATGTGCTAGATGAGCTGCAGCCCATACTGGGGTGCAGGTGAGTGGGTTAATCAGGACAAAGCTGCACTGACTTTAATCTATAAAAATAGCATCTTCCATCAGAGGGATGGGCTAGAGCCCCTTTGCTGTCAGTCAAGAGAAAGGAAGTAAAAGTCACAAGCCCAGATCACAGAATCATCTAGGTGACACAAGGGCTACTTCACTCCCTCCTAGTAGCCAAAGTCTTCAGTCTGGAAAAGAAAGCTGTCATCTCTTTGGTGAAATCACAGGCTTAGAAAAGATAGTGCTACTTTGTTTTTGAGAAAGCTGCATGTCCTGAGCGTTCTAAACATAATAATTTCCCAAAAAACTGAGGCTACATAATTGCATTTGTGGCATTAGAAACATACACAGGTGTGCATGTGCATGTGTACACACACACACACACACACACACACACACACACGCACACACACACACGCACACACACACACGCACACACACACACGCACACACACACACGCACACACACACACACACGCACTCTCTCTCTCTCTCTCTCTCTCTCTCTCTCTCTTTCCTTGGGCAGATATTCAAGAAATAGGAACTATGAACATGGCTGAGTAATGCAATGGGACTAGGGGAAAAGGTGGCTTTACTTTTTGTTTTATACCCTTCTATACTGTTTTATTTTTCATTTTGTTCAGATGTTACTTTTGAAACAAAAGAAAAGCAGTAACAGATGAGATTTCTCTTCTGATATCCTTGTACTTTAACTTGATCCACATGATCAGAGTTATATTATACTAGAACATTCTAGGCACAGTTTTGCCAGGCAGCAAGCATGGTTTTGAGAATTGAATATACCTGAAAAAATAAAGAAATTTTGCTCAGTGCTTCTTAACTTTTCTCCGTTATCAATATTATATAGGCAAAGTAAATGTCCTTTCCTGTTCTGACCTCTTATCTTGACACAGGAAAAAATGTCCTGTCTGTCCACAAATGACCACTTGTTAGTGGATATGTGTGCTGTTCATTGGATATTTAATCCACCTCTGAAAATACTATTTCAGGTTAAGATGGACACCTATTAGTCCCTAAGACAAGTACCTAATATACATTAGTTAATATAATTTCACCAGATCTCCTGACTTAGGTAAAATTTATATCAATAAGGAGTCAGGTTGATAACTTGACTATGATGTTGCTTTAAGTTTTGACTGTCTTACTACTTGTTGTAGAAATTCATTCATTGATAATATATCCTTCCGTATGTCTGTCCTGTCAAAACATTCTGCTATAGATAAATTCCTAACATCTGAGTAATGTCCCAAATATTAGGCTCTACAACTAATGTAAATTCAATATAGATTTCAGAAATATATGTTGGGCTTGTTCTTAACTCATTATCCATCCCCTCTAGTAGGCTTTTCCTGTTGCCTTAGCCTTAATCAATTTCTCTTGTTACACATTCTCATAGTGTTTTTTCAAAGCATTTATCTGTTTATAAAGATTTATTTGATTAAGATCTATATCTCCAATATCTGCACTCCTTGCAGAAAGAGAGCATTCTGTTTGCCTTTCAATATTTTGCCAGCTCCAAGCACATTATATAAATAACACTGACACATTAGTAGACACAAATTACTAACAATATTCTCTCCAAAAGGCACAAGGAACTCTAGATTCTCACATATATACCAGAAAATCCTTTGGTTAAAGAAAAAAGAAAAGCAATGTGTGGAAAGATCTTTTGCCCTCAGAGGCTTCAATCTTATTCTCTCAAAGCCTGAAGAAGACCTTAGGTTCTCTGAAACAAGGTGTGTTGCCTGCTACAGGTACAATTCTTGAAGACATCTTGAGTATACTGTTCAGTGTTAGCTGGACAACCTTATTGTCAAACTTGACCTACAATCAGCATAACTTTTCATTTATGACTCCCCAAACCTATACCGAATCTTGAAGACAATGTTTTTTGTCTTAGTATGATTAGTTTAATAATTTTTAATCTTTGTGTGACTCAGGAATGACAATCCTAAATATCTCAAAGGAAAGAAGCCACATTCAAAATTGCTTTTGGGGAGCAATTACCTGTATTAATAAGTGGGACAGGGGTTAAAAAGACCTTTTTAATGTGAGGTTTATTATTTTAAGTGGTATTATTATTAGTTTGTTTTTCATACTTTATAGCTCATCATATAGCTCCTCATAAGTTCAAACAAAAGGAATGACATGAACTAAATATTCTCATTGATTAAAATATTCTCATTTAAAATACCAAGCTACCTAAACAAATGTTTTAAATTAATGCAGAAAGCTTAATATTGTGATGACACTCCTGACTCTAACTGAATGAAATCCAAATGAGTCCAGACCTGGGACTCAAAATTCTATCCAAAAATTTCATCTTCTCATGGCATAACATAAGCCTTACATACTTTAGAATTAATTACAGTGCTTCTTTGAAATTATTGTAAACAGCTATTATTTCCAATATGGGAAAACATAGATGCCTAATGCAAGTTTTCATCTTTTATACAAGAGCATAAAACATGTGTTATGTTTCAGGTACTATTATTAGACTTGGCTAATTCAGTTGATATAGTGTAATGTTAAAAAAATGTGGGTCTTTTTGTGTTCATAAGACAGAACAAGACAAAACAAGAATGTTGAATACCAGAATACATCGTCTTCCTTTCTGTCATCCCATTATTTGTTAAACAAAACTCTTCATTAAAGATGACTTGATCACTAACTACTTTTGCAGGGATTTTTATTCTTTGTAGAATTAAACATTGAGTTTGGAAAGAAAAAAAATTGTAGTCTCTGAATTCAGTTTTAATTTGCATTATCTCTTATTTGTTCTTATTTGTATATCAGGGCCTGAAGCTATTGACACCCTTTGTGTCTTCATCTCTGAGCTGAGATGTAGAGGGGAAAGGAATCACCATGTCTAGCAAGAATGCATTAGACTCTTGAGACTTGTAGGTTAATTTAATGTTAAGAAAAAACTCTATTGCAAATGTGATGATATACTAAAGAGAAGAGAGAGTGAAAGAGAGAGAGAGAGAGAGTTTAGTGGTAGTTTCCCTCCAGCAAAGCAAAAGGGCACTTGATCCTATGTTTTCATTTCTTTTCTTTTTTCAAGTATTGTTTGAAAAGGCCAAAACTAATGTAATGTAGAACAAATGTCATTAAACTCTGAAAAATAAATAGCAGATGTGCCTATTTCAGTCAAAATACTTAACATCATTTTAGGCAAATGTTTGTTGTCAGGATGGCGATGGGTTTGGCCTCTGACGAACACTCCTATCCATGAGCTTCTGTTTCACTTTCTAATCGATTCTGTATTTCCTCTAATTTATAGATGAGATAGTCTAGCGTACATTTTGTTTCTTGAATGTTGTGTATATTGTCCAGTTTTATCATTGGATTGGCTGAATCCACAGAAGTTAAGTAAACTTGAGTGCTCTCAGCTTTCAGGATTTAGTACAGATTAGAGTTCATTTAAAAAAAATTGGCCTCCAGCTTCTGCTTGAATCATTGTAATGCCAATCTCGAATATTACTTAATCAAAGAAACAGGGAAAAAACCCTCTCCATTTCTCTGCTTTAAACTGTGCTGCATGCCAGGAAAAGCAAGATTTGAATTCACTCCCCCTTGCCAAAATTTCAATACAATATATTGTCATTGAGGATAAAATGGATTGTGTGGTTTTTGTTTTGTTTTGTTTTGTTGTCAGTTGTGGGGCTTGAACTCTGGACCTGGGCACTGTCTCTCAGCTCTTCAGCTCAAGACTAGTGCTCTACCACTTGAACCACAGTGACACTTCTGTTTTTTTGGTGGTTAATTGGAGATAAGAGTCTCATGGACTTTCCTGCTTGGGCTGGCTTTGAACTATGATCCTCAGATCTCAGCCTCCTGAATAGCTAGGATTACAGGCGTGAGCCACCAGCACCTAGCAATAAATGGATTTTTAAAAAGTGTTTTCTCCTTCTACAGAAAACACCTATTCATACATAGCTAGAAATGACAAAATATAGAAGATCCTCAGCACTTAAAGAGATCTTTCAATAGCCTGGAGAAATCCCAAGATTCTCCCAGAGTGTCATAATGGCAGTCACTTCCACTGTAACAGAGAATAATCATTATTTGTGTCATATGACTATAAGAACTGCATACACTAGGAATCAAGGAGAAGAGAGAGCTGTATGAAGAGGTAGATGCCTGGTAAACTGTTAGAGCAATCAAGAAAAAGGGGACCTTTCTCAAGTTGCCAAATTGATGGCAATATGGTCAAGAAGGCAACTCTTTTTCTTTTTTTTTTTTAATTTTATTTTATTGTAAAGAAGCTGTACAGAGGGGTTACAGTTACATGAGTAAGGCAATGAGTACAGGGATAGTGGGACAACAACAAGGGAAGGGTAACAATGAATGACAAGTAATGTACTCATCGCAACTCTTTTACTGGAGAGGAAACTTCATTAGTATCTTCACGAGCAATTTCATATTAGCCTGCTATTGACCAGTAACACTTAAATTACATGATATAACTACACTTTCTTGGCCTCTTATTTGCATTGCTGAGCACTTTTTATCCTCCAACACATTAGTCATCCCTTCCACTCAACCTTCATCCTGCCCCATCAGCAAACTATACTTTTTAGTTTGCTAAGATTTCTAGGCCAATACAAATAATATCTAATTCTCACAAGATGTCTTTCTCCCCGGGCTCTGTATTTGTGGAAGCCACTTCTGTATTGGTGGAAGAAACTCCTCTCTCTCCTCAATGACAAGTCTTGAAAATGCAGCCTCCTCAATTTGCTGCCTCTTATCTCCCATCAGTGAGCATACACAGACTGATTAGTGCTTTCATTTTGCCTGATATTTAGCCTAGTCAACCACCTGAAGTGTTAGTACTATCCCCATTTTGCAGATGAAGAGAAGGGAGCTAATATTGTGAAATGTGCTCAAGTCTGATCACAAGTTACTGAAGAGATAATGATTGGAGGTGAGCAATTTTGACTCTGGCACCCTTCTGTTCACCAAAACATATACTACCCATTGTGCTCCTAGCTTTGTTCATACCTTTTCAGTGACTTTCCAGGTAGCTTCGTAAGCTGAAAGTGAGCAGAGATCACTCCATAGCATTCCTTGGATACCTAACTTGGTCTTTGTTATATTGTAAATACTTGAGACCTATTCACCATGAAGAGCATAATTGGAAAAAGTCACTGTGGTGCTGTGGCAGTGATTTTTGAATGACAGAGCTGAGGAGTAGTTTGGGGGAGTTCTGAGATATCGGGAAGAATTGGACACGTTGTTGGATGGGGGTGTGATGGTATATTTTGGGATAGAAGAGAATGATGGCCTGCATGGGCTCACAGGAAATCAGGAAACATCCAGACAGAGAGGCATGATGCTGTGTTCACAAGACCTGCCGAGTTGTCCCCTGTCCATTCACTTGCAGCCCACAGGGTTGAGCCTTCCTGTCTTTGCTCACTCTCCTGAAAGTGATGTCATGTGGTGTAATATAATGGTATAATTGCCCTAGGGAGGTAATCCCTTCCCTTACATCAAACACAGTTAAAGTTCATACACCCTATGAGGGGATACTCCTTCAGCTGTATCTCCTAACATTTAATTATCACTAAATCCATTGAAAGGATTTCCTGACACCTTAAAAGAAATGTAAGATAACAACTTGAGCTAGTTTTTGAGACTCAGAAGATGTCCCTTGCTGGAGAAAACAAGATGCGGGGGAAGGAAAAAGGAATTTTTAAAAAATGAACCATATTGGGTCTAGGAAGGTGGCTCAGTGGTAGAGCTCTTGCCTTGCCTGCATGAGGCCCTGGGTTCCATTCCTCAGCACCACATAAGCAAAAAGAAAAACGTTGGAAGTGGCGCTGTGGCTCAAGTGGTAGAGCGCTAGCCTTGAGCTGAAGAGCTGAGGGACAGCGCCCAGGCCCAGAGTTCAGGCCCACAACTGACAGGAAAAAAAAAGAACCATGTTCATCATTGATACCCCAAGTTCTGTAATGGGACAAGTGGTCAATCGCTGTTTCAGGGAAGGATTGAGATCCCTGCTGAGAAATTTACAACTAAGAGATTAGGAATGGAATTCCTAGAACCTTCACCAAAATGAGGGCTATGAAATTGCTTTGTGAACTAGAATAGAATAATTGATTATTAGATTTAGCACCTTGCTCACTTTTGAATTATAAACAAAGGTACCAGGGACTTCTCTATTAACCAAAGGACATTTGTGGGGAGGGAGTAAAGACATTTTTTGGGGGGAAGGGGTAAAATTACAAATTCAAGGAAACTGCAATTCTTCAGAAGAGAAATTAGTCTATTTTGATTAGTTAAATTTCCCCATGTCTTCAGGATACTCAGCAGACAATATCCTGGGGAATGTAAGAATTACAGATTTATAAAGAGGGTGAGAGGTCAGGGATGGAGATGTCAACCACACATAGAGGATAATTGAATCATGTGTCTCATTGAAAAATTGTTTAGGTCTCTAGTTCTAGCAGCTGTGAGAGTTAAAATTATCCTCCCTATTTCACTCAGTGTATTTCATTATTTAGATATCATATATTAGACATAAGGAAGAACGTCTTGAGTGTAAGAGTGATAAATGCTGAAACAGACTACCAAAGGATCTTGTGAAATTATCGACTCTAGAACATTTTAAAAATAGAGGCAGCCATCTGTCTTAAATGATTTTGGTAGTAATTCTTCTTGGAAAAGGAGACTGGACAAAATAAACTTGATCGGTGAATTTTTAAGTAAATAATTTCCTTAATATTTCTCTAATTTAGAATCTCCTGCACACATATCTTATGCTTTTATCATAATGGTTCTGACTTGTAACTCTATATCATTTTTGTGACTTCAGTTTATAAAGCACTTTAGAGCTATTACAGAAGAAAAATTTATATTTTTTTCTGCTTTGTGCTTAATATAGCTCAATATGTAACATGTTTCTAGAAAACATTGCCTGCTATGCATAATATACACAGATTTATTGTGAAATGATTGAGAAAAAAATCGAAGTATGATAAAGGATTAGGTTGGAAATACACAAATATAAAATAAAGAAGAAGATATGCAATTTAAATAAAAAAGCAAGGAAATTATAGAATGTACAGAAGCAGCAAATTTTATCCTTTGGGGCTTTTTGACTGGGTCTGAGATTTAAATTGCCATAAGATCGAGCAATAGGAGAAAAACATACAAAGTTATTTCATGCACCTTCCATGTGGCATTATGTGGGATCCTTAATAGATAAATAAAGCGCCATGAACACAAGAGAGAACTGTGACCATCTTTGCTGAACTGGGCTCCAAGTAGTAAGTTGTAAATAAGGCAGAAATATAGAAGATGAAAATTCTCTAATAAGGTCTGCATAGAATTCTCTCAGCCTCGATCCCCAATTATTCACAGTAAGAATAAAGATTATCCTCAAAATATAACACCATACTTAGGAATAGTACATGGAAGGACATTTTCATATTGGGAATTTTATCTTCTGCCTCTAACAGAAGGAAGATCAGAGTGCTCTTTAACTCAAAGTAGTCAAGAATCCAAGATGGCATATTTTGTTATAATGCATATTCTTAATTCCTGCAAATATTAGAACTAATAAAGAAGTACTGAATATGTTATAAAAACAAAAAAACAGCCCTGAAGTATGAAGGAAAACAATGGATGGGAACCCAATCTAGAGTGCCACATCCCATTCTTCCTAAAGGAGAATAAATAATAATAATAGTAATAGTAATAATAATAGAAATAATAATAAAGGTCCATGATGTGAGGCATTTGCCCGTGGTGACTCTCTCACTAATAAAATGCAATCGAAAAAATGTCTGAGTCTGCCCGATCAGATCAGGTTAACACCCACTTCTCCTCCAGTAGAGGAGATGCAGGGAACAGAAGAATTCCTTCCTAACACAATGAAGTCTACAGGAGGGACTCCAGATTGGGGGTTTTAAATATTTGATTTTTGATAGAAATAATCTGCTCTAAGGACAGACATGATGTTACCATATCTAAGTGTCCAGCTACTATGGAGGCAAAGAAATCAGAGGTCTGGCCAGGAAAATAGGCTGTGACTCTTTCTTTAAATAAAGCTATGGGTGTGACTAGCAGGAATATGGTCTTGAGTTCAATCTTTAGTACCAATAAAAATATAATATTAATAATTTGGTCTTATTTTTCTTATTGATGTTATTATTATTTACAGTAATCCTCAATTATACATGGTTTAAAAAGAGACAAATGCAATGAATTTTGTGTTAACTTACCCAACTCCCAGACCCTAGGCCTTGCCTCTTTCTTGTCTAGCTTGTTCCATTGATGTTCTACCACTTGAGGTAAGCCTGTAGCCAGGCTTTCTGTTATTTTATTAGAGAATAAATCTAGCAGATATTTTTTCCACCGCTGGTTTTGAACTTTGATTCTCCAAGTCTCAACCTACTGATAGCTAGGATTACAAACTGGGTCACCAGTGTCTAGCTTTTATGAAATCTTTCACAACCTCTTCAACAAACATGTTGGCATTCCAAAGCTTTATTACAACTTGTGCAACTAAGTTCTTGCTCTTCCTACTGTCAAGCCACACACTAAAACTACAATGATTTTCTACATACCTATTAGAATATCTAAACCTAAAAAAGTCTTACCACACTAAATATTGGCAGACATACAGAATACTAAACCTCTCCATGCATGGCTTAAGATAATGAAAAGCATTAGGTAAGCATTAGAAGTTTATTAAAAACTGAAAATTACTCCCACCCTGTGGCCTACCTATTCTATTCCTGAACTTACTCCAGAAAAATGAAAGCAGATGTTTATATAAATACATGTACATGGAAGCTCCTATAGAATGCTACACAGTAGCACAGATACTAAAATACACAATAACATGAGTGAAACTCAAATATATTGATTACAGGGAACATAAAAAGAGAAGGGTCTGTGTTCTATTATCCCATTCATGCTAAGATCTGGGAAAGGCAAACTAATCTATATTTACAACATGCAGATTAGCAGTCATAGGAAAAGAGAGGTCCAAGAAGGATAGAAGGCGAGAACTAAAAAGGAGCCCTAAGAAACTTCTGGAGATGATGCATATGTTCACTGTCTTGGATGGGGTGATGCATGCATGAAAACAGATATCCTATATTTTGTACATGCAATTTCTCCTATATCATTTACATTCCAATAGTGTTGATTTTATACACACACATACACTCACAGTGTCAACAATGTGTGAGAGGTCACAATTATCTTCTCCTCAAATATAATAGGTCGTGTAGAGTTTTGTTTCATTAAGTTCTATGGTGGTAATTTTGTTTCATGCTGGATTTAAAGTTACTAACTATGTAGAGACTGTAATTTTATTACAAAATTTAATTTTCCTCATGACAAGGGCCTCATGTGAAAATACCATGCAAGACTGTGTACAGGACCATTCAGAAGCCACTACAAACATGGCTGCTCACTGAATGAAGCCCATTGTTAGAACTGTATGTCAGAAAGGAGTTTGTCCTTGACATGGGTACTTGGCTGGAATTTTGTAGCTGCAAACATGGGTAAAACTTTTGATTCAAGTCTCTGAAGTTCCTGTTTTGGAGACGGCAGAAAGATCTTCCTTTTGTCCCTGACACCTCTCTGGAAGGAGAGAGTAGAGTGGGGAATAGTGCAGACTTTCAATGTGGAGGCAACATTTCTGGAAACTGGTGTCAAGAGGAAGCGAGCCTTTCAATTTCTCAGCAGGCAGAAATCTGCAGAACTTTTCTGAAGGTTACTTCTGTTCAGAAGGCTTTAACATTGAAACAGCGAGTTGTAATCCTTTCACTGTTAACACAGATGGTCTCGATGATTCAACCTCTCACCACAATGTTGTCTTTGACTCAGATACAAAAGAAATGATGGGCTAGAGATGCTTCGGTTTCTGGACAAACCTATTCCTCCGATGACAAAGTCAGCCATGGAATTTCTATTTGCTTTTGCCTTGCTTTATAAGAGAAGATTTTCTTCCCTTTTTTGTCTTCTGTGTTTTTTTCCTCTCTCTCTGTCCTATCGAAGCCCAAATCCTCAATCAGTTGGCTTTCAGAGATTATTTACACATTTCCAGTTAGGCCACAATCACTTCTTATACAAACCAAACAATGAGCCTCTTCGTTAAAAAGTTGTTTTGAGCAGAATTAAAGTGTATTTTGTTTTAGTTGCACAGTTTGGAGCCATTTCCATTTTACGATTAGTAAGTGATCATTATGAAAATCAACAGTGAACGTGACCTACCACTTCCCAGGCTCCTATAATCCAGCCATGTGGTGGAAACGAACATGGAGGGAAAGAAAATTAAGCTGTGGAAAATATTTGCATATGTATTTATGTATATTATTTTTAGAGGTCTGTGGGCTGCATCAGCTTTTCTGAGATACTGGATCCAAAATAGTTTTCAGAACCGCTGGTCTAAAAGCAACAAACTCTGCTTTGTTAGGAAAACTTGAGGAGGGCAGGCTACACTTAGAGCTGTGATCAGATCTTCAAATGGAAACTTGTAGTACCTATCATTGTATCAAAAAGAAAAAGATATAATGAGCATTAACACCAAAAAGTAACATTTAAGGAGAATTTTTTGAAACATACTAAAACTGTTGACAAAATAGAACTGTTTCTGTATAGCTGAACATTGTTTTCGCTGGATAACATTGAAGAAAAGGGAACTATCAAATTTTGTTTGTTGATCTTTGAGGTGGTATTGGGGTTTGAACTCAGGACTTCACAAGTGCTGAGCCAGAGCTTTACCACTTCGGCCAGGCTGGGGAGGATCTCTCATTTTTGTGCCTAGGTCATCATGGCCTTAATCATGGGTTCTATGTAGATGGAATAATAGGATTGTGCCACCAGACTTACATATTTCTTTTTTGTTGTTAAGTTTATGTTATTGTTTATTGATGGGTTAGTTGCATGAGTAAGGCAATGAGTACATTTCTTATTAAGCATTGTTACCCCCTCCCTTGTTGTTCTCCCACTATCCCTTCCCTCTTCCAGCTCTTTCACTCCTTCACCCCGCCCCCCAGAAGTTGTAAAGTTCATTTCCAATATACTATCTTGTTGCAATGGCTCATCCTGTGTCCTTGTTTCAGTGTTTTGTTATTCCCCTTCCCCTCCCCAGATTAGACAAATGTATAAACAAGATGCAGGGTACCAAAATCAAGTACAGTGACAACAGGGGATATACCAAAGGGGGAAGAACATACAAAGGAAACAAAAAAGTCACATAATACATTAAAAACTACAACAAACAAAGGACTTTTGTGTCTATATCTTAGGGTTCATTTCACTTAGCATCATCTTATATGGTCATATGCATATATGCTTATTGCAGCATTATTCACCTTAGCTAAGATATGAAAGCAACTCAGATATCTTCAATAGATGAATGGATCAAGAAAATGCGATATATGTAGATATATTCCATTATATATACACATACATTATATTATTTATATGTATATATACATATATAATGGAATTCTATGCTTCCATCAAAAAGAATGATACTGCCCCATCTGTTAGGAAATTGAAAGACTTGGGTAAAATCATATTAAGTGAACTAAGCCAGACCCAAAGAAATATAGGTCCCATGGTTTCACTCATTTGCAATAATTAGTATACATCTAGGATAATTTTTATCAGATTTACATATTTCTTAATCAAACTAAGCTAGCAGGTCATCTGATCTGGGATCCAAATCACTACTGGGGCTAAAGAACTAGATCCTAGATATTGATTTGGTCATTGAAACCATGGAAAGTGGTATCAACGATAATACATTTCTAGTTATTTTTAGTAGTGTTAGATTACACTATTAAATGCAGGAGTATGAGCTAATTATGGTATATGCATCTTTGAGAATCTCTACACAATGGTCATTAAGACAAATATAAAGTCTATCTATACACTGTGAGAAATGTCATTTCTTGAAAAAAAATCGTAAGATGCATGTCTCAATGCCACCACCTATTAGAGAATTCAGAAGTGGTAATCAAAGCAATAAGACAGTAGTTTCTGTGTGGAAGAAGAATAATTTAATTAATGCATTCTAGATTGAGAAATCACATAATTTAAAATAGGAAATATAATTTTCTTTTATACAAACTGTACATACGTATGATGAGTGAGATAAAGTGTGAATTACCTCTCCTAAGTGTAATGTGTTTGTAGTTACTCAGTTTAAGTGTTCTAGATTTTTTTTAAAGAAAACATGCAATTTATGTTACATTAAATAGCTAACACTTTCTGGAAAGCAGAATTTGATTAGTTTAAAAATAAACTTCTCAAAATCAATGGTAAGTTCATAAGCTTTATATTACTCTTAAACTATAGTCAGTCAGCCAGTGCATTAGAATTATTTTTTCTAGGTGATCCTCACAAAGGACCTTCCTATTGCCTCCCTCCCTCATCCGTCTCTCCTTAGATTCCACTCCTGGGGTGTCTCCTTCCTCCCGGTTTTTTAGAATTGGGGAACCTGGAACTTTCAACACGGCCACTTCCCTTCGCTGTCTATATGTCAATCTACACAACTGTGTTCAGTTCTGTGGGTATAAATGCCATCAATATGCTGAGGAGTCCCAAAATCCTTTTCTATACATACATACATACATACATACATACATACATACATACATACATACATATATACATGTATAAATATAAATAAATAAATATATATGTATATAAATATAATGACATGTGCATAAGCATATGCTTGTCCCTGATTTTTCTCCATCCCAATTATAAAAAAACACTCTATGCCAAAATTTGATGCCACTCCATGCTGATGGGACCATTTAGTCTACATTCTACTTTGCTCTCTGAAGCTCAAGATTCCAAATCTCCTCTTCGAACAGCTGAACCCCAGTCACTTAGTACCTTACTGGCTTTCTCTGTCCTTACAGAGGCTCATTCTGCTTACTTCCTTGCCCCACATGATTTTCTGATTAAAGTTAGAATTCAACTCACCTTCTCATCATTGTCTAACACTTTCTCATTAAAGTACAGTGGGAGGAATAGTAATCTGAGTTTCAAATGAAACTTGATAGCCATACAGAATCTTGAGCACAACAAAGAAGAATTATTATTTGCACAGAACTCTCCCAAATTATTCATATGTGTATTATTGTTTGAAAAACATTGTTTAAAAAGCAAACTGTGTACGATATCTGAGTTCTGCTTTTTCTCCCCTTGATTCTTTCTCATCCTTGATTCTTTCCTCTTCTCTCACTATATCCAGCCACAGTGAGTTACTATCTTTCTGTCCAAAGCAGTAGAGAGAGTCTACCTTGTGGCATGTTTCCTTGCTCATCTTTCTACTTGGGACTTTATTCTTCTACATCTTGGCATAACCAAATCCAGGTACCATCCAAGTTTTAGTTTACACCTATCTGGAAGTGTCCTGGGTTACTCTCACCACCAGTGACCAAGTCATTCTATCTCTCCTGATATACCTCTCCTGTCCCCAAAAACCACTTGTATATTTCTCATTTATTTGCCTTTGTGATTATCATCACATCTCATTAGAGGTTCCATTTCTCTTTGTGGATTCTTTTATTCCTATTTTTTGCTTTAGAGCAGTGCCTATCATAAACAGATGCTTAATGGAAACCTATAAATGACTACCTTCTTGTTTGTACAGCATGTGAAAATGGTCATATTGCTTTATGACAGAACACAAAGTGAGTATGTATTTCTGAACTTCTAATTTGGCAAAATACTCTCAAAATCTGATCTAGAAGTAGCTGCTACTCTGTTCTTAGACATGTTTATTTTAAATCTTGCATAGTTTCTTTGTTGGGTTGTAAAACAATTACAGAAATAAGTTTGAGGAACCCTTTAAATCTAGCAATATTTTCTGGATTATATTAGTAGCTGCCCAGATGAATCTATCTTTTATGCCATGTACTCACCCTATACTTTACCTGATGTTTTACTTATTAATGGGAACCTGTAAGTCTGTAACAACAATCCTGATCCTCATCCATGATTAACCTTTATGTTTTTAGCGTGCACGTATGCATTTACAGCCGCATGAATACCCCAACAATTGATTTATTTAGAAATAAATAAATACATGAAAAGACTCTAGGTTCAGGCATGGTGGTGCACAACTGTAATGCAAGCTAACTGGGGAAGCATAAAGAGAACAGTTGGAAGTTCCTGCTGAAAACATGAGGCCCTGCCTTTACACTAACTAAAACAAACCGAGTCATGGACATAGCTGAAGAGGTAGAAGAACTGCTTTGCAACTACAAGGCCCTGAATTCAAAACCTGAAAAATAAAGGGGCCCTTGTAGGTAATTTACACCATTGGATTTGTATGTCAGCATGTTATTTAGTATTTTCAACTTTTGTTTGTTGAAAATATTATCTGAGTGTGACTCCTAATATTCAGCTCACCTTCACTGTCCTCCCTCATACAGAGTAGCAAGTTCTTAAACAAAGATTAAAAGAGTCAGTCTTAGCCAGGCATCGGTGGCTCACGCCTGTAATCCTAGCTACTCAAGAGGCTGAGATCTGAGGATCACAGTTCAAAGCTAGCCTGGGCAAAGAAAGTCCATGTGACTCTTATCTCTAATAAACCACTCAGAAAACCGGAAGTGGCACTGTGGTTTAAATGGTAAGAGCTGAAGGATAGTGCCCAGGCCCAGAGTTCAACCCCCAAAACTAACAAAAAAAAGTCAGTCGTACTATTTATTGATGGAAGTCACTTCATGATGAATCAAGTTTACCTAATTGAAGATATTCCTATGCAGAATTTTCAACAGGACACACCTCAAAAACACCTGAGAAGCCAGCCCTTCTATTGTTAGCATGAGGAGTCTACACCAATACTGTAATTTAGATTATATACTTTATCTTTTATCTGCTAACTTATTTATATGCCAGCTTTTATTAAATTTCTCCCTGTGGAAGATGCATTTCTCTTTTTCCTTAAAAAGAGAAAAAGAATTAGCATATCAAGGGTGATATTTTAATCCTTAAATATTCTGTAACAGTTGTCGATAAAATATTTTAGTATGTCACATATTGCCTAATTGATACACCACTGAGTCTCCCTGGAGAAGGAGTGTTGCAAAGTAGTTTACCATTGGCTCCCTCAATAAATCAGGATTCCTGTTGTTTCAAAACACACTGGGAAGAGCTAAAGCTGTAGTTTTGATTAACATAGACAGAAATGTCCAAAACGTTTCTCTGCTTTGAATGTGGCGTTAATCAATAATTCAGGGCCACCATAAAAAGTTTCAGGAGAAAAAAAAATATTTCTGCTTTTCCAAAGCCAGGTAGAGAGAACTGTTTCAGGAAGGTTTGGTTTTTGCTACCCGGTTTCCAACATGAATCACCAGAACAATGACACTGATCATGTTAGCGATCAGGCACAAAGGGTGGCTTTGATCTTGGGCTGCGGGTTGCCCCAGCTAACAGCTCTGCTCTGCAGGCATCTGGCAGACCTATGATATACCGCAGACATTTTCTCCTAAGCTTCTAGCAGATACTCTTCCTCTATCATTAAATAGGAAAAAAAATGTTGATGTCACTCTTCCTCAGAAAATATTTATTAGGAATATTCAATGGAGATAATCATGGACTATAAGCTTTCCAAAAGCAAGAGCAAAATGTGAATGTTTTCACAATGAAGTAATTATAAATATTTGAGGTTGGTGGGTTGATTGTGATTTAAACCTTAAACAATGCATACATGCTCTGCATACAGGGCTCCCCAAAACTATATATGATTCTTTAATTTTTAATGTGTCAATTAAAATTAAATTTAAAAGAAAGAGGTATTTTTTTTCTTTTGACAGTCATAATGGCTCATAAACTGGAATCCCAGCTGGCAGAGAGATAAAGATAGGAGGGTTGTGGTTGAGGCTAAAGTGGATGAAAAACATTGGTGAGACACTATCTTAAAAATTATCTAGACATGATGGTCATGCTCTAACCTTGGCTACTTGAGAGTCATAGTTAATAGGACAGCAAAGTCTAAGTCCAGACCAGGCAAAAAAAAAAGAAAAGAAAAATAGTGTAAGATTGTATCTGGCTCAAGTAGTAGAGCAGTGGTCTAGCAAGCATATGTTCTTGAGTTTGAAGAATTTTTAAATGGTACACTTTTAGTAAGCCAGGCCCAAAGAAGCATAGGTCCCATGGTTTCCCTTATTTGCAATATCTAGTATAGGTATGAGTCAAGCGGAAAAGGTCAGATAATGTGATGTTAGGAAAATGAACCCTTAAATATGTATTTTAATGTTTTCGTTTCTTTCATGCATGTGTTTCTAACGCATTTATAAGATTATTTCTTTGTTGCTTTGTATGTCCCTCCCCCACAGTGTAACCCCCGCTTTCACTATATTTGATGTCAGTATAACATGTGGAAGAGATGGGGACAATCAAGTCGTTTAAGGATTCAGGTGGACCTGTTGCAACAATGAGAAATACAAAATGTCATGTCAAAACCAACTTTACAATGTCGGTGTGTGGGGGGGAGGGGGGTATAATTGGGTGGGGGGAGGGGGGAGGCTGGGAAGGGAGGTAAAGGGTAAACAAAGGAGGAGGCTGCAATGCTTGGTAAGAAATGTATGCATTGTCCTGCCCATGTAATTGTAGCCCCTCTGTACAGTAGGTTCTCAAATAAAATAAAATTAAATTTTAAAAAAATGGTACACTTTTAAAAAACGTATTATAGGGAGTACAATGAGAAGATACTAAAGCAAAATTGAAAATCTGAAACAGGGTGGGAGGGGGGGACACTTCAGGTGTTGCCTAAATTACACTCATTCCATCATCAAAAGACCGATATTCAACACATCCTGATTCTATCATTAAACAAGCCTCATGAAGATTAAAAATGAGAAGGCTATAAAAGCATAGAGAATTATATCTTGTCATAATACAGCTCTGAAATTCTGACCAGAGTGAAAACTGGAGCCTAAAGAGAGTCATCATTTGCCTATTAATTCAAGGAACCAATTTGTGTGTTGCTCAAGTCTTATAGTGATTATAGGACTGAATTCTAGCCATGCCAAGGTTTCAAATGTATATGCAGTAATCGCATTATACCTGCGGTGCACATTTGGAAGAAAACAAATTATTCTGTCTTATTTTACATACATTGCCCTTTTTATAAGCAGTTAATGTTAACCAATGGACATGTTAACTACCTGCAGTTTTCATTCAGCTCCATATTTTCTCAGCAACTAAGGTTGAAGCTGACAAGTACAGTGAAAGGTTGTGTAAATACCAGGTGGGGGTGAATTTGTCAAGTTATCCCCAAATACTAATATGCGCCTAGGCAGAATATTTTTTTAACAAGTAGAAAGAGAATGAGGGAATCACACAGAGCAGTACTTCCTTATTGAAGGACCTCATTATCTCTAGGCATCCTGGCTAAATGAGTGGCCCATTTCCCTTCGTTATGTGCAAACACCAGAAATCCCACAACCAGAATCAGCTTCCAGTGACTCACACCATAATTATACTACCACATTCAAATACAGGACAAAAGCAACAGCAGGAAGCAATGGCAAATGGGAAAGGCAAAGGGAGAAGGCAAAGGGAAAACTTTCTTCAAAGGCTCCAACAAATTGCATGATCCGGTCCTTTTCCACAGGCAAACTATTCTGCAATAAGAATAATGTGACATACCACTTACCAGGAGTAAAAGAGCTTGCACACATTCTTCTACTGTCAAAACAATCTTATATTCTGCAAGCCTAGATCTGTAGACACAACCAATGTCTCACCTTGTGATCTGGTCCAGCACTAGATAATTCATATAGCTCCCTGTTTATGTGTTTATGTGTTTGTTTGTTTATTTATTTTTAGTCATTCAATTTGAGCAAGAGTGATACCTGCATTATAATATAGTCAACCTTGTGAGTGCATAACCCTACATGGGTTCAAGTGATTGCTTCTTCAATTTTATTTGCATACGATTTGATACTCATGCTGTTGTACTGCTCCCTATCATTTAATTTTCTTAAGATCTTTTATTCTGTATTAATTTTAAAACTTATTTGTCATAAAAATATATTCCCTGTCAGGAACACACCTCACAAGAACTAGGTCATTCATAGTAACTTGTAACTGCCTGAGAACAGTTCAGTGTCTGCCAGTATGAAGAATTCTTCTGCAACTTAAGCTACTCTCTTTCCCTCAACATGGCGAATCATGTACTTTTAGTTTGGATGAGTTTTAATCTGTTACAGAGTCATGCCATATGTGATCTATTCCCTTTTTGTCATTAGGAAGATATTATAGATAGGTAGATATGATCTCTATCTTATCTATCTATCTATCTATCTATCTATCTATCTATCTATCTATCTATCTATCTATCTATCTATCTATCTATCTATCTACCTATCTATCTATCTATCTATCTATCTATGGTTAAGTCACAACCAGAGTTACAGGCATCCATGAGGGGTTTTACATGATAAAGAAAACTATTGTGTGAGCTTTGCCATTTTCATACTATGGTCATTTGAGTTGTGTGCATAATTTTCCATTACACACCATGCTGTTATAAACACTTATTTATATAGCTCTGCCTCTTAAAATAAGAGGACACACACACAATTATCTCAAAATATTAAGCATTAGAAATCTAGCTACAACTACTGCCTGACCTGTATTTCTACCTAAGGCTTCCAACCTCTTAATCCCCAGAAACTTTTAGCCCATAAGTGAAAACAACTATCCAGTCCCCTAAGCCAGCATGCCTGGGAGATGACAGCATCTACTTACCTGAACCCAAGCAGGGACTAAATAAGGCTTCTCTTGCAGGCAAGGCAGGTAAACCCTTCCCCTAGATCCTTGCTTTCTTAACTCTAGCTCTTCAGGTTTCTTCCTGGATGCTCCTGTCTACTCCTCTCTGTTCTATACCTCCCTTTTGCTTCTGGCAGTCCAGCAATCCTTGAGATAATGACTTTTTATGCCTGTCATAACATAATGCCACAGAACAGATGTCTTTTAACAACTAAAATATATTTTCCCACAGTTCTAGTGTATGGCAGTCCAAGAGCAAGATGCTGGTTGGGTTGAGACCTCTTACCTTGGCCTCCAGTTAGTTCTCCTCTACCTGTATCTCAATATCCTCCCCTCCCCCCACCGTGATCATTACTATAGCTTCCTACTTTGTATCCCTGGTATGTATGCTCCTGTGTCCTCTTAGGAAGATATCAGTCAGATTGAGTTAGTGCCACCTTTAATGATACCCTTTTATTTTAATTAGCTCTTTATATTCAAATACAGTCACATTCTGAGGTATTAGCGATTCAGGGCAGCAGGATATGAAGTTGGTGGGAAACACAATTCAGTCTACAATAGTTGTCATTTATTTCTCTCTCTTTCTCTCACTCCTTCTCTGTCTCTATCTCCCTCTCTGTCTCTCTCTGTCTCGTTCTGTCTCTCTCTCCCCCTTCTCCTCACTCTGTGCTGCTACTGGGGCTTGAACTCAGTGCTTAGGTGATTTTCTTTAGATTTTTCCTCAAGGCTGGTATTCAACCATTTCAGCCACAACTCCACTTCCAGCTTTCTGGTGGTTAATTGGAGATGAGTCTCAGGTACTATGCTCCTTAGATATCAGCCTTTTGAGTAGCTAGGATTACAGGTGTGAGCCCCCATCACCTGGAAAAAGATTGTCATTTCTTATTTGTAGATCCATCACTTCATTCTCTTCCTTGGTGTCCAGAGCCTCCTCCTCTATTTGTCTTTGGTTTTATGATATATCCCAGTCCAAGCTGCTGTCATCCAGAGATCCTTAGTTTATATTAGAAAAGACTCTCTTCTACATAAGATCACACATTTAGGTTTCCAAAGGACATACCTCTTGAGGACCATAATTCAATCCCTACAATAAACTCCCATGAAGTAAAAAAATATATATATATATAAAGCTGAATAGTGGATTGAAAATGGTATTGCTAGATGAGAAGACATGTCAGCTTCACAAGCTGGAGTATTTTCCAAAGTGGAAATACCAACTTCTACTCCCACAGCAATAGAAGGATCTTCTGTTAATTCATATCCCATGACTTCCTTTGTATTGTTCCTTAGAGTATTTGTGCCAATCAAATGGAGATTAAATAGCCTTGCATTGGTGTTTCTCATTTGCATTTCCTGGCTCCTACTGAGGCGATTGCTTTTGAAGAGAATTTGCTCCACTTGTAGTATAAGATATTAATTATTAGACACTGAAATCATCATTTGCATGAATTTTTACCAAGATTTCTGAGTCATTAGTAACAAGTTTCATATGAAATGTGAACTTGAAATGAAAATTCTACATCATCAGAATTTGAAATCTCCTTAGTATCTGTCCAAAATATTATCTTATATGATACACAGCAAGCCATTATTCCAAAGAAATACTTCCCTGAACATTTACAACAGAAAAAAAAAAAAAGAAAGAAAAGAGGTGGAGAGAAAGACCTGGTGGGTATGGAATAAAAGGTTGCAGAATTATCCCAGTTGTTCATCCTAGGATGAAAATTCAAATTGGTGTTTTAAAGAATAGATCTCAAATTCTTTAGTCAATTTTACAGAAAAACCACAAGAGTCTGCTACCAATCCAATAAATCTAGAAGAAAAAAACCATCTGACCACTCATCATTGTTACATTTGGACTTTGTGCACATGCCACATATCTGCTTTTGATCACCAACAGCATCTTCTGCATACTAAAGTCAGAATTCTTTTTAAAAAAAGAAGAATCACAAATGCACAATAGGACCAATCAGGGTCTGCTCATTCATCATGCAGCCTTCAACTGTGTTGCCTAAAAGAAGGTTCAACAACTGCAAATATGTGCTGGGCCACCTGCTGAGATGGCTATTTCCTGCAACTCTCCCATAGTTTATTAGGGATATAACCAGGCTATCTGGATGACTCAACGCGAAGCTCCCAGGAAATGAAGAGGCTCTTAATGACAAAGTGCCATCTCGGTAGAAATCATTGCGATGTTCATTTAGAGAGTCTATATGAGGCAGTAACACTTTTTGATTTTCAGATGAGACAATCAGCTGATCTTGCATGTATCATGGTGTGATGCTTGAGAGCAGAAAACTTCAAAGACCTGGATGCAACAGTAATTATTCGGTAAGAGGTTCTATGTGAGAGATACCCTGCATTGGGAAGAAAGCTCTTTGACTCACAGCAGTCCCAGAAAGTAAGTTTCTGATGAACCAGTCTTTCATTTATGAAAAGATGGTTAACTTTAAAGCATACTTTAAATACTTGATGTTATTATAATTTGCCACTTTAGTTAGGACTGATTTGCTTTTTTGTGGGGGGGAGGGGCCCTGTCGTGGGACCTGAACTCTGGGCCTGGGCGCTGTCCCTCAGCTCTTCAGCTCAAGGCTAGTGCTCTACCACTTGAGCTACAGCACCACTTCTGGCTTTCTTTCTTTTTGCTTATGTGGTGCTGAGGAATAGAACCCAGGGTCACATGTAAGGCAAGCCCTCTACCGCTGAACCACCTTCCCAGCCCCAGGGCTGATTTTTTTTTAACAGAGGCTGAAGTAAGGAGGTCAGGTCTGCCTGGCGCCATATTGGCCACATGGTGGATGGTAGGGTCTGGCATCTTGTCTTCATGCTGGGGGAAGGAAACGCCCCCCCCCCATCACCTGATGGGCATGCCTGGATCCCTGGAGAAAGGGGCAGGCAATTGGCTAATAGGTTATTGAATCTGTCAGTCCAGTGCTTGCGACTAGGAATTTCCTGTGGCCCTGCCCCCTGCGCAGACCCTATCTACACCCAGACAAGCATAGTCACCATTAAGCCTATGCCACGTATGTTTCCATGATCGTTTCCTGTCTCCTGGATCATATCCAGTCATTATGGCATCCCAATTCAGCTCTCCATTGGAGCTGAATTTGTTTGTTGGTATTTGTTTTGTTCTTTCTCGCTAGCCTGTTTCCTAGTTGTGTTATGTGTATTTGGGGGCTGCAGGCCTTTGTAACAACTGTCAACCTGCTAACTGTATAATAAAGACTCCAATAGTTCATATTGCAAAATTTGGCTTCTGGGATAATTCACCTTACAACAAGGCACCAGTGAAATCACCATTCAAATAAGAGAAAGATCTCAGTGTCATCGCCACATTCTAAGGCTTCCTAATACTGAGCAGATGTTATGCCCAAGAAGAAAAGCAAATTCAGCAGCAGTGAGCATGGAAAAATTAGCCCTTAAATGTTTCCTCTAAGGTCTCACTAAAAATGGCAGGAAATATCATGGAAATAATAAAAATAGTAAAGTACTTCTTCCCATCCAGCCAGTACCTGCTGTCCACAGGAAGTACGGAAGCTGCTTTGATAAGTATAAAGAAGCATAAGGACATAATCTTTGCCTTTAAGAATCATAAAGCCTGTTGGAAATAAAATCATAGAGGAAAATAGAGCCTTCAAAAGCAGCTTCAAAAGAGAACCTGCCAACGGTAATAAACTGCAGGAGAGAAGGCAAGAACTAAAGATGACTTCAACTGGCCTAAAGAAATTGGTATTGCCGTAAGAGCTTTGAGTTGCCGGGATCTATCAAGATTACAAAAGACAGAAGTCTTCATTAAAGGAAGGGAAAACTTACTGCTACGCGTTGCAATACCTTTAGTTGAAAACAGTGATTTCTCTTCTAACAGAGAGACATTCAAGGCAAAACAAAGCAAAGCAAAACAAACAGACAAACAAAAAACAGAATGACAACATTTTTAGGTATTTACTAGTATAGAAAGAAAAACCTGATTGAATGTCTTCCAAAGGCTTATACATTGATGGCTTGGTCTATAAATAGTGGGGACTACTGAGAGTTAACTGGATCATGAGGATGCTGACTTCCCCAATGGATTAATTCACTGATACATTCATAGCTCAGTGAGCTACTTATTTTTACCATGTTGGTACATGGAGGAGGTAGGTCACGGAGGCTGTGTTTTTAAAAGGCCCATGTCCTCCAGCCCCTTCCTGTCCTTCTGCTCTGCCACAGGGTGAGCAGCTTTCCCCAACCATTTCTTGTCCCCATTGTTTTCTACCTCACCCCAGGCCCAGAAACACAGAGCCAAATGACCATGAACAGAAAACCTCTGGAACCCTGAGCCAAAACAAATCCTTTTCTCTACATCCTTTTCTCAATTCTTTGTCAAAGAGGAGAGGAAAAAACATAATAATGAACTCAGGCAGCGTTGTTATACTCTTCAAAATACAAATTACATTCTCATTGTTCCCTAGGAAGATGCCTAAGGGCTCCCCACTTTCTCCCCTCAGGCGGTCTTTCTGACTTAAACACCAAATTCAATGATCATGCATTTTTCAGGACCACTAGCAAACACATACAATAGTAATTTTAAAAAATGCCCCACTCCCAACCATCCATGCCAATGTGTGGCCATCCTAACCAGAGCTCCCACATCTTTGGTTAACATGTTACCAGAGTTCTATTTTTCCAAGCCAATAGATAAACAATACCATTGCCCTGCAGTTTCACCAGAGTTTTGCTGAAGTGGTAGGGACTGAATTCTAACCCAATGTCACTGGACCAAATGCAGTTATGGCTTCTGGATGCAAATTTCCTAAGGCAAATCTTAACTCTCTGTAACCATGGGATATTCGTTAACCTCTCTGCAACTCAATTTCTTCGTCTGTAAGATGACACAATAAGACTACCTCATCTTGTGTAGAGTTTAACATAATTAACATAATTAAAATATTGTATTGTCTTGCTAAGCTATTCGGCTGACTATATGCGGTATGTGATACATTCATATAATCTTAAATTTCATGTCTTGGAATCCCTGGATATTAAAAACACAGGACAAGTATATGATGATATTTGTCTCTATTAGGACATATAGTAAGAAAAGAAGTATACATAGGACAAATAGGAATAGGTAAAGTTTAAAAAAAAATGAGCTGGGCACTAGTGGATCATGCCTGTAATCCTAGCTATTCAGGAGGCTGAGAGCTGAGAATCACAGTTGAAAGCCAGGCTGGGCAGGAAAGTCCACAAGACTCTTATCTACAATTAACCACCAGAAAACCAGAAGTGACACTATGGCTGCAAGTGGTAGAGCACTAGTCTTGGGCACAAGAGCTCAGGGACAGCATCCACACCCTCAGTTCAAGGCCCATGACTGACAGAAAGAAAAAAAAAGTCGACTTATATTCTTTGGTGTAAGAAAGAGAATATAAAGGAAAAGTAACAGGAAAGTACTAGAATAGAATCAAACTCTCATCTCAGGAATGATATTTTTGGAACATTATTATAATCTAATAAAGTGGTACCCTAATTGTCCAAACACAAGTTAGCAGTTAAAATCTTTTGATAGTATTGGGCCTGTGGGATTCAAGCATGAGTTAAATTGTGACTGGATATTTCCTCAGGGCAATTTCCCACTCTAAGAGTATAGGATTCATTTGTAAGTTCGGATTAATTTGGACTGTCCACATTATCCTTTTCATCAAATGGCTTAGGGGAATGGCAGTGAGCTCCCCTTTTTCTCTCTCCTGCGGTCCATTTTCTTCAGCTCCTACACAGGTGCATCAATCAAATTTAAAAAAATAAACAAATCTTGATTTTAAGTCCTTTTGATTCTATTCCTAAATCACATTCCCCCATCCACTTGCTTTTCTCTACCCCTCTGCCATCCTTGTGATGCAATCTACCAAAATCTCCCACCTGGGTTTCCTAAATGGAAACCTAATCTTTTCTTTCCAGTCTCACCTGTATCCAGTCTCCTGAATAGCCAAATGGATGCCAACTGATTGAGTCCTTTAATGTTTTCCCACTGCATGTGAACCACAAGTTCCAAATTAGGACACTGTCTCTCAAAGTTCTACTCCAACTATCCCAGCTGGTAGCTTTTAAAACACCCCCTTTTCTTTGTCAAATGCCTCCCTGCCCTGAAACCTTTGAAAATGTTCTTCTTTCTGCAGGGAATTCTCTTTAATATAGTTAAATGTTGCCATTGCTATAATGGTTAGGTTCTGTTGTTCGTGTGTGCATGTTTACTTACTGATGAGAAAGAACATTGGATTGGGAGAATTGTAATGCTCAGACAAAAAACAAAAACTGTCTTTGCACCTGTGCCTAACATGAATGGGCATGGTCACCAGAACCTGGCCTCTTACCTCAACTGCCTTATCTGTTCTCCTAGTAACTGCCAATCCTGGCAATCCTCCTTTTGTGCAGTGAGGTGGCTGCTAGTTCTATGTCTTTCTCCTACCATCTCTAACAAGAGAAAGAGTTCCTAGGCACTCATGCAGAAGGCCAAAGAAACCCCTGCTGGCTTTATAAGGGCAGAACAATTTTAATGTATTCCTCTGGCTAGGGAGTTGCAAGAACAGTGCACAAGCTCAAGGTCATTTCCAGGAGCCAGAGATGGAATCAGTTCTATTTGCAGCTTTTAGCTGAAAAATCATAAAGAATGATCATTACTAGCAGGGGCAAAAGTGAATCCCAGTCAACCAAACCCAATGAATAAAATGAAATAATCTGTTCAGTTACATTAAACAAAGTGAACCAATACGTCCCTTCATCTCCCTATGATGTTTCCTGCTACATTTGCCTGCTCTTAGCCAAAGCATGGAGGCAAGATTTGGTCTTTGATACTTATCCTCCCTTCTTTGGGGCTTTGCTTTTAATAATAAGACTATTTCTGGGCATACACTGTCTCCACTTTTCTATATCAGTGCTGTCATATAGAACTTTCTGTAGTAAGTTAGATATTCTGCATCTATGACATCCAATACAGAAGTTGTTAACCCTGTGAGGACCCCCCCCAAAAAAAGAACCTTGGATTGTTATTCAGTTTTAATTAATTTGCATTTAAAATTAAACTGCCAATGGCTACTGGACTGGCCAGCACAATGGTAGATCTTTCCAAGAACTGGCCAAGCCAAAGTAGTGTGCCAAGCCAATTCATTACAGTGAGTGAAAAATGACTTCATTCATTAATACTTTCAAATTATCACCTATATTCTAGAAGGAATTTTCAGAGCCCTAGAAAAAAATTGAAAACTTGTGACATTCTTTGATGTAGTCATATTCTGGGTAGCTTTCAGATTATAACTGTTTTGCTGCCTAAAACTTGTGTCACCAGAGTAATTACTAGGCAATTGGCCCTGGAATTATGGTTCAGAACACATGTAATGATTTATTATTATCCTTAGTTACTAAACTCTTTAGGTTTTACAAGTTCTTATTTCTTTAGGGAATAAAAGTTTAACTACTAACCCCAATTTTTATTTAGGGGCTTAGGGGAATGGGAGAGAGAAGAGAGAATGGGGGGACGGAAGGAGAGAGAAGATGTAAGCTGGAGAATCAATTTAGAGGAATTTGCCAAGTACCTTTTAAGAGATGAATGAGCAAGACATTAAAGTAAACATGCATAATTTGAAAATAATTTGGGGAATTTGCATTGTTTTGACAAATTGAAATCTGCCCCTCTCTATGAGGTTCCAGGGAGACCAGATGGTAGTGCTGTGGATTGGAGGGGGTCCAAAATTGCTTTTGTTTAATTGATATAGTGTGCTTAGAAAGGTCTCTGGAGAAAAGTATCCCCAGGTAGTTGATTGCTTTGGAACTCCAGCAGAGAAGAATTGAGTCAGATGAGAAGGAAAACATAAGTTATTGAGAACTAATGCTTCAGATTGGACCAGCTAATTTTATCATTGGAAATTCAGGACAATGTTTCAAACAAAAATCAAAAAGATATTTCTGAGACAGGAATAGGAATGGGTAAAGAACTGCAGTAAATTAGCAGCGTGCAGGCCCAGTATGAGTCCGCTTTGGTGTGTGAAAGATCCTTTAATGTTAGCAAGTGTGTCTATAGCTGTGACAAGGGGTTCAAGGGCTTCGTTTTCTAATTTTAAAGTGCTGACCCTAATCAGCTGAGCAGGGAAAGCTAGTGGACTGGGATGGCGGCTGATGTGGTAAAGGCTCTTAGTATCGCCTCAAAAAGCATTTGCTATTTAATTGGAACATTCACACCTGCTAAATAGCAGTTGTTTAAAATGACACATTGAGAAAGAGATCAACCAGTTGGGCGTTTTTATAGAGGCAGATTCCCACACTGAGCAAGCAGCTTTGTAGTTTCACCTAACCCTGGGTTGGGATTTTATTTAGTCTTAGGGGAAGGAGTGTGTTTATCCTTCATTCTGCTCTTTTTGCAAATGTTTGTGGAAGGAAAGGAGAGAGGGCAAGATGAGTGGGGAAGGAGGGGAGGAGAAGGAAGGAGAGGGGGAAAAAGGGAACAGGAGAGGAATCTGGTGTGGGTACAGTGCTGAAAAAGTAAAAGAAACCTTTTCTTATGAGCTCTTATTCAAAATGCACACTTTCAGTGGTTTTGTACTCTTGAGCTTTTCCATCAGGTTGGCTACCAAAAAAAAAAAAAATTCTTCATTTGTTTTTTTCTTTTGCCAGTCTTGTGGCTTGAACTCTGGGCCTGGGTGCTCTCTCGGAGTTTTTGTACTCAGTGTACTCTAACACTGGATCCACAGTTCCACTTTTGGCCTTTTGGGGATTAATTAGAGATTAGAGTCTCAGGGACTATGTTGCCTGGGCTGGGATGAGTTCCTGAGATCTCGCCCTCAGGAGTAGCTGGGATTACTGGTATGAGCCACCAGTGGGGGCAGAAATATTTTTGATTGAAAAGAAAATGCAATACTTTTGTTTTTCATAATAGTCAATGCAGAGGGCTTCCCCCCCCCATCACTGTGTTTTAATACAGTTGCTTAATACACACACTGCCGAAGAGCTATTTCTATTCTTTTTTCTTTCTTTGTTTCTTTTTTTTCTTTCATTTTTCTTTCAGTCTTTTTTGCCTAGTGTTCTTGCCATTAAGAAAAGGATTTTCTGACCTTTTTCCTAAGAGGTTAATAAAGAATGCACAGTCTCATATGCCTGATTCAATTTCCTTTATGTGAGCACACTGCATAAGTGACCATTATGGTATTTTTCTGCTTCGTGGTGTTTCGTTTTTTGCAGTGTACCAGCCTTTTAAATGAATGGCCACATATGTTGTACATTTGGCCAGAGAAGGTGAGGAAAAAAAGCAAAATAGATTTTCCTGCACATTCAATCAAATTTCCACACAATGGACCCTCTAATGTGGACATGAAATGTATCTGGTCATATATTATTTAACTCTACTATATTTTTGTGTTTTAAAGTTTTCTCTCCCATATTCAATTTTAATAAATGCATGAGGAGATGCAATACTCAAGCTCTATATTTTAGAAATTCAACACTTTCAACAGATTCTTCAGACTTCAAAGAATTTAATATTAGTATCATAAAAGATCCTTTGAAGAATAATACTGGAACATAAGAAAAATGACTGCCTGAGTATACCCTATCATTTTGAAAGTGTTTTATTGCTTTAATTTCCTGTCTTAGTAAAGTAACAAGCGGCATAATAGAAGATATATTGTTACCGAGTTTGCAATTTATTAGAAGGCCTGAGCAGGTTGAAGACTTTATGCGAAGTGAGAAAGAAAACCTCTATTTAGCTGACAAATGGAGACTAACCACATCAATGTTGCAGCAGCTCTCAATGGCGTCCTACCTTTGACTGATCCGTTGTTTCTACATGCCCCGGATGTTTGTGTGAAATCAATCCCTGGGCACAGTCCTCATTCTGTCCTAGCTGAGTGCCATTAGGTTCCCAGAAACCTAATGTTATTGCATTTGTGAGGCGTGCATAAGATGATGGTTGTGATTTGGATTCCATAACACAAAGGTGCTATTAAAGCAGAAATGACCCAGAACATACATTTTCATTCATTTATTACATTTTTTTGCATGCATGACTGAATTTTAATCCTGAGCTTTGTCAACCTAGTGTAGTTATGTTCGGCTTTCTAACCTAGTTTCTGGGTATCTCAGTTCACTGTCTTTTACACAGTGGCATAAAAACAGAACATTTATCCATGCACTGAAATACAGAGGGACAATCCCATTTTGCATCTGAAATAGTAGAAATGTGTGATACATACTATGACTAATCGGTAAAAGTAAGTTGCAAATTCACCTTGTAAATAGCTGCAGGGGAAAACAAAGAGTATTTATCCAGTTTGAGGGTTTCTTTGTTTAAATGGGCTGTGGATCTTCCAATACACAGACAGCAGGCAGGGAGAGGCCTTAAAGTGGGAACTACACATCTACCAAACCCAGCCAAAAGTAAGGAAATCCTGAGGACTTCTTAATTAAACGTTGTCTCTAACAGATAGATATTCACAAAGTAAAATGAAATGAGCTCTATTACTATTCTAAAAAGACCAAAAAGACAACTAAATCAAGTTTTCATTAATAACAAGGATCATTGCCAAATGTGTAATTTTCACAAGTGTGTATGTGGGGGGCATCTATCATTATTGATTATTTTTAACTCATTTATTGGCTGGTAGGATTATGTAAAAAAGGATTTATGAGAGTTAAATCAGTACACATATGAATGCCCCATCCATGCTTAAGTGACATAGCTAGATTGCTTGTAGGCTTACCTGTATAGTACTCATGGTCACACATCTTTGGTTTTCTGTTATCTGTGTTCATGTTTGAAAGAATAATGATTTCCAAGCTTTATTGCCAACTGAAGCACAAGAGATTTCCTCTGGGCATGCCACCGACAATACTTAGGCACATTAGAGGCGTCAACTAGAGTTACTTCAAAGTGAATTACTTCATTTTAATCATGATGGCTTTACCAGCTCAGTCAATATGCTGTTATGGCACATTGTTAGTCTTTTATTCTTCCCAATCCTCTTTTTTTCTTCCCCCACCCGCTTCTCCTCTTTAAATGATACACAGGTCACATTATTTTAAAGCACAGTTTTGAGTCTATTCAAGATTTATGGATTTAACAGCCCTTCAAAATGACTCATCTTGTTTTACAACATTTGAAGTTCTGTTTGGGAACTCTTTTTCCTCTTAATCCTTGGCTAAAATCTGTTGAGATTTAAAAAAAAAAGAAAGAAAGCAACCAAATGAGTCCTTAGTATGAGGCATTGCCAATTATAGAGTTATAATGAGTGCAAACTTTAAAATGCAAATAAATAAAATGCTGTACTGAGAATTACTGGAGATAAATATTTACTTCATCCTCACTCATTCACAAATGGGAATCTAGGGTATACAGGACAGAGGCATATATGCATAGAATGGTCATTTAATTCACCAATTAAAAGACAAATTTTATCATTTGGAATACACTCTAAATCCTGCATAAAATCACTTTGGAAGATTCACAGGGAGCATGGCATTTTGGTCGCAGGAACCATCCATATATAATATATCTATTTTCCCTCTTACATAATCATTTTCTCATTTATTTTGCTCTTGTGAAGGCTCATGAAAATAGTGCTTGTTTTATCCTAGGGAGGAATAAATGTAATTTGACACTTCTCAATGGCTTGATGATGTTTGCTTGCATTCTTCCTATAGAGGAGCCATTTAGCCTTCAAATCTCTGTCTTTGAGGTGCCCCTGGGCTTCTGTGCTGAAGTTTCATTCATGATTTCGGAGGGATGAGGGTCCCCTCACCCTGCACCCAAAAGCACTATAATTACCTTCATTTCTTGGTTAGCATAGGTCATGGAACTAGTGTTAATAATAATCTTTCCCTCTGGACTTCTCTGTATTTATACATCTCTGATCCAATAACCAGTGGGACTGTAGAGGTATATTTTATCTTCATTTCCATTCTCTTGGTATTATTTTAGCCCAGGGGGGGAAATCAAATGAGGTACAGAACATGGTAAACTCACACAACTCTGAGGTCATTAACACCTAATTAGAAACAGCTTAGAGATCAGAATAATTCTTTGGTTAAGATATGAAAGATCAGACAGTACTTAACTTCTTCAGTGCCAGTGTGATTTCTACCACCAGTGGCCAACTCTAAATCTCATTGTGATTTTTTTTAACTTTAATGAGTAGGATGTGTGTGTGTGTGTGTGTGTGTGTGTGTGTGTGTGTGTGTGTGTGTGTGTGTGTTCTCTCATTACTTGATAGACTAAGCAGTCTGTTAAAGCATTGGTTGATAAGACTTTGCCTAAAGGCTTAACATATTAATTGATTTTTCCTTAACTGAAAGTCACAATATTATCAGTATAAACTTAGATAACCTAAGGATAAAGTATTTAAAATGTGTGATAAGAGAACCATTACTTGATTGAATAAACAAGATACAGTACTCTTTTGACCCATTTTAGACAGTTAAATCATATTTTGTTATAATAAGAAAATATTTGCATCTAAAAATATTGTAGACATATATTGTGTTACTCTGTGTGTGTGTGTGTGTGTGTGTTTGTGTGCACGTGCACACGCGTGCGCCAGTCCTGGGGCTTGAACTCGGGGCTTGTGATCTGTCCCTGAGCTTTATTGCTCAAGGCTAATATACCACCATTTAGGCCACAGCTCCACTCACTCCTGTATTTTGGGTTATTAATTAGAGATAAGAGTCTCACAGACTTCCTTGCCTGGGCCAGATCTCAGCCTCCTGAGTAGCTAGATTACAGGCAACAGCCCACTAGCTCCCAGAATGTGTTACATTTTAATAGGCTTATGTTTCACTATCTGGCAACTTTTAGAACTTTCTCCTTTTGTTTTAAATAAAGATAGAGTTATTCTAACTCCCACCTTCAAGAGTGGTTTGTAGAAAAAGAGTGAATGTATGCAGTTGTGGATGAACAGTACACTACTGAAGGTCTTTGTTTCTGTGGGAAAGATCTAGATTGAAAAAAGAAAGAAAAAAAAAAAGGTAAGTACACCAAATGCTCCTACTTGTCTTGGTGGTTAATGGTGCATGGACCACACCTCTTCTGATTTCCAAGATCTTTAACTCAGGACTTTCAAGACTCATAGCAGTCCCCCAACTAGGAATTGAACTTGTACCAGCAAAACTGAACAGAAGCCAGTGTCTGAGTAGGAGAAGGGAAAAGGGAAAGCAATTTACTTTTTCAGTTGTGTGGCTGCCTCAAATATTTGCTAGTTGCCTGGATTCTTAAGAATAAGGGTATCTTAAAAATAAACCTGATATTATAAAATTAACCCCCCAAAATCAATGGGTTTTCTGTATGCCAACAATGAGAAAAGTGTGGCTGAAATTAGGAAAGCAACTCCATTTGTAATAGCCCCACAAAAAATAAAATACCTAGGAATTAACTTAACTAAAGAAGTGAAGGACCTCTATGATGAAAACTTTAAAATCTTGAAAAAGGAAATCAACACAGAACTAAAAAAATGGCAAAGCCTCCCTTGCTCCTGGATTGGCAAGATTAACATCGTGAAAATGGCAATACTTCCCAAGGCTATCTACAAATTCAACGCAATACCTATCAAAATTCCAACCTCATTCTTGAAGGAAATAGAAGAGGCAATCCAAAAATTCATATGGAACAATAAAAGACCCCGAATAGCAAAAACGCTCCTCAACAGAAAGAACACTGCTGGAGGAATATCAATACCAAATTTCAAACTCTACTATAAAGCCATAGTAATCAAAACAGCTTGGTATTGGCATAAGAACAGACCTCAGGACCAATGGAATAGAATTGAAAACCCAGAAATGAACCTACCGACCTATAGCCATCTAATCTTCGATAAGGGAGCTAAAACAATAGAATGGAAGAAAGACAGCCTCTTCAGTAAATGGTGCTGGCAAAATTGGTTAACTACATGTAGAAAACTTAAGCTAGATCCTTATATATCACCCTGCACCAGAATCAACTCCAAATGGATCAAAGACCTTGAAGTCAAAGCAGACACTCTGAAAACATTACAGGATGGAATAGGAGAAACCCTAGGTCTCCTTGGCTCAGGCTGAAATTTTTTGAATAGAGACCCGGAAACACAACAAATCAAAGAAAGGTTGGATAAATGGGATTGCATAAAGTTGCAGAGCTTCTGCAGGGCAAATGACATAGCTAGCAAGATCAATAGAAAGCCCACGGATTGGGAGAAGATCTTTACTAGCCATACAAAGGACAAGGGTCTCATATCTAAAATATACTTGGAACTCAAAAAATTAAACCCCCAACAACAAATCCTCAAAGAAACAACTGCCCAATAAATAAGTGGGCTAAAGACTTAAAGAGAAACTTCTCTGAAGAAGAAAGAAGGATGGCCAATAGACACATGAAGAAATGTTCAACATCCCTAGCCATAAAAGAAATGCAAATCAAAACAACATTGAGATATCACCTCACTCCAGTTAGAACGGCAAAAATCAAGAACTCTAACAACAACAGATGCTGGAGGGGATGTGGACAGAAAGGAACCTTACTTCATTGTTTGTGGGAATGTAAACTTGTTCAACCACTTTGGAAAGCAGTATGGAGGTTCCTCAAAAGACTTCACATAGAACTCCCCTATGACCCAGCAATCCCACTTTTGGGCATTTACCCAAATGGTTACAAACAAGACCACACTAAAGCTACCAGCACAACAATGTTTATTGCAGCATTATTTACCATAGCTAAGCTATGGAACCAACCCAGATGCCCCTCAGTAGATGAATGGATCAAGAAAATGTGGTATATATACACAATGGAATTCTATGCCTCCATCAGAAAGAATGACATTGCACCATTTGTTAGGAAATGGAAAAACTTGGAAAAAATTATATTAAGTGAAGTAAGCCAGGCCCAAAGAAACATAGGTCCCATGGTTTCCCTTATTTGTAATATCTAGTATATGCATGAGTCAAGCGGAAAAGGTCAGATAATGTGATGTCAGGAAAATGAACCCTTAGATATGTATTTTAATGTTTTTTTCTTTCATGCATGTGTTTCTAACACATTTATAAGATTATCTCTTTGTTGCTTTGTATGTCCCTCCCCCACAGTATAACCCCTGCTTTCACTATATTTGATGTCAGTATAACTTGAGGAGGAGATGGGGAAAAACCAGTTGTTTAAGGATACAGGTGGACCTGTTGCAACAATGAGAAGTACAAGTTGTCATGTCCAAAACGAGCTTTACAACGTCGGTGTGGGGGTGGGGGGGAATGGGGGGAAGGAGAAGGATTGGGATTGGGGGGGAGGGGGGAGCCTGGGAAGGGACGTGAAGGGTAAACAAAAGGAGGAGGCTGCAATGCTTGGTAAGAAATGTACGCATTATCCTGCCCATGTAATTGTAACCCCTCTGTACAGTATGTTCACAAATAAAATAAAATAAAAATAAATAAAAATAAATAAAAAATAAAAATAAACCTGATCATGGGAAGGGATGGGAAGGGGAAACAATGAGGAGGCAACAATGCTTGATAAGAAATGTACTCGTTATCTTGCCCATGTAATTGTAACTCCTCTGTATGGTATTCTCACATAAAAAAAATAAGCCTGCTCTCTCACCTTCTGTAACCCAAAGGTAGTCTAGTCTCAAGATTAAGATTGAGGTTACTGGGGAATAGACTGAGGACTAGGCTTAAAATCCAGCCATACCGTGACTCTATATGATCTCTCCTTGCCTCAGTTTCTTTCATTGTAAAGTGAGAAAATAATAATAGTAGCAATGCTTCACAGTTCTTAGTAATCTCAGTTCTTAGAAAGCTAAGGCAGGAAGCTCTCTTCATACAGTCTTTTCAATATTGTTTTAGCCTAAAGTAAAAATTAACATGGGGGAGAACATGATAATGTCATAACATTTCTCTGAGGTCTTCATAGCATGATCCTCAAAAAGAAAAATCTGTCCCCCACCACCTCCACGGTCATGGGGCTTGAACTCTGGGACGGGGTACCTCTCTGAGCCATATGCTCAAAGCTAGTGCTCTACCATTTTGACCTACAGCCAACACTTCTGGTTATCTGGTGGTTAGTTGTAGATAAGAGTCTCACTGACCTTTCCTACCAAGGATGGCTTTGAACTGCGTTCCTCAGATCTCAGCCTCCTGTGTAGCTAGGATTACAGGTGTGAGCCACTAGCACTAGGCAATAAATAATGAATAAATAAATAAATAAAACTTTAATAATAAACAACTCAATTAAAAATAAATATATAAATTATCAGAATAGTATTGTACCTAGGCCACATGACCTGTAATTTCACAACAAATCAAATGTGGAAGTTGGTAGGAGAATTCAGCTATCTTCAGTTAAACCAATGAAGCTGTTCACTGGCATGCAAATAGTGTTACTTAAATAAAAAATCAAAATCTATCTTTATTTTGGAAAATATAGTTCTCTTCCATAAAAACACATTATATCTCTTAGAATATGATAGGTTTGTTATTCTTTTAAATGAAGCCATAAATATTTCACTAATTCTCAAATTTAATATTTAATTACTAATATCATACTGATAGATATAACCTACATACACAAAAGATTTTGGGGTCCTCCAAGATTTTTTTTAATATAAGTGGGTCGTGAGACAAAAATAGTTAAGAATCATTAATAGAACCACTGATAACAAGCTATTATTTCTGCCAGCTTCTCTCACTACATTGTCTTTGCATTTTCCTCTATTAACATCCTGACCTACAAACATGAAGAATGTTGTCTTCACAGATCTCCCTTCCAAGAGAGCTATTCTTTTTTGTTATAATATTAGTTGTTTGGGCAGAATGTGAATGCCTACCAAATACAATCAGCCCAATTTTATTTATCAGTGTAATTCCTGATCCCTACATCCAGAAATTCTGCTTCTGATTGTTTATGTGGGACCCAAGAATCTGGAGATTAACCCACTAAATGATTCTGAAATGCTACTGCATTTTGAAGGTTACTATTGCCCGGGGAACCCTGTGTCCATCAACTCGGATGGAGCCATCTCTGTGTTTAGCTTTTAATCCCTCAGTGTGGGCATATTGCCTTTTTTTCTGGAAGGACAAACTGCGGTCTTCTTGGCAAGAAGACACCACTGAGAGAGCACTTCAAGGGACTCTGTGGGTGGTTCACAACTTTGAGGTTTATTCACAGAATGTACCAGTTTTCCTGGCCCCTATATACTCCAGCAATAACCCAAAATAGACACATCAATTGTAATTTTCTAGGGTCTGTCTTGAGCACTAAGGATGACAAATGTCAGATCACCTTCAGGGAAAGCAGCACAGAGCAAAGAATGCTGTGGGTACAAACTGAACCAGCTTGGAGATAGAATTGAAATGTTTTCAATTTTTATGACCCAAATTCAGTCCTTCCCCCACCCTCAGAATTACGGAGCTACTAAATAAAACCTAGCCCCTAGCTGTGAAAGATGATTAATTCTTAATCAAGAATAGAGGACATGGAAGACCAACTCGAAAATCAGGGACGGAGAAGTCATAGATATGGGACAGATAAACCAAGGAAGGAAAGGTAAAAGATGAATATTCATATATTTTCTGGTAATAAACAGTGGTTTTTCTGAGGGTTGCATCTTTTACCTTTTTTCCTATTATTACCATAGCAGATTTGTCATTTAGCATGCAGCTGGATGGTAACTGGCAGCCATTTTGATTTGTTTTATTTCATCTATTTGTTATATAATTTTTGTGGAAATATAAATTTGCAATACGAAGGGGTTTTATTGCTATATTTCTACTTAGTATACTTTGGACAAAGTGTCACCCTGTACATCATATTCTCATTCCTTCCTTCCTTTTCACCTCCCACTTTGGCAGCCATTTTATACCTACTCATCTTTTATTTGTTCACCAGAAGAGTGATTTTTGTCTTACAAGGCCTAAAGCCTACAGGTTTCCAATCCTCAAAAATAAACCAAATCAGGGAGTCATAGAAAATTTCGCTCAACAGAAACATGCTTCTGGCTAAGAGAAACATGCTTCTGGCTAAGAGAAACATACTTCTGGTCTGAGCTTTCCTCAGTAAAAGAAGAGTAAGAGAGAATCAGGATGTAGAATCTAAAGTTTGCTGAAGAACATTTATTTGTCTAAGTTTCTGACAGTTCATCGTAAGTGTGTGTGTGTGTGTGTGTGTGTGTGTGTGTGTGTGTGTGTGTGTGTGTGTGTGTGTGTGTGTGTGTGTACTAGAGAACAGCACATTCATCCCAGATAAAGTTGACAGAAAGAATCCTGACCACAGCTCAATGTCTTTACAAAGAAAAATGTCATAAAGCCCACTACCACTTAATGAGAGCCCCAGCCCCTCCTTCAGCTGCTACCTTCTATCCCCCACTTCCCCTCATGATCATTTCCTCTACATCAATCCCTCACTTATAACCATGTGCTCTTGGATGGGCACATGGATGTATTACCATTTTTATTAAGCATCTTCATGATCCCATTTAGAAGGCAAATGAATTATTTCAGAGGAAAGCAAAACATCCAAACATCCAATATAGCAACTTGCAGCAGTTCCAAATAACAATAGAAGGGTTTTATATATCAGGAAAGCTCATTGTAATATGTGAAAAGGTATTTTTCTATGTATTTAAAAACCTATTAATTCTACAAGGTCAGAGGGCATCATATGGACAAAATATATTGGTTGATTATGTTCATAGTAATGGTGGCAATAGGGAAGACATAGGAAAAAATACCACTGTTGGGAAGGCATTTTTTCTTTTATAGGGTCTAATATATTGTAGTTGAGAAAATCACTCTAGTATACTCACATAAAGAAAGAAGTTTACTATGAGAAAATGGGGACAAAAAAATCAAAATCATATTTTTATATTTTACATACGTTTTTATTGTAAAAATACAGAGGGGTTCCCGTTACATGAGTAAGGTAATGAGTACATTTCCTATCAAGCATTGTTACCTCCTCTTTTGTTTTCTCCCTACCCTGTTTTCCCTCCCCTCCACCTAAATTGTAAAGTTCGTTTGCAACATAGTGTCTTGTACATCTCATTGTTACAAAGGCATGTTTTTAATAAGTTTATCTGTAAGTTTTCTGCCTTAGTTTTATGGTTATTAAAGAAGATATTTGTTTTGAAAGAAGGAGAGACAAATGGAGGGAGATGAGTTTTGTATTACTTAGGTATTAAATGGTAATAAATGAGATAAGAAATGTATACAGTCACACTTATTTTCCCATTTATTTAATTTTTAAGGTAATTTTTAGTGTTTAATGTTAATTTATATTAAAATGAATAAATATGCATGCTGAAGGAAGAACCAATATATTCCCTATGCTAGCAGCTGACAAACTGAGAAGGTGGCACCCATATTAGTTGAGGTTCTCCAGAGAAATTAAAGCCACAGAAGAAATAATTTCATAAAATAATTGACTTGAAGTGTTTTAGAGCCTGATCAATCACATAATAGTCCATCTGTATGCAGGAGATGTGGGGAGTGGGTAGTCTGTCATAGTGCAAGTCTGAATGACTGAGAAGTCAGTGGTGTGACTCTATTTTTTTTTTTTTTGGTCGATCATGGGGCTTGAATTCTGGGACTGGGCAGTGTCCCTCAGCTCTTCAGCTCAAGGCAAGTGCTCTACCACTTGAGCCACAGCACCACTCCTGGTTTTCTGGTGGTTTATTGGATATAAGAATCTCACAGACTTTCCTGCCTGAGCTGGTTTTGAACCTCGATCCTTAAATCTCAGCCTCCTGTGTAGCTAGGATTATAGGTGCATCCTGCTGGTTTAGTTGTGTGACTCTTAAACACCTGAGAAGCTGGAGGTCCTTTGGTGCAAATCTTAAATTCCAAAATGTGGAGAACATGGAAATTCTAATGCCTATGTATAGGAGAAGAAGAGAGTGATGAAGCTCCAGAAAAGAATTTGCCTTCTTTTCTGTTCTATCTCAGTCCCTAAATTATGTAGTGACTGCCATGGATAAGGATAGATAGTCCTTATGCAAATCATTGAATCAAATGCCAGTATCTTGTGGAAATAATGCTTTACCAGCTATCTATATGTTTATTAATCCTGTCAAAATTGACACTCTACTTTTCTACAAACATAGAAGTATTTTTAGTCTAACAAGTACCCATCAGCTAACCCAATATCACATAGATGTACAATAGTCCACAAAATTTTGCACACATGTACTTCAAGCCAACTATGGGTCACATAAAGGGTGGTAGCCCAGTAAAATTTACATTCGGATGACTATATTAAGCAAATATTTATTTTGTCAATAAATATGCTTGGTACTGAGGATTCTGGGGAAGAAACAAAGTAGACGTTGTAGTGGCAAATCAACAACATGGTCAAAAGCTTGATTCAACTTTGTTGGGTCTCATGAAATTTATTTATAAGGTGATATGATGAGGAGTGGCCAGGGAAACAGGAAAGAAGTCTAGTCTTTGAAGAGATAACAATTAAGTATACACTGGGCTAGTAGAAAGTAGGCCAGAGGGAAAGCTATAGGGAGACTACATGCTTCGGTCAGCAAACCAAGCACCAAGGGCCATGCTGGGAGAGAACAGTGGTTGGAGGGAAGATGGAATTCGTAGGTGGGCAAATGTCATGTCAGCCATGAGTGCAAGTTGAAATTTTTATTTTATTACAATAGGAGCTTTAAAAGCTTTAAGCTGGGAGTGACATGTTGTTCATGAGCTGGAAATGTTCACTATATCTCATTACAATAGCTAACCTCAACTGGATAGCCTATCCGTTTCCACGGGAAAACATTTCTACACAAATATACACAGGTCATCTGGTGTAGCAGGGAAGTAAGGAGTTGATACATCTTTGAATACCGATGGTAGCTACAAGGTGAGAGGTATGAATCTTGGGTCCCCATTGGGTATGAATGTTAAGTCTCACCTCAGTGGCCAGCCTCCTTTGATGTACCTACCCAGCACAATCCCAAATCACAGTTGCCATCTTTGTAAACTAAGTGCAGCACTCCAATGCTTGTAGACATTGGCTCTGATTTTGACAATTACTTTCTGTCAGTGTGGCAGATTCTTTTTTTTTTTGAAAGTTAATCAATACAGGTTTTATTATACTTCGTCTCATAAAAGATATAATAACTCTACTGTCTTTTTTAAATACATTTTTATTGTAAAAATACTGTATAGAGAGGTTACAGTTACAGAAGCAAGGTAATAACTACATTTCCTATCAAGCATTGTTGCCTCCTCCTTTGTTTTTCCCTTACCATCCCTTCCCACCTCCACAACTACAACCGCCCCCCCATCTAAATTGTAAAGTTCATTTTTCAATATAGTATCTTGTACATCTCACTGTTACAATGGGTCAACCTGTATCTCTATTTAAGCATTCTCCCCACCCCCCCCAGGGAGTCAGCCCTCTGACAAATCATAGCCCTGTGAGTTCCCACACAGGGTGAGATGATCCAGCCAGTTTATCTACCCTGATGGCTTGCCTGATTCCAGGCCTTTGTTTTCTCTCTACATCAGAGAGCCAACAAACACTAGTTGTGTCTTCTCACAGTTCTACAGGCAAAATAGAAAATCCTTTTCATGAAGACCAGAAACGTTCCTTGGGAGATGAAATTCATCAGCAGCCATAATCATTCAGGGCTTGATTGCTCTTAGAAAAGAGAGTTGGTGGGGGGATGTCAATGAGCCCATCAGCTGGTGGCCAGAGGGTGATTTTGCTCCCTGGCAGTGTCAGCTTTAACTTTCTATAAGTTGCTGATGTCTGCAGCTGTGGTGTTGTAGTTGAAGTCTATTTTGGGCCAAAGATTTAGGAGGCAATCATAATTTTGAAAGGCCTAAGGCTTCTAGTACAATTTGGAAAATTCGAGGGATTTGAATTGAATAAATCTCTATAGATAGAACTCATCCTACAAATATTTTCACTGCAAAGGGAAGGCCTCAAACCTATTTCTCTGGGTGTGTGATGGGGGATCTGTTCTTGTCTGCAACATATAATACGTTATTCATTGGTCTTACTAGAGTTGGTGGAAGGAAGAGCTGTGTAAGGCATTGCTACAAGGAGAAATGGGCTAGGAATTTGGGGAGAGCCAGATTCCTACTGTGTGTCTTGCTTCTTCTGCAAAGTAAGTAGGGATCACAAGAGTATTGTAGCATTTATGAATACCAGAAGCCACACTAGAGGGTTCAGAGCAAAAGCGTAGTGATGACTGTGATGGGTATATTCAATGTTCCCTTCTAATCAGCTCTTCACCTAACTCTGCCTGGTGCCTTGAAAGGTCACCTTCAATCATCAGGCTCCCATGGCCTCTGGCTTCTAGTTGAGTTTAACCAATAGAAGAGCAGAGGGAGATCAGAGAATGGAAGATGAGCGATACTGGGATGGTTTGTATTACTCAGGGTTTCGTAAGTGGGCTGTAAGGGGGTCCTCTGCTAGAATTCAAAGGGTGCCTTTTTCAAAACCGATGGCTTTTCCTTAGGTATTGCTTAGTGGACCCCGAGTTTTTAGGTCTAGGATTGTCCAAACCTTTCTAAATAGTCTTTTATTAAATTCCCCTCATGTACTCTGCTTATGTCATTTATTCTTACTTCTATGAACATATTAGAAAAGTATTTAGTCTTTATAATCTATGATCTATAATTATTATCAGTGAAAATTTTGTATCTATGGCCTCCAGAATCAATACCAATTTTAAACAGGTCAATCTCAAGTTACATTCCAAAAACAATAGTATACATCAGAATCCTTTTGAAAATGAGAGACACATCAGCCAAGGACTTGTCCACCTTGGGTTGACTGGATTTAAAAGTCACTCTTAACAACCAGAGTCATTGTGTGTTATGCATGACATGGAGATTTAGGCAATTGACATTCCCATCTGATGTCAGAAATTTGTCATCACCAATTTGGTTATCTTTTAGGGGACTGAAAATTTCAAACTAATTATTCTCATTTTCAGTAGTAAGAAATGGGCGTGTAATTTTCCTAGGAAGAAAATCCAGTCTTCAGGAATAGAATCCTGACATCCATTAGGAAATAGCTATACGACAAGGAAAGAAATCATGTGTAACAACTGAACATTAACACTCGATGTCATTATTAGGTAAGGTGGACCAAGGGTTGTGGAAATTCAAAGTAAGGAGCCTGTGTTAGGGACCCGTAACTTCAAGATGTGTTCATTGGTATTGTTTAACCTCATTGACTAATTTCACTGACTACTGAAATGGAAATTTTATATTATCAGTAATATGTGAGGATACCTTACTCATTTGTAAACAGAGTTGTACTTATAGAAGAAATAAAATTCATCTGCCTCCTGAATTTTGCAGTTAGTTAACTCTTAGAGTACACATTTAGTGCCAATCACTTTAATCACATTTTGTTGTCTGAGTATACACTGAGGAGATGGAAGAATTTGGTGAGAAGAAAAAAAGTTAGGACAATAGGCAGAATTCAATGATGTCAAATTGCTAATGCAGGGAAGAAACTACAGTTGAACCTTAATATGGGTAACATTATTAACAAGATACTCAGGAATCTTTTAATTTAATGGTTCTTTGCATAAGCAGAAACCTCCATTTTAAGTAAATTTGAACTCTTTAAAGTGCACATTAAATGAACAGACAATTTCCTTTATGTCTTAAAATACTGCTTTGGGACAAGTGTGTACATTTAGGATGAGGGTCAAGAAAAAATATTCACTTAATACTTTCCTCATGATATTATCTGTTTTCAGTTTTGTTGTATAGAAGAGCAATTTGACAACCGAACACTCATTTGCCCCTATATTTTAATGCTACAATACAGACTCAATAACGTATCAATTAACTTTAATTACCCTCTAGCTTGCTTTCTCGGATACCTGCCATTGTAGGCGGTATGCATTTATGAATAGCCTAGTGATAGGACAAACCTCCGAAGGTCTATAACTCCTTCCACAATCTCTGTCCAGGGTCTCACAAAAAAATCGTTTAATATATTCTTGTATGCTGCCTCACTTCTCCAACATTCTCAGACATAAGATCTTACCATTTCTCATTGGGTATTCAAGATAGTCACAGACTCAAAAAGGGGAGAGAGCCAACAACAGTAAAATGAATGTTCCTTAACCAAGCAAGGCAAGGTGTGTCCCAGTCACAACTAAATTCATCCTAAACTCAGATTGGAGTGTGGGTCAGAGCAATGAAGTAGGCAGCTGACAAGTAGCCCTGCACACCAGCACTGTCTCCCACCACAAACCTGTGATACCGTCCAAGGCAGCAATTCAGCTAGCTCGTACAGAGGCAAGGGTCCAGTAAAAAGCTAAGCACCAGTGCATTTAGCCAGACTAAAAATATCACCTGCTGGGAATCCTATCTTCTCGTGAGGTGAACTTTCAGCAGTGGTAGACATGGATTATTTTCTCTCGGATGGACTTTTCCAAGACAGTGATTTTTTTTTTTTGTCCAGATTAGTCTGACATTCGATGTCACATATGGGTGAGCCAGCTACCCGAAAACTAGCAGTGAAGCTGTGGCCAGCAGTGTGTGCGCCTTCCTCCCTCCATACCTTACTTCCTTCTTCTCTTCCACTTGCTGTTACTGGCTTCCACTTAACTAAATTAACCAGCAGCAATCAATAACTCAAATAGCAAGCATCAAAACATGTTCCTTGAATGCTACTTACAAGAAATATTATAACCAACCCTCTTTATCCCAGATATTAGTTATTCCTGTCAAAGGCCCTGTATGGAGAGAACAGTACTATAAAAGCCCACATTTGCCTAACTACAGTGACAATATATATTATTATTATCATTCCTTTTTGTGGTACTGAAGCCAGGGTCTTGTGCTTGCAAAGCAAGCCTTCTAACACTTGAGCCACATTCCTAGTCCTTTTGTTGGTATTTAGTTTTTGAGATAAAGTCTTGCAGGCTGGCCTCAAATTCACATTCCTCCTGCCTCTACCTCCTGGGTAGCTACAGTTATTAGAGGTATGTAATAATCCTGGTTTCTGTCTTATTATTGTTCTTAATTGCTTAGAATTTCATCAATTTTCTAATCAGTATTTATGTAGAGTGTATGTGGTATTCAATGCTATCTGTAATTTCAGCCAGCCATTGGGATTTGGCAGGAGATGAGACGGGTTCTTTAGTCACAGAAACTCTGAAATAATAGTCATCTAAACTAGTTTTTCCCTCTATTATCAAACTCCTACATTTCAATTTTCTAGTACTTTCCAATTTTGGTTAAATCTCTGGCTTTTAGATACCTAGTCAATTCAATCTCCCTCTAAATTCTTTTATAATAAATTTATAACTTAGTATATATTAATAACTTAATTCTCACCCAAAAGTCAATGTATTTCCCCTTTCAATGGCATTATGTTTCTTTAAAATAGCATATTGACGGTAATGAGTACACCAAATGAATTCATTTTGAACAGTAGCATTCCAGCCAGTGTGGTGCATAAATGATTGGAGGAAACTTCTTTGATGTTATTTAAATCCTAGAAGATTGCTGTAAAACCCAGGCTATGAAGTTCATCCCACTTGGACTTGAGAGTGAACTTTGCCCTTTACAAGCTATGTGAAGCTGGATAAGTTATTTACCCTTCCTGTACCTCATCTGGAAGATGGGAGGAAGAATAGTGCCTACTTCAGAAGCTAATGGTATAAATAAGTAAATCATGACATATACGTCTCACAAGCATTATATTCTAGAAAGAATGGATCTGGAAAGAATCCAGAATGAAATGGATAAACAACTTTATTTCACGGGACAGTCTGAGCACTTCTCTAATTGGGGTTGTAAAATGCTAAAGCAACAAAGAACAGAGTTACACTAACTTTTAATCTGGAAGAAAAGTATTTATTCATTTCTCCAAGTTTGACAATCTGTACTATTGTCAATATCAAGGTAGTGACCTATAAAATTCTTTTTTCTTAAGACACAGGATGTAAACATTATTTCTAAAATTCTTCACAATCTTAGTGTAAAGTCATTGATTGGTTCTTATGTGAAGAAGTCATTGCTAAAATTGCTCAGTGCTAAGAATTTTCTTATACTTCCTAAAAAGCTATTTTTTATAAACCTTGGAGATTAAAATAAAATTTACCAGCAAGGAGAGTTCATTTACAAGCACTACTTTTCATGACTGCAACCTACAGTGATCTTTATTCAGATGGTAAGCAACTTTTATATCTGAGTTACAGAGTTCACTTAAAAGTGGGTTGCAATGCATTGAAAAACATCTGCAGTCTTAATAAAATATTTTATAGGACACAGTAGTGAAGTTCCTATAATACAATGTTGCTCACAAAAAAGAATGAATTTACCTCTTTAATATTTTGAACAACTTTTATACGTAGGGGACACTTTGAGCAAAGAGAGTACCAACCTGGAGTCAGAACCTGTCTCTGACAAACTGATGAGGTTCTATCCCATTAAAGGGGAACTGCGACTGTGGCTGCAGGTTTATCTCAGGCTGGTAGTCAGAGGCAAGCCCAGGCAAAAGTGTGAAACTCTATCTAAAAAGTCACCTCACTGGATACTACTACTTCATTCCTATAATCCTAGCTACTTAGGAGTCTCAGATCTGAGGATGGCAATTTGGAACCACACACACACACACACACACACGCACACACACACACACACACACACACACACACACACACACACCACACCACACCACACCACACCACACACCACACACCACACACCACACCACACCACACCAGAAGTGGATCTGTGGCTAAAATGGCAGAACACTAGCCTTGTAAAAAATAGCTCAGAGACAGCCTCCAGGCCCCAAGTTCAAACCCCACTACTCAGGAACACAAGCAAACAAACAAATAAATAAACAGGTTAAGGGCATGTCTCACTTTCCAAACAAACATGAGGCTCTGAGGTCAATCCTCAGTTATGTTAAAAAGAAAATCAGAGGCAAATGTTCTGAGAACAGTCACAAAAGATGAGAAAAAAAGGCTCCTGTAGAGTCTAGTAGAAAGAATAGTAGCTATTTTGGCAGTTATTTGAGATCCTCAGATAGAGGAGAGTTGTACTGTACTGGAGGACTTGTGTGCACCTCACTTTGAATTTTTCTTCTTTCATAGCCAATTGCAAATGGGTCCTTAGAGGTGACATACTCCTGAAAGTGGAGGATATTTTCAGAAATATGATCACAGGGATTTCTGCAAGGAAGATATTGAGTGTGCTTCAGTACGAAACAAGAGTGGTGAAGTTATCACGGTTCAGAGCTAATCCAAAAGATGAGAGTTACAGCTATTGGAGATATTTGAGGAAAAAGATTCTGTAGATTTTGAACTCAAGTCTAAAGTCACTACTAATATACATGCATTTTTCTTAAGAGAATCCTGAAATATTCTGGAATGGATTTGGGGAATGTGTGCCCAGAGAACCTTCACCAACAGAACAGAAATTAGTTCTGTAACTTTCTTTCTCACTCACAACCAGGCTCAGCAGATTACACATTGTCTACTTTCATATATTATTAACTTTGGGACATACTGGGATCTGAACTCAGAACCTTGCACTTGCTAAACAGGCTCTCAACCACTTGAGCCACACCCTCTCAGCTCAAGATAGTAAATTGATTCACATCAGTCTCTGCAGCGCACCACACTAATGCAATGTCTATGTAGACATTTCCTCTGGATAGGGGAGACCATCCCTGTACCCCCTTTGTTTTTCTGGGGGGGATCTTTTGTTTTTGTTTTACTTTCTTCTGTATTTGTGGTTTGCTCTTGCAGATGTGGTTTCTACCTTCTTAGCACCTTGATAGTAGGTAGCATTTGGTGGCAGTCACATTCAGTTAACAGATTTCCATCTTGTCACAATTTAGAATGCCTGATGCTTGGGGTAGCTATAAACCTGATTTTCATATGTGCCTTTACTAACTGTAAATTTCCCTTTTATTATTGTTGTTGGCATTATGGGGCTGTGAACATCAGCTATTTGCTCCTATGGAAGTCCACCCTGGAGAAGAAATATTGAAGAAGGAATTGTGCCCTTCTTTTTTCACTCTATTCAAAGAAAGGCATTTCTCTCCAAAGGATCCATTTTCACTCTACACATCAGATTCTTTTTTTTCTTTAATTCATTTCTTTTGTTGTTGTTGCTGTTGTTGTTAGAGTTTTTCTTCTATAGCCATTTCTAATTGAGGAGAAAGGTGTGAAATACATGTTTTCCATACAGCATACCTGGCAAAGTCAGACCACATATTACCTGTTTACCTCTGTATTTTGTATTGCAAGTACCATATGCCTCCAATGATTGATCTTACCATTACGAAGAAGCTAAGGATACATATATTTTAAGTCTCTCGTAGGAAATAGATAGCCTTCTATTGCTTTTTTAGATTAATGTGCTAAAAGCCTCTGCTCATCTCTAATGGATGATCCATAATTTACATCAAAATTTCAATCATGTTAAATTAATACAGCCATTTCCTTAATGAATCTTGTTATTAGGCTCTGCTCTGATTTTCACACAAACGTACACATACATAGACACAAACTAGTGATAGCTGTTTACAGCTTTTGGTTGAGCTTAAAATCTAAATATTCACAGTGTTTTTCAATTTTGTTTTTAAAATTCTTTGGTACATTATTTGCATTTTTTAAAAATAAATATGCACCCACACTTCTTTATGAAAAAAAATGTTCTGTGTTCATCCTTACCTCTTTTAGATTCTTTTGAATTTTATGAGGAAAACAATGAAAAACATGTGTAGTCAACTGAGAGTTATATAAATATTGTGATAGTCACTTCTGAAAATAAAGGGTTTTTTTTAAAGTGTTCTATGTACCCTTGAGATTTACAAGAGTAAGACACATTAATTCTGGTGGGATTTAGCAGTTAAAATTTTCTCTGTATCAGCAGAAGGGATAAATGTGGGCATAGCCAAGGAGAAAGTTGAGAAAGAATTTCCGTGACTTAAATTTTTTATTTTATTTATTACATGATTAATATTACACCTGAATTCTTGTTTAGCTAAGTACAAATACAAAGAGCAGACATATGTTTACACTATAGTAAAAATCAACACTCACATATTCACAAAAAAAGCAATTAAATTAATTATTGGTAAACTAATCTATCTTTATGAGAGACATCAGGAAACTGTATATAGAGAGGGATCAAGTTGAATTTATTTTTGGATATCCCAATACATACTAGCATTGATATGAGCAAGAGATTCATTATTGTTCCAGTAAGATGGTTGTAGTTGTCCAAGGATCTTAGCAAAATTGCAGATATAGACTTCATCATACTGATCCCCCAGAAAGCCTGATAGAAGGACTCCATCTGTAACTTTGTAGTTTTCAAACTGGACTCAAAGAGTAGAACTGAACTACACTGGGAACATCTAAGCAAGGGGTAGAATGGACAGGAACAGACAGGCTGAGGCCTACCACTTCTGATTTCAAGTTGGGGCCTATCTTCAACTTTTATGTGGCTTTTGCATTTGCAACTTCATAAAATTTCTTCTGAAGAAAGACATCAGGAGTTTTAAATAAATAAATAAATAAATATATATATATATATATATATATATATATATGGACACATACATATATACATATATGTTTCTGTATGTATTCATATATACATATACCGATATATAGATACCTATTTATGTGTATATCTATAAGTATATATACACACATTGATATAAATATATGTGCATGTTTCTGTAGTAGTATGCTATGTATGTATCTACACACAGGTAGTCTTCAACATATCTATATGCATGAATAGAAAGCAACAGAATAAGAGTAAACAAATAGTAGGATTAGTTAACTGTTAAAAAAAAAGCTTTAAAAAGAATTCCAGCCACTTCCAGACCAGGAACAAATGAAGATGTGGCATTCTCTGTTCTGGTTTTGATTGCGCTGCAGCCTGGGCACAGAGCTATTTTGAATGAGATTTCCACTGTGGAAGGGGCCAGTACGCACCTTGGCAGGGCTTATCCTGTATGAAACTCAGTCAAAGGCACTCTCATTAGGCGCAGGCATGGAACTCTTCTTATAAGCCACTGAAGAAATAAAACTTTACAATGTCTCTCCAGGACTAGGACGGAACTTGTCAAGACACACAGTGTACATTGGTACTTTAGTGATTTTCTAGAATCAGGATCAATGTCACTTCTTTCCAGTTTCAGTGTGTGAAAACCATCTTAGAGATTGCTTAGGCTAAGGTAGCATACAAGGAAGCCTGCCAGGAGAAGAGCCAGGGAATGTAGAAATGACTTGACCCTTTGAAGGATGCAGTAGCCCATCCTAGCCGTATGGGAAGACTGTCACCATGTTGCCAGATTTTATGGTTCCAAAAGAGCTAGACATCCAAATATTCTTGTAAAAAAAGTTTTTCAGTTATACAATCTGGTAGCTAATATAAAGATTAATACTGCAGGAAATATCTTCATGCCTGATTCCAATTAGGAAATGTAAGTTCCTATATTCTATCTAACAACCCTTTCCTAATTTCTGGAGAGTAAACAAAATATTGCCAGATGGAAGGTTTTCACAGCCATAGCATGACTTACAAACATACAGTCTAAGCCTTCATCTGTGATCCCAGCTAGGGATGAGTCTACCACTTTCTTCCATTCCCAAAGGATAAGCTTATGGCTCACATTCAACACATTCAAGTTCAGTAACCAGCTTTACTCTAAACAACAACAACAAAAGAGACTGACAATTCCAACCAAGAGGCTATAAAGATCCGAACTACATAGACAGCAAGACAAACAAATAAAACCAACAATTTCAGTGGCAGGATTTAACCTTTAGGATCCCATATGCATCTTGGATACAAGGAATGAAGGAACCAAAATAGTCCTGAGTCTGTTTCAACATTGTTGTGGTAACTTTCAAATATCTTTTCAGTATGAATTCCAAATATCAATACATCACAAATTTTAAATGATCAATGTCTTACCATTTTGTTTTTATTCAGGCATTCTCTCCTTTTATGGATACTTGTTCAGAGGTTCTAAGATTAGTGAGCCCAGTGTCCAAAGAAGGAAGAGGAGAGGAGAGAGAGAGAGAGAAAGAGAGAGAGAGAAAGAGAGAGAGAGAGGGAATTTCTTTATGTGCTGGTGGGTCAGGGAGAAAAAGAAGACATATGGAAGCTCTGAGGGGGAATATCTTAAAGCTTTTATTTTGGAACATGGCTTAAAAGTAGGAGATGCCTGGATTGGAGCAGAGCAGAGATGATAGGAAATGCAGATTAAATTTGGAGTCCCTCCTTATGGGGATATATGTTAAGTCTATGGACATAGGCTAAATTCTCAGAATAAAATGTGCAGAGGGGTGGAGAGAGACGGCAGGGCTAGGAGAGAGAGGACCCAGTGACAGCCAGTGAGATTGTCAAGGTGTGGACATTTCTGACACAAACAGCAGAGAATTCACACCTGCTCCTATCACCATCATCTGCCACCTGTCTCCTCCTCCGACCTTCATGTTTGTCACTGAGACAGAACAGAGCTAGTTCTAGAAGGAGGACTCCACCCCTGGCAAGATTGCTCAGCTCAGCTCCTCCCACCACCACTGGAGAGCTATGCCCCTCAATTCTCCCTGACCATGAATCGACCCTCTTTATCTTATCAGCAGCACCCTGACAGGCTATTATCTCCCTCCCAGCAACACCATCTTTGCTCTTTTCTTTTACAGTATACCTCTCTGAAAGAATTGTCAATATTTGCTGTCTCACCTTCTCCTCCTATTTCCACCTTAACTCACTAGAGCCAGGCTTCCCTCTCTATCAATCCCCAGCCACTAATATTTTTGTCAGTCACGAGGAACCTACATCTAAGCTTTTATCCTCCATCCTCTGTCCTTACTTGACCTACCAGTATTAAGACATCTGTCATTCCCTCCTCTGTCAAGGGTTTCCTCCCCTCAGCTTCCTGGACAATGGGAAGCTGGGTCATTCTCTTCCTCACACCTTACTGGCTCTTTCTGGTCAGTTGCCTCAGCTGACACTTCCTTGTCTGCCCAGTGGTTCATGTGGGTGGTCCAAGATCTCAACCAAGTCCTTAAATCTTTTATTCCCTCATCTGCATATACATCTTTCATGTTCCAAGCTAGTACCCAGGCTTTAGATAATCAACCATTTTTATGTTGGTGATGCTTGACTTTATAACTTGAAGATAGGTTTACTTTCCTGCACTACAGATTTTCAAAGGGCCATGCATCCCCACATCTTCCCTCTTCATATCTAATAGATAGCCCAGCATCTTAAAATGAAACGTGCCTCAAAACACTTCTCCCTAAGTCAAAGGCAACTTGACTCATTCAAATCTCTCAGTAAAGCCCATGTCTGCAGGAAGACTCTCTCTGACCACACTAGGCAGAACTGGGAATTACTGCCCCTCAGAAACTCCTATACTATTTTACCCACAAAGTTAATCTGCATATTTGTTTTGCTAAAAAAGAAAAGAAAAACAAAAAACCAAACAAAACTCCCAAAATTTCAATGTTTCAATCGCCAATAAAAATAGAAATATATTTCTAATTTGAGTGTTCTTAATGCAAAGAGAATGTATAGCAATTTATTTTAAAAGTATGTGTATTAATATATGTTAAAGCGAGGGATTTTTATAGCAATATTTCCATACATATTTTGATCATATTGACTATTGTTTACTGTTCTTATTCCCTCTCTCACAATCCTCCTTTTTAAACATTCAAACTTTGATTGGGTATCACTAATATCTTTTCCTACGCACGTACACTTTATTTTCAATTGAACAACATTCTTCACCCTATTTACCCTCCTCCTACTTCCTTGCCCAAATGTCTCACCTATATGTTCAGGTCTGATTTTTCTACATTTGTATGAGACAAATTTGGGCCACTGTTTTAGACTAACTTAATTTTGCTCAACATGATGACCTCCAGCTTTATCCATCTTCCTAAATACGAAATAATTTAGTTTATTAAACTTGTGTGTGTACAATTGTAGATATATACTATATAGGTATTTTTTTTCTTTCCCCATTCATCTTTTGATGGGCATCTGGATAGAATAAATATTGATGGAGTAAGGAAATAAATTATAAGTCGATGGACACTGTGTTGAGCATAAGTACAAACTCACTTTTTGATGAAGTTATTAATGAAGGAATGAGGATGGAGTGTTCAGGGCTTAATCAACTCTTAAAAGTCTCACTTCTTTTTTTTTTTATTACATTTTAAGTTATTTTAAAGGTGATGTAAAGAGGGAGTTATAGCTACATAAGGCAATGAGTATATTTCTTTTCAGTGTTACCTCCTCCCTCATTTCCTCCAATTTTCCTTTCTCCCTGACTTCCCACGCTGCCAAGTTGTAAAATGTATTTCACCATAGTGTCTTGTGAGTATTGCTGTGGCATTGTTCACCCTTTGTCCTTCCATCTCTATGATTGCTCTTCCTTCTCCAAATGAGATAAAGTCATATACAAGACAAAATTTTTAAAAAAAACCAGTGATCACAGGGAATAAACCAGAGGAAGATAATAAAAGAGATGCAAAATAACTGCAAACAGCACGCACACACACACACACACACACACACACACACACACACACACACACACACACACACACACACACACACACACACACACACACACCCCTCCTGTTTCCATATCTTGGAATTCATTTCAATTAGCATCCTTTTATATTGTCATAGGAAAGCCTCACTTCTTATGACCATCACAGAGCTAATTGAATTTCAAGTTTTAGAGGGAACATTCAAGCCACAGCAAGTAATGTTTCCAGTGCTTTGTGATCACTTAGGATTGTTTTCAAGGATTAAAAAATATCATTAACCTCCTTTCCAAGTTCTTTCTATCACCATGATAGCATGTTCTGTTTTCAGAATAAATCCAGGCTAGATGTTACAATCTAGAAGTTGCTAGATCACTGATTTGCACATTTTGTCATTTAAAAATTTTAAGATTTTAGTATAAAATCAAGGAAATTGACTCTTGTTTGTTATTACAATACTCTTTTTTTCTTCGGGAAAATTTTTGCTTTCCTGAGAAATGTAATACACCACTTCTAATTCTCATCATAGTTTCAGATGGTATTTTTTATATATGGTTTTATTGAATATCACCATGTATTAAAAACTACAATGTTGTATATGCCATAGTTCTTTAAAACCTGCAGAGATCACCTGCATATTTTGTTCTCATCTATGACAAAAGGGCAATTAAATTCTCAATTAACACAATCATGTATTAATAACTGACATTTTGTAGTAGCCCAAAGGTCATATTGAAAGATTCTGTTCATGCATGAAACAGCAGAATTTAATCTAATCACACTGTACCTAATGGATTCTCAGATGACCTAACTGGCAAAATTGTTAAGTAAGAAAGTGGTTTGGAATTTGTTTTATATTTTTCTCATTGTTTGAAAATACCTCAGTATTTTTCTCTTAGCCCTTCTCCTTGTAGTAAATAGTACAATAAATAATGGAAAAAGCAGGTACTTAAAATCAAAGTAGACACAGGAATGAGAAATCATGCACAGTATTCTGAAAGAGATGATAACCATGACCTTGACATATTAAATCTAGAAATATATTATTTAGTCATTGAGCATTTCTATTATAAGAATAAATCAACTCTACTGAGCTGTACTTAATTATACAAATGGATAGTCTGATGGGGACTATCTAAATGCAACAAACTTAACTCTATCACAATGATACCACTATGTCATTTTCATCTGATGACAGAATCCTGTTAGTCTTTTCTCCCATGGTCTGGGTGCCACCCTTCCTTTACCAACTGTGGTGCTACACATTCCTGGTATATTTCTCACCTACAACCAAAGAGAACCAGTTTACAGCCCTACCAACCCTAAGAATACCTTTATGGGTTGGTTGAATGCCATAACATGTATAGTTCACAATATTGTTTTTTTGCCATTTATTATTTCTTTGCCATGTATTTTTATCCATAATCACTAGCTCAAGGTACACAATTCATATCAATCATGTTCAGGTAGTATACAAATGACACACAAAAAAAAATAAGCTGAAGATCTTGCCCATGTAATTGTAACCCCTCTGTACAGTATTTTCACAATAAAATAAATAAATAATTAATCAGAATACCCCCCAAAAAACTGAAGCGGTATGTAAACAAGCAAAGAGAACTAACGCGGCAGGACCTCCATATCAACATCATCAGCATGCTCAATCCCTACCCCAGGTCTACTAGCAAGCTCTCAGGGTGATCCTGATACCTGCTCAAGTTGGAGAATCACAGTAATGAAGGATGATGTAAAACACTAGGTATAGAGACAACTGGAAGGTGTAAGAGGAAAATGGTCAAAGAAATCCAAGGAGAAATAGCATTGAACTTTAAGATTACAAACCAGTGTTATGCTTTTGGTACAGAACCTCAAAAGCTTTGCTTAAAATGGAAGATTCACAGATGCTCAATTTTTTTGAGGCTGAAAATTAAAAGATATTCCTTGAATCAACAGTGTCTAATGGCTTATGGCCACAATCCTAGCTACTCAGGAGGCTGAGATCAGAGGACTACAATTTGAAGCCTGTCCAGGCAAGGCTCAAACAACAACAACAAAACAAAAACAACAGCAACAAAAATAACCCAACAGAATTAGAAGCATAGTTCTACTCAAGGAGCATCAGCCATACGCAGAAATAAATCTGGGTGAGTGCAAGACTCAGAAATAAACTAAAAAGGAGCTTGATGTGGTGGTATGCATCTGTTATCTTGATACTCTTAGACAGGAGGATCATCAGGTCTAGGCCAGCCTGTGATCTGAGCTGAGAGTTTGGAGCAGGTGGTTTTCCGGCTCAGGGTGTAGATGGCTCTGCTAGTGATCTATTCTGTACCCCCTCAGACATTTAATGTAAGAGAAATCCTGAATCCCCCTCCCTACAGTCTTTTGTCAGGATGATAGTCAGATTTCCTATTCAGTCTTAAAATCCTTGTAGAGCTTGGATTACCCTTTGCTGTGGTTGAAGGTGAAATGCTCCAAAACATGAAAGAGGGAAATGATGGGACTGTTCAAATATTCACATTGTAATAAATCATTAGCCAGGTGGAATTCATCCAAGTGATATGAAGGAACTAGAGAATGAAGTAGATGTGTTACTAACAAAAATATATAATTTAGCATTTTAAACAGCCCCCAAACTGGAATGCTGGCAGACTGCCCAGGTGATACCCATCTTTTTAATAAGACCAAAGGTGATCTCAGAAATTGGACATCTGTGAGTTTGATGCTAAGAAAAATATCTTTACAATTGAAATGATCTTCTGTTCAGTCTTGTCCATAGATTTTTTTAAGTCCCTCGGGCATCAGAAATGTCACTAGGTCTACATTTTGCCTATGCACTGCCCACATTATCTTTCACAGAATTAACTTCCATGCATATATCCTTTGAGGTCAAGATTGCCACAGGTGTAGGCAAACTATGAGTACACACACATTTGGCAATTAAATAAGCCAACATTTGTAGCACAGGATAGCTCCAAAATGACATTGAAAATGGTAACTGTTACTTTGATTTTATTGTAGTTGTTATGAATCATATTGAAAACCCAAAATAAATGCATGAGCAACTTTATGAAGATGTGTATGAATGCGTCCATTTTACCTGCCTTCTGAATCACTGGTGGAGGAAAACAAAATTTTGTATCAAGAATGAAAGATGATCTTAAATTGTCACATGTTACATGAATCTAGAGAAGCTGTAACCTTGTGAAATATAGTGATTAGAATATTAGTGCTCAAAGGTAGAAACAGGAAGGCCTTGTGACTCATATGAACAGAATAGCAGTTTTTTTATACTTTAGTAATTTTCTGAGAGCAATAGAAAAACCAAGAATCACCTGCATACACACACACACACACACACACACACACACACACACACACATATACCCTTAAGAACTGATGTCTTCTGATGCACTCTCAGTAGAGTGTATTAAGGAAATTGAGACAACAGAGGGTAATCAGAAGTTCTATTGTGGATTCCCTAAACAGGGCAGAAAAACAACTTGCTATGTAAAACTGGCACATTTTCATCAAGATCATGAAAGAAGGAACTGAAGAATGAAGACTAAGCACAGTGCATATGGTGGCCGAACTGATGACTCAGAAGACATGTGGAATATTAACTAACAGTATTTGCTGATAACATACTTTTAAAATAAGTGAGAATGAGAAAATATAATGAAAATCTCCACAAACAAAAATCATGACAACCTAAAGCCAAGCAACAATTTGACAGATGAATTTCACATAGGTTCAAAGCAATATATACATTTAACATGTGTGTGCGTGCATGCATGTGTGTATGTGTGTGTGTGTGTGTGTGTGTACCCACAAACCTTTTTATTTTGTTTGATGGACCACTTAGTTTCTCTAGTACCAATGATGAATTCCAAATTGTCTATAAAACTCTCAAGGCAAAGATAGACGCATCAGTTTTGAGAATTGAGTAAAAATATCCATTTGCCATATAACAGCTGTAGGAGGAAAAATATGTCTATTCAAAATGTAAATTAATATTAGGCCACATTAATTAAGAAGTGTAGCAAAATGGTACAATATGCTTAATATTCTCACGTGCAGTTTTCAGAATCTGTTGTATTCTCACACTTTGATCCTGTGTTTACTTTTCTCACTCTGTTCACAAAGAAAACAGCAACAGGAGAAAACAACAACAAAATAGTCCAGAAATGTGTCAAGAAATTTGCAAGAGCTGCAAAGAGGTATAGCTCCTGTGAGAACAGAAATAGGAGTGATGCATGTAGCAATGGGCAAGCAGAAGGACACAGTGTGCATGCGCTGAGAAACAAAGAATAGTGTGAAGAAAGCAAGCGGAGACCTTTATTTTGTGCTCACTATTAGCAAATCAGGAAGGGACTCGGGGCAACCAAACTGTTGCCATTCTAAAGGGAAACGAGAATCTGACTCACAACAGGGTCTGTAATTCCATGGTGGTGCTTGTTTGGTTTTAGCTCGACTCAAACATTTGGAGAAGGCTTGAGCAAAGAATTCCACATTGCTCTGAATTCTGGCAGTTTATTGTCAAGAATAAAATTACAAGGATGCTCATCTCCACTGCTTCAGGGCACACGCTACTGATCACCAGCCAGGGACTGGGAGAAATGTCCCCCTGTAGTCCTGTGTTGCACAATTAGATGTATTATGGGGGTTTTTACATCTTTTGGAGCAATGCAGCATTGGCGAGATTGGAGACAGAGCACCAGATTCCCTGCTTCACTGGTCTGTTCTGGGATGGTAATTATTATGTCTGCACATTGCTCTTTTAGGTTTTACAAGTTTCTAATCCACAGGGGGGCCGCTAAACACTAGAATGGAGATACAGCTCTAATCTCACTACTGCTACAAAGTTCACACAAATTGTAAAGAAATGTTTGGTTTCCTAGAAAGGGTTTCCCTGGCAAGCCCTGGGAGAAAGTTGCTCTATTATCTGTCAGTTCCTCTCAACCTCTAAACTCATTTGTGTTCAGCATGCTAGTCTCCTTCAGCTGCTCTTGCCCTTGGAAGTGTCCTTTGGTTGGCTGATCAAATGCCAACTGCTTCCTTGCCCTCTCCCATAAATATAAATAAGCCAGTATTGGCTTTTATACAATTGAGAGTTGCTACTAAGACTCTACCACGGTGGTAGAGTTTGGGACAGAGTTAAGGAAAGTCGGTATTCTTTTCTGAGTTCTCTTTCTTTCTGACTAGTTAACATGGTACTATGAAAGTAAATCCTGACCTGTCCACTAAGGCAAAGAATTCTAAACCTGTGTACTTCTTATTAGAACCCAAAAGACACAGAAAATAGGTAAGGAGACAGATCAATGCCAGCTGTGGTTTCTTTGAGAGATAAGCCTGAAAGGTAGGGGGAGGAATGTCTCCAGCAAAGAGCTAGAATCCACAGCTACTTATGGACTAAAGAGTTTTAGAGGCACAGGCAAACAGATCATGAAAGAGGGAGAAGGCTAGCTGCCCACTGGTGTGGACAATAAGAGGGAAAAGTTGGTTGCAGGATTGCTATGCGGGGAACTAAGGATGAAGTCTGAGGTCATTTTGTGTACATGATATTGCCTGTGCTTGTCTGGGATGCAGCATATTGTTTGTGGTCCAGCTGGATTTTAAGATGACTGAGTAACTCCTAAGGAGGTCAGGGCAAAAGAGGCATTTTTCTGTTTTGAACTGATGTTAAGCACAACTCCTGGGGAGGGGCCTCAAGATGGTGGTACCTAAGCTAAACAAATCTAACATTTCTAATAGCAACAGGACAATGCAATGCCTCTCCAACTATTGCTGGGTTCTCTGAGTCAAGACCAATCATCAGATGGAATCCAGATCTTGCCATGGTCAAAGTCATGCATGGAGAGTTCGATTTAAACATGGACAGACAAAGAGGCTTGAATCAGAGACAATATAGTGATAACAAACAACTAGGAAACCGAACTGTCATGTAGTCACAAATCCCAACATTAATTTATCAATATTCTAGATCTGATGCACTAAAAGAATTATTTTTAATGGTTTTAGGTTGTGCCTAGTATCCTGATAGTTAAGTTGAACAAGTCAGAGACCTTACTTTTAATATCACTTTACCAGCCATCTCCTCTATTTCTTGCAAAGAAGCAATATTCTGATCTTCGAAAACACATCTTACTGAGTTACTGAGTAGCTGAATGAATGTTTAGCTGCTGCATGAAAACAGTCTTCATTGGCTCCCCATCACCAGAGCAGAACCTCTCTTCTGTCAATTATTGAGGCTGGTGATTACAGTGACTAATGTGAAGCCTACAGCTATTCTCTCCTACATGTCCATCAATCCTGATAGGAGGCATATAAATGGGATCAGGTGGAAAAAGGTAATAAGTCATATGTGATGCAGGCTTCTGTTTTCTTTCCCTTAGCGTTCTTGAAAATGACTATTTCTCTGTATGTAGGCCCAGACAGGCAATATTGTGAATTGATAAGTTTGTATCTGTATTCATATCTCCCAATCTCTTGAATGCAGAAAGGTGGGAAATTCTTTAGGGTGCTATTGAGCAAGAGTACAAGACATTTGAGTACCATTTAGGGGAAAAGAATGGAAAGGATTTATATGTTTTACTTGCAAAAAGGGGTAAAGGAGAACCTAAAAAGCAATGGATGTGTTTGTTTGGCAGTAGCATAGGTTTGGTTGATCATGAAAAATGTATTTCAGAACCACTTGGTAAATTTCATTCATTTTTCCATCACCTGGGGATAAATAATGTTTGACAGTACGGAAAGTAGGTGATATTTTATAATAATACCATTGTCTGCAGGTCCTGTTAAGCTGAGCTGTTGTAGTGCGGAGATAATATGGCATCTCAATCAACTTGGATCAAGAGTGGTTGTGGGTCCTTAAAAAGTTGTACCTGAGAGGAAATACTAGCTGAAATTGATGGAGTTCTGGTAGGAGTGGTAATCACTGGGTGAAGGATTTTGACAGCAGAGACAAACTTTATTTTTGAAAAGTCACTCATTAGACAACCCAGGTAGACTTTTTTTTTCAGAGTATGTGGGCTTCTGATTATAAAATCAGAGAAGATTTGATGGCAGGAAAGGAATACCTGTCACTCAAAAATTACATATGATTGTCTCAAACTGGCATATCACTCTGGCTGTGTTTAAATTCCCAGGATATTGCAATTCCTAAACAGATTTACCAACAGTTAAACTTGAGACCTACATGAGCCATCAGAGTCTTATAATCCCACCTATTGGAATTTCTTAGGGTTCTGCTTCAGAGAAGGTATTCCGAATTTTAATAAGAAAACATTTAATAGAAAGAAGCATAGGAACAAACAACAAGTGCATGTGCACCATCATTTACTGCACTTGTCTAATACGCAAGGTGATACAGAGCTTGTTAAATCTTTTTAATGTGCCTAGAAATTTTTAGTTAGGACACTCCTTACCCTCAGCCTAATTATGGGAAGTCTAGTTGTTCATCACTATTTCGTTCTCTTCCTATCTTAGTTGTCATGGCTACAATATCTGTGTTTTCCTGTCACCTATAATATTGCAGTTCCCGTTATAGTACTTATTATAGATCATTCTGACTTCATGTGGATAAGAAAACACATAGTGATTCAGTAAGGTCTGCTTACCATGGATGTCATTTCAGACTACTAACAGAAAACAGAAGTCTAGAAGGTTCTACCACAGATACAGCAATCGAATGAAGGATATGATCAATTTGGGGGGAAATATATACTAGCACATTGAATGATACACAAGGGGCATAAGTCAAATTCTTTGAGATATTGATATGATATAGTACTTAAAAAGGAAAGGACAGTTGTATTTTTATCTTTACTCTGCTTCATACTTTAATTAAAGTGTATTTGCAAGCACACAGAAGGGCAATTTGTTGTTCAATAAATAATATCAGGGATGCTCAGCTCCTCTTTTAGGGGATTCTTAGGCCATCTAAGGAGCATGTGGTCTTATAGCCAAGATTGCCAAAGGGGTGACTGAATTTTTTTTAAATGATCAATGTAAACTGAAATACTAACCTATGGTTAATGACTACAGCATCAATTTTAATAATCTCTATTGAAGGTATTAATTTAAAGATTATAAGAGAAACCTGGATATCAGAATTGAAATGGAAATTGATATGAATTGACTTTTTCAAAACTAACCTGAGCAGGAACATTATTTTGTAATAATAGGCCCATGTAATATAAAGCAGCAGTACATAATGCCTGATACCAGTACTTTTTAAACTCATACTAGGTAACTAAATAGAAAAAAAGACATTAAAGCTAACACCAAGGAACTCTGGACTTCTAGAGTTTTCAAAAACTGTGTGATTAAATTAAGTTTAATGTGTTATATGGGCTTATTCTTCAATAGCATATTTAAAAAATACACCCAGCAACTATTCCAAACAAATGTCTACTCATATCAGTCAGATCTGCACTTTAATTAACAAAAAACATCTTGTAGGGGCTGGGAAGGTGGCTCAGTGTTAGTGTGCTTGTCTTACATGCACGAGGCCCTGGGTTTGATTCCTTAGCACCACATAAGCAGAAAAAGCTGGAAGTGGCACCGTGGCTCAAGTGGTAGAGTACTAGCCTTCAGCTGAAGAGCTGAGGGACAGAGCCCAGGCCTAGAGTTTAGGCCCCACAACCACCACCACCAATAACAACAATAAAAACAACAAAAGCATCTTGTACAAATGAAGCCACGTCACTTTGATTCGGTACTTTACTTCAAATAGTTTTGTTATTATTAAAAGCAGATTAGTTTTCAATTTTCTGGCTTATAGATGAATATAGTTCTAACTAATATAAAATATTTTACATTCATTTACTAGCCCTCTAACATTGAATCAAATTGTTTCTATTCTTTAAATTCCATCTGTTTCCCTTTGTGGTAAACCAGAGGCACTTTAGGGGGTAAAAAGAACTCAGGTTGGTGTAGACTTCTATACGACACGGTTGAAGGAAGCCCATAATTCATTCTGACATCTTGAAAAGGGAAGGTTTCTAAAGTCACCACTACTGTCCAATAGTCAATGTTGCACTTTGCAAAAGTCAGTAGGGCCACACTGTGGTACACAGACTTCTCTAAACGCTGACTCTTTTCATCCACAAACTTTTTCTTCACTCCTGCCCTCTCTCTGGAAAGAACTATGGCTTCCTTTATTAACACAAAGGCCAAATGATGGGACATCAGCCTTCTTTGTTCATTTTTACCTTAAACTTTCCTTGTATCTTCTTTATATATGCTTTCCCCTTATCTAGCATAACACTTTGCCTTTCAAAAGATAGTACATATTAACAGAAAAGCATGGATCTCTTGATGGAGTAAAACCATGCGAATTTATTTTAGGGTTTGTCTCCTTTTATACATCTGGAGTAAATCTAGCAATTTCTATTGCTTTGTCTTTGTTCCCTTAATCTAGAAACATATTCCAAACCTCTAATCCTTAAAAAGAGCCAGCAGTATTTTCTACTCTTTTTTTGTAATCCAGCATTTTCAAAAGGAAACTCATTCATTCCTTTTCACTCTCAATCCAACAATATTAGAAGGCAATGAAGAACTGCTAATTTTCAAGACTTGAAAATTGTGGGCATGCAGTCTTTACCAGTTATGACTGCCACCAAGAACTTTAACATCTCTGGAAGTTTCTTCTCTAGTGAAATTTTGAACCAAGAAATACCTCACCTCATTGGAGTATTGCGAAGATTAATTTTTACATGCATTTAATAAGATTTAATATATTGCATACTATATGATGTCATAAAATTAGTAGTTAACATTGCATTTATTGTACCCACAGTCAATTAAAAAATTTCTGGTCTGTAAAAGCACTCTGCCAGATGTTAGGAATGCAGTTATGGGAAGGACTGGCTGGAACTGGGTGGGACTGGAAGATCCTTCTTATATAACAATCATTTTAAGGCAGTGATTTTTCAGAATTCCACATGATTTAGTAGCACTTAGAGTAGGTGCTAAAACCCCAGATTTCTGGGCCAACCCCAGAATTGCAGATTCAGGTGGTTTGAGGTAAGATGAATAAATTTGTACTTATAATAAGCTAAAAGGCACTGCCAGTGATACTCACCTGAGAACTATTCTTTAGAGGTCACTAGTCTAATCTGACACTTCTGTCATTGATATTGTAGATCTAATACTTGTCTCTATTTTATTGGGGCCACAGTGTTTACAATCATTTGCCCTTAAAAACTAATTAGCATCCTCTACTCTCTTTATACCTTCCTTACTTTCTCACTACCCAGTCTCTTTTGTAACTATTTCTGGGACTCACATAAACACTTTCCAGAGAGTGTCGTTTACCTGCAACTGATTCTACCTACTATACTCAGATTATAATTCCCAAAATAAAGCTCAAAATAAGGCAATTCTATGTCCCAAACTCTTCTCTGATACTCTTTTGCATGCAAAGAGGGAAAAGTTCAAAATTATGACCCCAGACATTTTAGGTTTCCATGATTTGTCCTCAGTAATAACTCAGATGGAATAAATAGAACTCAACAGCTTTTAGACACATTTGAGCTTGATTGGATGAAAAGACTATTCCAGGATATGAAAATGATATATTTTCGTTGGCATGAAATAGCATGATACATTCATTTGGGTTGCATCAAGAAGTTCATTTTGGTGATACCAACACTCCTTAAGTCACTCACTCATGTTTGTTACAAATGCAGCTGCCTTAACTTCACCCAGATTTCTGAGTGGTTGGTGTTCGGTAATTTGCATTTTTGACCAACCTATTAAGCTCCAGGTAAGAAAACCACTGGCCTAAATCAAGGTCAGAAAAGTTAGTGACTGTAGAAACCTAAAGTGAGACCAGGCTTAAAGTTACACAGATAATTACATAGCTGGACATTCTCAGTGCTCTGCAATGGAGTCGGGAAGAATTTAAAGAGATAGTCATAATTAGCCATGGTCATTGATGAAGGAAACATTGGAACACAGGAAAACCAGTTTTGAAGAGAATTGTTATGATTTGCTACTGGAGTAATCCAGGTAAGTTAATGATGTGGGTAGGAAGCAAAAGCCAATGTACTTTAGACTACTCTTCTCAAGGGTCTTAATAATAATTTGGTGGGTAAATAGAAGGAGAGGTAAGGAAAGAGAAAATGAGTACGAGTGAAATACTCAATATTCTGTTTAGGGTAATCTAATGGGAGAGATGGAATCATCACTAACTAAGACATAAATCACAGGAGTGAAAGCAGTTGGGGGCTAAGGAGAGATGATAATTAACTTGGCATAGGTCCTGCTGTGTTTGAATTGAATCCCATACCACAAAGATATGTGCAGGATCTCGTATGAGTCAGACACTGTGCAAAGCATAGGGGAACCTACTGTGACAAAGAAAGTTGGTCCCTGAGTTCATGAAGCCGGCCACCCAACATGGGAGTTAATTGAACAAATGGTGGTTAAGAATTTCTCCTCACTGCTCTGGGTGGTAAAAGGCCTGCTGCCCCAGAAGCGTATTGTCTAGAATGGAAGGAAATAGACAGTAAAAACTTCCCAAAGGAAGTGTCATTCCAGCCAGACCTAAAACTGGAGTTTCAGGTAAAACAAAAGAGAAGAGAGAAAATACATACCACAAAGATGAGATAATACATTCAGTATTTATGGTACCTTGGAAGAACTAAAAAAAAAGTGCATGGTACCTTGAAAGAACTAAAAAGGAATTTGTTAGATCTGCAGTGGGAAATAATGACTCCAAGGAGATCATGAAGGAAGAGTCTACGTATCAATCACAAAATGACTACAAATTGCCTAACTATAACTGACACTTTTGTGTTCCTAAGATGAACTGAGCAGGGATGCTGGAAATTTTGAGGAGGCTCCGTGATCTTTGATATGTGAGTTTTTATGTTGGGGCTTAGCATAGCTGATCCAGTGCTTGTCATCTTCAAGCTGGAAAGATGCAAGAAGGGAACTCATGAATACATACTTAGTTCTTTTAATTGCCTTGGGAGTGACATGTACCATTTCTGTCATCCTGTTCACCAGAACCTAGATCTATGGGATCCCTAACTGCAAGGGAACCTGGGAAATAGCTTCCATGTCCAGCTATCAGACAGAGCCTGCAGCTTGTAGCAGAAGTCAAGCAAGAAAGGAGCTAAAGAACAATAGGAATTCAAACTCTGTACTAGGGGAATTGGATGGATATAAGGGAAAGACTCATATGAAATCTGTAGGGACCACTCTAGCAAAGGGATTCAATGACAGCAAAACATGAAGCACTCGAGTGAAGATAAAATGCAATATCTGGGTGGACAACTGAATGATTGGTGGTGACACAAGTGACATTTAAAAAACAGAATATGACAAGGAATCCAGGTGAAGACAGGAGGAGGTTAGTACAGCTCTGAGTTCAGTTCAGAAAGGATCAATCACACAGTTTTAAATATAAATCTAAAAAGTATATTAGGAGACAATGCGGAATAGTAGTGATGGATGCTCTCTCTATGCTTCATCCAGAGAATATAAAAACAGACAAGGTCCCACTGTGGACTGAATATTGACTAGAAAGTAATTAAATATTAAAAGCAGGATCCCATCCTCAATGAAAAACTGACCCAAAACAAGGTGATGTCAAGAGAAAAATATGTCAAGGAAGCCAAGGGAAGATCGCGCTTCAAGAAGGAAGGGTGAGATAAGTTTGACCATAGTTAAAACATTTGCATCGCTTAATATCCCACAGGTACTTTTCTAAGTTCATTACTGGCAGTAACACATATGGAGTTCATATTCTATTTGAGACTATGTTTTATAGGAGAGGAACTCAAAAGATGAGAAAATTAAATTAGTCATCTAAGCTCAGACATTACTGGGGGGTTCAAATGCAAGGAGCTCAGCAATATAGCCTAACTTTTAATAAAAAGAGGAAAGAAATATTTGTCTGTTACTCTATACTTTCAGGATGAGAACAGTTTATGGACAGTTGCTTCTTCACAGTGTTAGTACCTTTGTTCCTTCATTGGATAAAGAATGCCAAGAGAAAATAATGACGTAGTCACGTGAATTTGGGAAACACTACATACTAACTCTTTACCCTTTGCATACTAACTTTAGAAATATGTGAGTTCAGTATGAAAAAAAAAAGACTGTTTTATTTGATCCAGTGTCCGCTGATCTTACTTAACCTTGACCATATTCCCTTTCAAGTTACTTAGTAAAATAAAAAGTCACATATTGAGAAGTCTTTGGGGAGATCACTGGACCCACCAGTGTGTGGATGAGTGACACAATGATAAACACTGGAAAAGAAATCTCAGTATATTTGTGGGTTGAAGTAATCCCAGAGGGAAAGTATGAGCCCCAGCCGACTGGGGCTCCCAAATTTGTCTCAGATTCTCAAATAGGAGAAAAATCTCTACTAGATCCCTCTCGCACATGTGTGCCCCATATCTCAACCTCTGTGTGACAAATGTTTATAACTCAACATAGTATGCTATTTCATTTGTTACATGCAAATCCCATTCTCTGGTTTCCCTGGCAGCAAAGTTTGGTCATGCTGGGTTGAGTCTGTAATTTCTACAGCAAAATTAATAGTTATAAAATTGCTGTTGTGCTCTTGGCTCTCTATGGAACACTTTCCACAACTGTCATAACATCTATATAACAGGTCTGTGGTCTATGGTAATTATCCCAACTTGCAGATGAGAAAACTCAGAGTTAGGTTAAGAAAACTATCTGAGGTCACAACTTGTGAAGGACAGAACCTTCAGATGCTATCCTGAATGGGAGTAATCTCATGTGTCTGTGTAATCATCACTCTCCACCAAGTAGGATAGAAGAGCCATTTTCTGAATGAGTGAATGACAGGAGAAACATACATAACTTCTAGTAACCTGTGACCAATTTTCAGAATGCAATTCTATTAAAATTAAAGTCTGAGAGTATTCTTTCCAACTAAACATCAGTCAATGAAAGTGGAAGGTAAATCTGACAGTAGCTTATTCCTAACATGAAAGTGACTCAGGAAGAAATGTTTAGTGAGCTACAGTTACAGGCTACAGAATTAGCTCCAAGCAAAAGCTGTTTTTCATCTGCTCTTGAATATTGGGTCGAAGGCTTCCCCTTAGTTTCAGATATTAAGGGAGTAGCAACTAAACAATGGTATGTTGACTGGGTAAACATCGTTTTTCCTTTTTATCACCTTTTCCCCCCAAGTAGTACTGTATTGAGTTATAGCCTTATTCATTGCTTTTTCTACAGAAAGACACTTTGAAAAATTGGGCCTTGGTAGTAATATTGACAACAAAAGCAGGTGTTGTCACCTCCCATTAGCATTAATTTAATTGGTGATCCACTACAATAGACAGCTAATAACTGTTCTGGGGGTGGAACTTCCAAGGAAAAATGAGAAACAACTGAAATAAAAACCATTGCAGAAAATGTAGCCAGACAACCTTTTTTTAGGAATATTAAACATGAGCTCTACAAACATTTGTTTTTCTTTTAACAGTAATGAAAAGTTCCTAAACTACTCTATACTGGGAAGACCCATCGTGGGGTACGGTTAATTGGTCTTGAAAGACAATTAATATCTGTCAGGAACATGCACAAAACACATAGGTTTTGCAAACAGTCAATCCCTTTGCCCCCTTTCTCTCTGTTGTTCTGTTTGTTGTGCCCAGTTAATGTGCTCTTTTGCCATAATAATCTCCAGCTAAATGGTAATTGCTCTATTGATGGCATTACTGTACATTTTTGACAGATCATTATTCATACTTAACCACTTGACCTGGAATAAATGTTAAAGCAATTACCACTGAGAGCTTTTCTATGAGAAAATTGAGGCAAAGTTTAGAGATAATCAAAATGCAAAGCTGATCATGATAGCAATTGGAAAAATGGCAAATCCTATTAAACAGATTTTTATTAGCCAAGTTGATGCCAGTAGATATTATCTGGTAATTTAGTCTTATTAAAAAGAAAATAAAGCAGCTAATTGTTTACTATTCTGGAACTTATTCCAGCTTGCAATTTGCAACTGAAATTAGGCTTTATGTGGCTCATCTATTTTGTCACATTGAAATATGAAATCGTTTGGTACAAAGCACATCTGCTCGGTGCCTCTTACATTACTAGAAAAATTCCTCATTCAATATGTTTTGTACCTGTTGAGAGATTATCAATGGCTTCATGTATGGCAACTAATGTATGAACTAATATCAGTATATTTTTGTGTCAAACATTTTAAAAGTCTGTATTTCCAAGGATTACATTTTATTCCTGCTTTATCTTACTTTATATACAAACATTGACAAAAATGATTTCTTTTTTTTCAATAAGTTGGAAGGGCACAGGCTTCTGAAAAATGCCTAAAATGGATGGTTTTAGTCACTACGATTAAGAAATTATCTTGTAATTGGGACCCTGGTCTTAAGTATAGCTGTGATCTTAAGTGTAGAAAACAGTGGTAATTTTTTTTCAACATATTGGTAAAAGAAGAATTTTCTAAGTTTTGAAAGCAAGGTGTCAAGTCAACTATGTAATGAAAAAATATTTAATGACCTTAAGATGGCTTTTTATCCTTCAGCAACACAATTTCTTTCTTGGTCAAACAGATATTTTGTAACACATTCTCATGAACTGACTATAAGGAATGAAGCAGAAGAGCCTACTCTTACTGGTTCATTTTGCAAATCACTTGTAGAAGTCACTGGAAAGTTTCTTTTCTATTCCAGGATTATAATATTTAGGAAGCTATTCTTTCATGTAATTCTTTCCATAAGAAGTTAGTTGAACAAGAGCTTAATGCAACAAAATTTCACATAAATCCCATTTTAACTTTTGCATGAAACTTCCTTCTTTTTTCCTCCCTCGTCTTTAAAGGCTGTTGAGCTAAAAAGTTCAGTATGATTGAGTCTTTGGACAAATATCTTGAGCAAAGTTGCAATAAAAAATGTGCACCTAAGAGACAGAACATCTTAAACAGATAGTGTAAAGTTTTACTTGTCCCCGCTGAATCATGAGCCCTGTTTGAAAACTATCATTAAAATTCAGAAAGCCGATTACTGATATGTGGGTATTGTTGTCTTGGGAGGTGTAGTTACCAGGGCTGCTTTAGTTGGATGCTATATAGTTTCCATATTAGTGGAGGTTGTTTTTTATTCTCCCTCAGTTAATGAAAGGAGAGACTTTCTTTTAATAAGTCCATAAACCATTAAGTATATTTTACTCTCTTTCTTCTGCCATTTTCTTCTCCCCAAAGAGTCCTTTTGAAATTCCAAAAGGTACACATTTGGCAGTCAGAGGAAGACTGGCAGTTTGTAAAAAATGTCATTCTGTTTCTTTATTCCTGCACTTGGTCTTACCAAACTGGCAGTGTTTAAGATAACAAACTCAAATTGTTTCAAAGTTTTCTACATAGCAATAGCACTGCTTTCTAAAGAGACATGCCTTGTAAGTCTTCCAGATACACTCTAAAGACTGAAGAGATAAAGAAGCAAAGAATACCCAAGATGGAATTGCATTTTCTATGTTTGTTAGCTTAAATTTATTGGTGATACAAGGTATTTATTTTAAAAGTCAAATGGAATTTTTATAATCCACCCTGGCTTTTATTTGAATCATTTTACTTTTGGTCTACAAAGCTAAGTAAAGTCATTTTTTCCAATATTTTGTTTAATTCTATGTTTGTAAAAAAGTGGGTTAAATGAATGTATTATATTCATTTGACTTTGATGATCAGAAAGAAAAAAAACCATGGTATTGTGGATTTAATGCATGCCAGTTAATTCTGTGGACTATGTTTCTTCCTTTAATTGATGCAATATGTGTTCTGCCATCATTGCATTATTTCACTACTTTTGCGGATAGCTTTTAAACCAACATTCCTTGTCCCTCTTCTCTTAGATATTGGCATTCCAAGAATCTGAGCATGGGACTTTTTTTTCCTGACCTTGGCCTGGGCATGGACCCAAGATTCTATTCTCCCATTATGACATTATGTCACGATTTAAATGTATGCTTTCTACTGAATAATTTTAGTATTATGAAAACAGAAAACAATTGAACCATATATGTCTCATGTCAGTTGCATAATGAAAGGGCTAAAAGAAGTCAGAGTACAATAAACAACTAAGTGCTTTATATTCTTCTCCTTGAAGGGTTTTATACATTGATTCTGTCCAACTTATTCTAAGAGGCCTTTTTTCCCTTTTCCTATTACGCACATATCAGACAGACACATAAATGGTAAGCAAAAAGGGTTTAAAAATGTCCCACTAGATACCAGATAGTTTCAGTAGCCAATAAATATGGAACAACTAAGTATAAATGTTAATTGTTTAACATTCTTGAAGATCATCCATACTTTTGGCTTAGAACTTGTACAGTACCAGAAATTTGGCCAGCAGGATTTTTGGATAACTTCTTTCCTTATTTTCCATTTTTTGTTATAATTATCCAATTTTTAATTACTAAAATTATTTCAACTAGATCTAAAAAAAAATGCTACTGATTATTGATGACCTTTCAAATAAACGTTAAGCTTCCTGGCCATTTTTCCTGGGTGAAAGCCTCCTTTGTAGTTCCTGCAGCCCTTCATGTATTCTCCTAAAATCTCTTCACATGTGCATTGGATTCAGTAACCTCTTATTTTGATTTTATGGTTTTTTATTATTATTAAGCAGTTGTAGAATAGTGTTGTAATTCTTCAAATGAGGTTATGGCCAGTGTCACCCCTTTTATTCTTCTCTCCCATTTTCCCCCTCCCATCCCAATTCTCAGGTTACCTCGTCTACATTTACATAATGCAAATTGACTGTAATGACTCCTTTTTAATTTTTTTTTATATTTTTTTGGTCAGTCTTGAGGCCTGAATTCTGGGCCTGGGCGCTGTCCCTCAGCTCTTCAGCTCAAGGCTAGCGCTCTACCACTTGAGCCACAGCGCCACTTCTGGCTTTTTCTGCTTATGTGGTGCTGAGGAATCTAACCCAGGGCCTCAGGCATGCAAGGCAAGCGCTCTACCACTGAGCCAACTTCCCAGTCCCCTGCAATATTTTTAGTGATAAATCTTTTTAATTTATGTATTGTTATCCTTACGAAGTTGTATGAAGTTTCAATTCAGCTTGTTAATATGTGAGTAAAATGTATCTTGATCAATGTGATCCTTTCCATCATTCTTCCTCCTCTCTCCAAATTCATGCATTCTTTCAATTTACCTAGTTTCATGTTTCACATGTGTACATTGAAAATTATAGCTGCATTTGCCTACTCCTTCTATCCTTTCATCTACCCAGCAACCTTAGCTCACTGCTCTCCCAACAACACTTGTTGCAGGTTCCAGGTATTCATCTTGTTAAACCGAAGTTACTTGCTTAAAGGGGTTGCATCAAGGGGCTGCATATACCATAGTTTAATTAATATGTGCAATGATGCATATGACCCTATATATGTTTGTGTGTATGTGTGTGTGTGTATATATAAACACACACACATATATTATATATATATGTATATATATATAAGCTCTAACTTCCACATATTAGAGAAGACATGCATCCTTTGTCTCTTTGGACTACCCTCTTATTTAAAGATATCTGGGGTTTTTTTGGAAGAAAAACCTGGGGAAACATGCTTTCCCTTATTCGTAATAACTAGTACATGTCTGAGACAAGCAGAAACGGTCAGATAAGTTGATATTAGGTAAAATGAACCCCAAGATAAGGACACAAATGGTTTTTCTTTCTTGCCATTGTTTCTGATATATTTATAAGATGATTTCTTTGTCACTTTGTATGTCCCTCCCCCACGGTATGACCCCTGTGTTCACTGTATTTGATGTTGGTATAATTTGGAGAGCAGAAGGGAAAAAAAACACCAAATCATTTAAATAGGGATACAGGTGGACCCATTGCAACAATAAGATGTACAAGATGTTATGTCGAAAAACGAACTTTACAACTTTGGTGGGGTGGGGTGGGAGGGAGGAAGATGGGGGGAAAAAAAGAAAAACCTGGGGAAAATTCAAAATATTAAGTGGGAGTACTGGGAGGTGGTTTTTGTGAAATACAGGTTTTTATCTTTGCCTACAAGTACCAGAGATTTCAGTAAGAGAAAAATATTCAGCCTTATGGAAGGATATTTTCAGAGTGAAGGTTGACTCCAATAGTGAGCATTCCTATAGACAGGAGTGGAAAGACACATGTCCACATTCCTTTCTACCTTGGTTGCAGTCCTTTCAGTACTTACCAGGAGCACCTTTGTCCTCTGCCTCTAGCAGCAACTTTTTTTCATCATTCCAGATAACTCTAACTTTCCTCTTCTTCTTCTTCCATCATTTATGACTTCTATTGGTAGGTAGAATGCTTCTGGAATCTTGGAATATGTAATTCCTGTTATTCAGTGATGTAATTTAATATCATGGTTAAGGCATTAGCTTTGAAGCTGAACCTTGTGGAATCACGTACTAAAGGCATTTGAAATACTTAAACATTTAAAATACTATATTTTTCATAAATACATGTTAATATGGAAACCTAGCACATTTGCTCCCTGAAAACAATGCTTACACATTCCTCTTTATTGTTTGTAATAATCCCAAAAAATAAAAGAGTACTGATAATGTCCAAAAGAGAAATTCAAGAAGTGAAATTGTTGGGCTGGAAAGGTGGCTCAGTGGTAGAGTGCCTGCCTTGTATGCCTGAGGCCCTGGGTTTGATTCCCCAGCACCACATAAGCAAAAAGAAAAAAGCCAGAACTGGTGCTATGGCTCAAATGGTAGAGTGCTAGCCTTGAGCTGAAGAGCTGAGGGACAGCGCCCAGGCCCAGAGTTCAGGCCCCACGACCAGACCCCCCCCCCAAAAAAAGAAAAAAAAAGACGTGAAATTGTTCCTTGAACTATATATATAAACTTAAAATCTAAAAATACTTCAAGCTATATGTTATGATATGAATATGATACCCAAAAGGCATTCATTAGAAATATAATGCAACATTGTTAAATAGAACATTTAAAAGCTGACTGGGTCACAAGAACTCAGCCATCTTAAATGGATTAGTGCCATCATTATGGGAATAGGTTTGCTATTGCAGGAATTCCTGCATTATACATGAACAAGTTGGCCCCCCAGAACACGTGCGTGTGTGTGCGTGCACACACACACACACACACACACTTCCATCTTTAGCTGGAGCATCACACAACAAGAAAGCCATTGGTTCTCATACTTCCAGCCTCTATCACCATGACCTATAAATTTCTTTTCAACATCACTCAGTCTCAGTTATTCAGTGGGTATAAAACAGTCAAAGACTGTTCTTCATAGACGATGTGAGTGTGTCCCCCAAATCCTGAAGTTGGCTGAGCACTTATATCTGGGGCACAACCTCTGAGAGGGGTTTCTCTGCCCCTTACACTTACCACCAACCTCTTCTACCAAAGCGATGACACTTATATTACTCTTCCACACAGAGCTTTCACTTAACATTTCATTTGAAAAGATGAAAGGTGAGATGTGGGGGCGGGAGGTTGTGAGTACATATATGTACGCATGCTAGAACATAAACACCAGAAAGACAAGACTTCTATGTTTCTCCATAGGTTTTTAAAATCTTTTCTAGTCTTCCTCTTGTTACTTTCCATTTATTTTACCAATCTAATATCAGAACAGTCCCTGCATGCTCCAACTATACTTCTATGTTAGTTTACCAGGGCTGCTTAAGCAAATCAGCAAAAGGTCACTGAATGATTTAGATAACAGAAAATTGTTGCCTCACAGTTCTGGAAGCCAGATGTCATGTGTCAGGTTCTTGCTATGTAGATTTAGTCCAGGCCAGGGCTCTCTCTTAGAATCCAGAATTGCCTTGGCTTATAACAAGTGTTCCAATTATATCATAGCTTCCCTGGGTCTCTATCTAAATGTCCTGTCTTATGGAGACATTAGGCATTTTGTACAAGGGATCAGTGCTATATCACACTATGACCTGACACTGTTATGCAATGAAGCTATTTGAAAATAATGTCCCATTCTGAGCAGTAATGGTTAGATCTTGAGCATATTAATTTTGTAAGGACATAATCCAAGCAATGACGATTTCTTAGCCTTCTGCCATTGCTGCTGCTACTCATTCTCTAGTGTGCCCTTAGATGCACTCTACCTGTGACTCTGACTCAAGGACTTCAACTCCATAACATCAGAAAGTTAAACTTAACGTTAATAGATAGATCCCTTATTGTGTTGTATCTTCTCCTTGAAAGTAGAAGCAGAGCCAGAGAGATAATATTCCCCATTGCCTAGTGGAGCCCTTGACTCAAAATAACATCCGCTAACAGATAAGGAATGGGTAACTGAGGATTTCTCACCATTCACAGAGTTGTCAGGAATGAAGAGGACAACTGGAGACAGGTGTGCCTACAATAATCTAGCCTTGATTAGATAGTAAAAAATTAAATCCCTTCCCTCATCAGAAATATTTAATAGAAATAAAAGCCAAAATGCATTAATGATCCCCTTCATGCTGGATACTACTCTGATGTTTTACACACTAATATATTTAATTCTCATCACAATCCGAGGAGGTAATATAGTTATCATCTACCTTTATTTGATGAAGGGGTTTCCAGAGGGGTTAAGAAACTTCTTCATGATTCTGCATTACTCCATGATCTCTCTGGAGATCATGTGTTAAGGGTGTTTGACTTCAGAATATGTATATGCCTAATCCATCTCTAAATTCCTTATCTTTTAAGGAGCCACACAATTTTCCATGTCATACACTTACTTTCTTTTTTTTTTTTTTTTTTTTTCGGTCTGATCGTGGGGCCTGAACTCTGGGCCTAGGCTCTGTCCCTCAGCTCTTCAGCTCAAAGCTAGTACTCTACCACTTGAGCCACAGCGCCACTTCCGGCTTTTTTCTTTTTGCTTATGTGGTGCTGAGGAATCGAACCCAGGGCCTCATGCATGCAAGGCAAGCGCTCTACCACTGAGCCACCTTTCCAGCCCCTACACTCACTTTCAAATGGGCTTTTATTTCTAATAGAGGCTTGGTGAAAATCATGAGGAAGTGAGATGAGGCTTTTAGTAAGGATATGTGCTCCGCTTCCTCCCACTTCCCAATGTTCCCACATTCAGACTTTAAATCTCAGAAGTATCCCAACAAGTCAGCCCTGGAGGAACCTAAGAAAAACAATTACTTCTGATCCTTATCTGGCTTCCGAACCTGGAGTTGTGTCTATCTAGTGTCTGGTCCCTGTGACTTCTTACTCAGTGGATTGGCTTAACCTTGACTCTAGTCTCCATAGATAAAGACTTTGCTATGAATGTTATGACTGTGTTGAAATTCTTGTTTGATAGGACTTCTTCAAGGAACTCAGGTCTGCATCTGCTTGATGAAATATTTCTAAACAGTAGCAACAAGTTGAAACTTTGCCTAAAAAGCCTGTAAAAGATAGCTTTACTAGAAAGCTATTAATAAGCGCCATCTTACGATTATTCTGTTAAAAGGCAGTTTACATTTTCTAATTTTAGAAATGAAATTTGCTGTCATAGATTATCAAAAAAGTATACCTTCGCCAAGAAATATGTGGAAGACAAACAGCCTGTAATACTACTTCTAGAAATTGATCTTTCCTCTCAAGTTAAATGGATTGCAAGTATTGATTAATACTTTGTAATGAATACCATTTCATAATTCTTAATTAACCACTAGGTAATATTTAATGGAAACTATAAAATGTAATATATATGAGTATGAAAAATGGGAAGGAAAAAGGATTCTGTCCCTTAGTCTCATTGTGGTTAAAAAATAAAAAGCAATTGCCAAGATTGACCAGTTTGTTATCATGTTTTCTTCTCTGGTAATTCTAGATTATTAATGTCCCAAAGCACAAAGTGATACCACGTTATTAATTCACTTTGCCTTGAAATGATTTATAACACAATTTAAGAACCATGCATTGTCACCATTTTAAATTGATTGTAACCCAGCCCAGTGAAAGATAGAAGAGACAAGGACTTTTATAGAACTAGAGAAAAAATCTACTCTGTGTATTTTTTGAAGACATTGGCAAGATTAATATTAGCTTTCTTGTACATTTTCAATGTAAAGTAAGAGAAAGAGAAATTATATTTGGTGGTAGACCATTGAATATTATAGGTACTGATCAATGTCGAACATTCAAGAAGAGAGAAGCAATAAAGGTAGTCTTCACATATAGAACTATTAGAAGTACTGTGTGTGTGTGTGTGTGTGTGTGTGTGTGTGTGTGTATATCAGTGTGTGTTGTAAGAAGGACCCCGAATTTAAACAAACCATTTATGCCTCTCCTGCCCCAGGGCAAAAACAAGGTATATTAATAATGCAGTGTTTATTTGAAATATTTTATTATAGAACACATTTATTATGAAAAAAATCTAAACAGCAGCAGAGGAAAAAGGAGCCAGATTTGTACAGGTTCAGCATTCTGGATAAGTTATTTTCAAAATAGGATTCTTGGCAAATTATATCATTTCCTTCAATGCTTCACCTGTGACACTATAAATAATACATATTTATTTAAGTAGTGGTATTATACACTGCGACTTGTGTTGTACATAATTTATAGAAAGTGATCTCCTCACATAGGTGGGTAATGTTCTCCATGAAAGCAAGTGATTAGAATTAGAAAGTGATGAAGAACTCAGACAGTAAATTCACATGGGTTGGAGTAAATTAGACCCTTAACAAATGACTTCATATTTTCCCCAATTACAATCAACTTACCTTCTATTTAAGTGGGAGTCAATTAATAACGGGTGTTATCAATGAGTTAACTCCTATGTTAAGTACACATAAAGCCATATGAGAATTTCACGTAGTTCTTAGGAAGAGGTTGCCACATGAAAGCTATCTTTTTTGGTGGAGACAGAATGCCATAGAAAGTTTAACCTCATTCCGATCTTCTCCAGTAAATGGGCAGAGGATCATCTTGGGAGAAAACAGACCTAAATGACTCCTGGCTTAACTGTTTATTACTTGTATGATTTGGGGCAAGGTTTTTCACCTTCCTGAGTTGTGCTTCCACTTCTGAACAATAATACCTGTCTTGCACAGTCAGTGGGGGAATAAAATAAGAAAACCCTCTTAGCACTTGGTGCTCAGCAAACATGATTTTATTTCCTGCGTTGGCCCCAGATGCCCAAGCACAGCACAATCATTATTGCATAGCAGCTGAGTACCCTTGCTTATTTGCTCCCTTTGTTCCCAGCCAGTTGGTTATTCCTAGGAAGAAAACCACCTTTTTCATCTTTGTACTTTCTATGGTGAGCCGATGGAGGAGAATGTTGATCAAGGGCCATGGTATTCATGAACTGCTTTGTTGAATGGAAACTTCTTTGTTCAACTACTTAAACATAAGCCTTTAAGCAGTAGCATACCAATGCAGCCAGTCTTGATCAATGTCACCTCTTTTATCATTCTCTCTCATACCTCCCAACCCCACTCCTTCCTCAGTTTTCTTAATTTTGTAAAATATGCTTTGAATTGTATAACTACATTTCTTCTCTACATTCATCTAGCCCTACTCCTCTTGATTACATCTCCCTAGCACCACTATCAGGTACCAGATTTCTGCTATTTATTTTGTTGGCCTTTCTAAGGAATTCTTCCATTCGAGTTCTCCCCTGTGTCTACCATATTTTAGTTAATATATTGTGTACCTTTTGATTCAATGCTGAAGTGTATATTTACATATTTATTGATTAATTCTTGCTTCAACCTATGAGAGAAAACATATATCCTTTGTGTCTCTGGGCCTGACTTACTTCATTTAACCTGATTTATTTCCCCCAAGTCCTTGCTTCTTTGCAAGTCTGTCCCACAGTCTCCCATGAGTTTGCCATCAGTCTGGCCCTGGATAGAATTTCTTCCCATCTCTGTTATATGATGTAAATTGTCTCTCAAAATGGAAAGAAATAGGAAGAGACCTTTCCTCCTCTTTTGTTTAGTAAACAGATAACATCCCTTAAAAATTGCTTAAGTTTTCATATGAGCTGCAGGATTTCAAATTACATTCTTTTCATAGTACTTTGGAATATTTGTTTTGTAGGATCAATAACCAGGTTTGCAGGTGCAGCATTTACTCAAATGCCATGTGTATTTCTACTATAATAATATGGTGATAGTCTGTGCTGGACACGTTGTAATGCCATAAAATTACCACATAAGACTCTTAGCTCTCTTTCTTTAGCATGTCTGTTAACGTCTCTGAGCCCAACTTTCTTGTTCTCTAAAATAGGTAGTAGTACATACAAATTTCACTGTGAATTTTCAGTAAAATAAAATATATTATGTTAGACACTTTCTAAATATATTTCTTTCTTATTTTGATGGTTGGTACAAATACTAATGTTTCAAAGTATCCTCCTCCAGCCAATCACAGTACTAAGAATTTTTCATATATTCTCTCATCTAACTAACTGTATTTCTGTAAATAAAATGATAATAACAGCCCTTAAAATCCTAGGGCACTATTGTAACAACAAGATGGGCAGGACACTATGTTGAAAATGAACTTTACAACTTTGCTTGATAGGAAATGGACTCATTACCTTGCTCATGTAACTGTAATCCCTCTGTACAGTATCTTTACAATAAAAAATGTATATCAAAATATCTTAGGGAACTGCATTTGGAGAAATTAACCAATTTCAGTGGCTAAAAAGCCACCGAGCCTAACATTTTTCTTTCATATTGTAATATATGAAAAACTGCTCAAAAGTAGACAACATTCTACTTGTCAGATGTTGCATATTTTCTTTTTGAAAATTTATTTTATTAAAAAGATGCTGCACAGAAGGATTACAGTTACGTGAGTAAGGCAATGAATACATTTATTTTGTAATAATTTTTTATTGTGAAAATACTGTACAGAGGGGTTACAGTTACATGAGCAAGGTAAGGAGTACATTTCTTATCCAGCATTGTTACCTCCTCCTTTGTTTTTTCCCTACCATCCCTCCCCTCCCAGTTCCTCAACAACACGCCCCCTCCCAGCCCCCTGCCTAAATTATAAAGTTCGTTTTTCAACATAGTGTCTTATACATCTCATTGTTGCAATGGGTCAACCTGTATCCCTATTTAAACAATCTATTCCTTCCCTCCCCCACCTCACTCACTCCTCCCCTTTACCCCTCCACCCCCCCCACACAAGTTGTAAAGTTCATTTCCAATGTACTGTCTTGTAGGTATCTTGTTGTACTTATCATAATGATTATCACTAGTTATATTTTGTTTCTACAGAACTTTACAAGTGATTTCAGTCATAGCAATATCTTTCATTGTTAAGTGCCATGAATTGTGCTAGTGCCTTACATGTACTATCAGTTTTTTTAAAAATAAATTATAGACTAGGTGAGAGCCTTATCTTATAAAGGTAGAAACTGAGGCTGAAAAAGTGGTATACTCTGCCCTTGCCAAGGGGCCAGTACTTCTCAGGATTCAGGCTCAGTCTAAATTCTTCCTGAAGCTGACCCTCTTATACCTACATTGTCATTTTATATTAACCAACACAGTAAAACAAAGAAACAGATTACCTTCTTTCCCTATCTGACACTACATTTCAATGATCACATTGTAAAAGCATCAAATCTATTTTCTTTTCTTTCTTTTTTTTTTTTTTTTTGGTCGGTCATGGGCCCTCAACTCTGGGCCTGGGTTCTGTTCCTCAGCTCTTCAGCTCAAGGCTAGTGCTCTACCACTTGAGCCACAGCGCCACTTCCGGCTTTTTTTTTTCTGCTTATGTGGTGCTCAGGAATTGAACCCAGGGACTCATGCATGCAAGGCGAGCACTCTACCATTGAACCACCTTCCCAGCCCCTAAATCTATTTTCAATAGTACCACAAACAAGTTTCCCTAGAAGATCTGGCTTTTTTAATATGTTCTCTGGGTGCTTCAATACTTACTTTCTCTGTTTAGGTGAAACTGACCTAAAAATATGTAATTGATGAAATTCTTTAAAATTTTATTATAAATTGTTATCAAGAACCACTAATGATTTTTTAAATAGAGGAACTATGAGACAATATACATAATCATTTAGAACCATTTTTATTACACCTGTATCTCTTACAGTTTCATTCTTAATTCAAAATTATATGACTTTCCATAGGTAATTTTGACTTTTGGGGTAGTGGCTACTTTGGAAAAGACAAAGACCTGTGTTTTTTGAATTACAGCGAAGGGTCTACAAACTCATATTTGGTTATTTTCAGGCTTGTAAGCCAACATAACTAGGGAATGGAAATTACTATGTACCATCAAATTAGAGACTTCAAAATGGCATTATCTGACTGGTATTCCCAATTCAGTTTTTTTTTTAACAGAAGTTTATTGGAATCTATTAAACATCTATGCCTCAGGCTGGAAAGGTGGCTCAGTGGTAGAGTGCTTGCCTCACATGCATGAGGCCCTGGGTTTGATTCCTCAGCACCACATAAGCAGAAAAGCCAGAAGGGGCACTGTGGCTCAAGAGATAGAGTGCTAGCCTTGAGCTGAAGAGCTGACCCCTAGGCCCAGAGTTCAGGTCCTACAACCGACAAAAAAAAAATCTTTACCTTGTTATATTTTTGGAATCTGGAGTAAAAAATGAATAAAATAAAAGCCAAATCACTTACTTTGGCCACTACTTCTCAGAAACCTTACTAGGCTCCTGTGTATTGTGAAATTCCAGAAAGATAACTCCACAGGCAGCATTTCACCAAACGGCTAGAATATTTAACTTCTTGCCTAAAATAGAATCTTAGGGCAATTTTTTTTTTTTTTGGTCTGGTAGTGGGGCCTGAACTCTGGGCCTGGGCGCTGTCCCTCAGCTCTTCAGCTCAAGGCTAGCGCTCTACCACTTGAGCCACAGCGCCACTTCTGGTATTTTTCTTTTTGCTTATGTGGTGCTGAGGAATCGAACCCAGGGCCTCATGCATGCAAGGCAAGCGCTCTGCCACTGAGCCACCTTCCCAGCCCATAAAATAGAATCTTAGAAATGATGATTTGGGCAAGTGGACAGTTGAGGCCACTGATGTATGTTTTGGACCAGAATTACTCGGAGTAGACATTACTGTTTTTGGTGGGTCAATATGTATTTTCTATTAGTATTTTGGTCCACACTTAGAATAACATTGTATTTTTACATTGTGTTACTTCTTAAAAAGTTATTACCAGAAATTGTGTAGAAAATTTATAATTAGAACCCTTTATATATGTCTTGTAGAGTTATCAAGTTTTCACAAATTGCTATCATATCTTTTTTTAAAACTCAAATGTCCGATTAGAAACAAATTCAATATCTTTAACACTGTCCTATAATTCACTCCAATCTCTACTCAAGTGTTGTAGACACCAAAGCTCCTCAAATAAAATTTATTTGATGGTAATAATTTGGAACCTTAAAGAGTTCTCATGTGGATTATAAACTAAACTCCAAGCCTGGGTCTGTGTATCCTGATATACTTTCCTGCATCCAGGTTTATTTGAATGGAAAGTAATTCCCAGAAATGTTATTGAAACAAAGAACACAGAGAATGCCCTCTTGAATCCTACCTTATAAGACTGATTCTTTATGTGAAAGACAGAGCTTATTTTTAAGTAATCATTCATATTTTATAACATGAACCATTTCCTTGCAGTTGGAAAATGAGTTATATTGGAAGAATTGTGGCTTCTAGGTAGTAATAAATATGAATGTTTTATATGGTAGTTTTCTATTATTTCAGAACTTAGCAACTGACTTTGAGATTTCCTTTTTTTAGTAATATGAGTTACAAACTTTTATTATGAATATTACAATCTGTCACATCTTGGAAATAGACATTAATTAGATACAAGGATAGATGGAATACATGTATAGAAGTTGAAGTGTAGTAATACGTTTTATGAACATTGTGACACATGTGCATGAACTGTTCACTCTGTAAACACTGTGCTAGCCACTGAGAGATCTAGCAGAGACCATGCTCCATGCCTCAAAACACCAGGAGAGAAGGTTCTCCCTAATTCCTACCAAAGACTAACTAGTCTGATTTCCATATACCACATAATAATTGTCATCTATTACAGTAGATTACATCTACTACATCTATTTAAGCATAAAGGATAAATGATTTTTCACCATTTGAAAATAAAATGGAGATGGAATTCGTGAAGAACTACAGTTGATTTTCTTTAATTGAATTACCTCAGATCCCATATTGACTGCTCTACTTCACATTGGAAGGTTTGATATCAAAAATCCCTTAGGGAAAACATGGAAATGACTTAGTAGAAAATAACCTTAGTAGGGCTGGGAAGGTGGCTCAGTGGTAGAGTGCTTGCCTTGCATGCATGAGGCCCTGGGTTCGATTCCTCAGCACCACATAAGCAAAAAGAAAAATACCGGAAGTGGCGCTGTGGCTCAAGTGGTAGAGCGCTAGCCTTGAGCTGAAGAGCTGAGGGATAGTACCCAGGCCCAGACTTCAGGCCCCACGACCGGACCCCCAAAAAAAGAAAAAAAGAAGAAAAAACAAAATAACCTTAGTAGATAGACCACAGAAGCATTGAATCAGAAATCAAGTTTCATTCTTCTCTGCTGACTCATTTTTAATATATTACAACAGAAACATTACAAATAAGTTTTCTTAAAGTGTTATATAGAGTCTAAAGGGTTATTTTCTGTTCCTGTAGTTTAATTTACAGGTACTACTTTTTATTTGGTTATTTTGAGCCTTAAAAATCTATTGTTGAATGGGGCTTAGAATTCTGAATTAGAGCATAATACAATAAAATATGAAGCAGTCTAAATCATAATTAGTATTTTGTATAGGAAAAATAAGTTGATAAATTATATATAACAGAGGAGATAACAAGTAGGTCAGAAGTGGCAAATGACTACAAGTTGGGTTACCCAGGGCTCTGTTTTTCTAGACTTCATGTAGCCATCACCTTGGAAAAGGGCCAGGATATTGTTTCTTAATCTTGTTTTCCCATTGGAGGCTTGGATTAGAACAGATAATCTCTTAATCTGTTTTAGATCATTATCTCATTTTCTAAAATGGACTGAGTCCCATTCTAAGATTAAGCCATAAACTTTGTTCAATATGAAAGATCAAAAATGTGTTAAGATTAAGACATTTTTATTTAGTAATATGTATTCCCAAATAATGAGGTCCAACCACTCCTCAACATACCCTGTAAATTCAAAATAATTGCCTACAGTAGTTCTCCTTACAGGTACTAATCTGGGAATCATGGTTTAATCTATATTGTTTTATTTATTTGTTTGTTTGTTTGTTTGCTGGTGCTGGGGTCTGAACTGGGGCCTTGACACTATCTCTGAGCTTCTTTGTGCTCAAGGCTAGCAATCTACCACTTGAGATGCAGAGCCACTTCCAGTTTTGTGTGTGTGTGTGTTTTTCTGAGTAGTTATTAGAGATAAGAGTCTCACTGGGACTTTAGTGCCTGGGCTGGATTCGAACCATGATCCTCATATCTCAGCCTCCTAAGTAGCTAGGAGATGTGAGACACTACAGTAGCTACAGATGGGAGACACTGGCACCCGGCTTACTCTGCATTGTATATGAGCAACTTTATTGACCACTCCTTTCTTCCTGAAAGCCTTATTTTACTTTTGCTTCCAAAAAATAGCCTACTCTCCTTATTTTATCATTCCTTTAACTGCTTTAGACTTTACCTTTATCTTGTCTTTGGCTGCTCCTTTTTATTCCTGGTCCCCATATATATGAGAGTATCTCAAAACTTGATCTCAATATTCTATCATTTCTCCCTAATAAAACCCATGCATGCTGTTTTATTTCTTTGCCACCTAAAGACCATGGTTCACACATTTCATCTTCAGTTCTTCATGATGTTCAGACTCATCCAAATACCTATTGCTTCATATTCACTCTCTCCATAGGCACTTAAATCTTACTGTGTTTCAGCCAAACTGAGTTAGTTGTTCTTTCTTCAAATCTATTCCTGTTCCAGAGTCAACATCCACAGAATACAATAGTCAGCCCCCAGCTGTGCAAAGATAAATATTCCCCTTAGGAAGTTTCCTCTTTCACTGCACATTAGCCTGACTGTTAAAAAGTACTTTAGTCTTTGGAAGGCATCTGCTTATCACCATGTCTAAATACACTTCCATAGACAAACATACTCTTTTTCTTAGCTGAATGGCCATGTAGCCTACTAATTATTTTACAGTTTGAACATTCTTAGTCTGAAAGTCCAAAACCCAAATGTTCCAAAACTTTAGACTTTTGTACCACCACCATGACGCCACAAGTAGAACATATTTCAATCTTATTTGCCCTTTTCTGATGTGTACAATCAACACACAGGCACCCTAAAAGCTTATTATCTTCAAGCTCCTTCACATAGTAGATATGAAATATTTTAAAAATTGCTTTTATAGTTTGAGGTCTGATGTTGAAGACTTTGGAAACAAAGGACATTTTTCTTCATTTTTTTGATGACTCTTTATTCTTTACATTATGTATGGTGTATTCATGTGCATATCCATGGGAGGGTGGAAGGAGGGTACAGAATCTTAGGAAAAAAGGGTGAAAAGTGCACTGGACATTGATGAAAATTAACTATGCAACTCATGGGTGGAGTTGGGAGGGAGTAAATGGGAGAGAATGAGGGAACACATGACACTATGCAAAAGGAAATGTACTTATTACCTGGCCTCTGTAAATATAACCCCACAGTATATCAGCTATAAAGTAAATTAGAAAAATAATTGCATTTGGACTTGGAGTCCATCCCAAGTTATCTACATCCATATCTATATCTATATCTACGTCTAAATCTACCTATGCATACAATCCCCTCCTCCACCCCCAAATTCCAAACTTCAAAACAATTCTGGTTCTGAGAGTTTGGATTAGAAAAAACTCTATATTTGTATCTATTCATATCCTCCTGGAATTATCTATTTCCATACTGTAGTTGGAGTATTTCTCTACAAGTTCAAACATAATTATTTTCTCCCTTATATATAAAACTGTAACTGTTGAATATGTTTGAATGTTTCTTTGACTCAAGATGGCCTTCAAATGATCAAGTATTTCTTGGAAGATCTTGCCCTTCATAGCTCTGAGACCTCATTTTTTACTTCAAACTCTCTCCTTTTCTGAGCTTAAATCCTTGGGCGAGCTGAACTTCTTTCTAAGGGGACTTTTCCCATACTACCCTGCCCTTCATTCTCATCCCTAAGTTCCTTTCTCTGGGATCAACCCTCCTAGATCAACTTTCCCATTGATATGAACAGATCATTCCATGCCATGAGATAATACCTTGCACAAGGACTTACATTTTTTTAGGCATGATTCTGTGCATTCTCAACAAATATTTCTTTCTTTCTTTCTCTCTTTCTTTCTTTCTTTCTTTTTTTTTTGCCAGTCCTGGGGCCTGAACTCTGGGCCTGGGTGCTCTCTCTCAGTCCTTCAGCTCAAGGCTAGTGCTCTACCACTTGAGCCACAGCACCACTTCTGGCTTTTTCTGCTTAAGTGGTGCTGAGGAATCAAACCCAAGGCCTCATGCATGCAAGGCAAGCACTCTACCACTGAGCCACCTTCCCAGCCCCTCAGCAAATGTTTCTTGAGCAACTTCTTAAGGTACACTGCCAGGTGATAGGAAATGTTGCTGAGCAAATCAGATAAATAGCATGTCCCCAGAGAGTTGTTAAGGTAACAGAAATTAAAAATAAGGCAACATTCCAATAAAAATTTAAATGTAAGAACTGTTTTGGAAAAAAAAAACACTGAGTTCAATAAAAGGCAAGTTAGCTTTGTGAAAAGAGTTGTTTTAGAGTTAGAAAAGACCATTTTCAGAATGTACCCTTGACTTGAAAATAAGAGGGCAGAGGAGTTTATTGGAAGGAAAATCATTTGGGGCAGATGAATTGATAAGAACTTGAGGTAACAAAGTTTGTTTATATGTCCTCCTAGTCTACATGCTCCGAGAAAAGTACACTTCTTGCTTTCTCCAAAAATTCTATTTCCAGATTCTTGCTGGCATAAACTTATAGAAAACGATAAATACGCATAGCATAGCACACTTTATTTAATGGCTTTGTCCTAAACCAAATGCATAATTCAATTTTAAATGGAAGTATCATTTATTAATTAATAATTCAATAATACAATTACCAAGTTTTTGTTAAATTATACACACAGTTGCAGAATGTTTAATTTTACTTTAAAATATGTATTTGTAAATCTATCCATATCGTTACGCTTAGGCTATTTGAATGCAAATTTTTCAGGAAGGTTTTGAATTAAAAGTAAATCCCACAAAACACATCTTGGATTAGCATTATTTACTAAAAATATCTGCAAATAACAGCAATATAGTGATAGGATAAAATGCAATCTTTTGTTTGCTATTTTATTTTGAATTTGTCCTAGTGCTTCTCAGCAGCCAATATTAAACTTTCTTTTTAGCTTAAAATGTAATTTATATTTACTGTGGTATGAATATCCTAAAACAACTACACGTAACAAATTAGCAAAATATATGCTTTCATTTCATTTCAAATACATTCATAATTCAATTCACTACTCTAGATGGAAATTCAATTAAATTAGTAGCTTTTAAAGCCATTTTTATCAGAGCTCCATCTTTCTGATAACAATTCTCCTTCTACCTGAAGGGACACATACAAGGGACTAATTTGATATACTTTAAAACTGTATACTTTCATAAAGCATGACAAATTGAAATACTTGATCAAGTATTTTATTGGGACTAAAATATGCTAAATAGTGGGACAGTTATAGGATTATAAATAATACATAAAACTAAGTCTCTACATTGAAACTAAAATGGGAGATTGTCTAGATAATTTAAACAGTCTTGTTGACATTGTTTATATAGTAGTTCAAGGTAGTATTCAGGCAATTGGAGTTTCCTGGCTGGTTTGACAAAGATGACAAGAATTTTGCCTGGTGAATTGCTTATGATGCCATGAACATGTCTTATCATTCTTCTTTCCAAATTGTATTTCATTGTTGCAAAAACTTATCCCTTTAAAAGGTGCAAGGTAGAACAGTCAGTTACACCTAATTGTAGCTTGCTACCATATTACATTATACATTTAAACATGTCATTTTATAGCTGTTAAATTAAAACCTTTTCTTCCTTCAATTTCAATTCTGAGCTAATAACCTCTAGAAACATATCTGAACTCTAAAAACTGAGATTCTCTCTCTTTCTCATATGCATACACAGACGCACACACACACACAGACACACACACACACACACACACACACACACACAGAGTCTAACTCATTATTACCTAAAACAAATTGCTATAGGCTAGAAATACATACATTTTACTTACTCCTATGGTATTTCTGTTGTGTCCTTATAAAAATTGTTCTAAATAATAACCAATATTTAACTCATTGTTGTAAAATTAATCATATATTTAATTTGTCAGAAATATTTAAACTGAAATTTTCTTTTTTTGTACTTTTTTATTGTAAAAATACTGTACAGAGGGGTTACAGTTACATGAGCAAGGTAATGAGTACATTTCCTATTGAGCATTATTGCCTCCTTTCTTGTTTTCCCCCTACCATCCTTTCCCTCCCATCTCCACAACTAATCCCCTATTCTAGTTGAAATTGTAACATTTGTTTTCAACATAGTGTCTTGTACATCTCATGTTTCAATGGGTAAACCTGTGTCCCTATTTAAACATTTTGTTTTTTCCCTTCCCCTTTCCGAATTAGAGAAGTGTATATACAAAATGCAGGGCACCGACAGCCAATAGAGTGAAAACAGGGTTATAACATGGGAGAGGAAACACAACAAATCAAAGACAAATAGGATTGCAAGAAGCTGCAGAGCTTCTGCATGGCAAAGGACATAGCTAGCAAGATCACTAGAAAGCCTATGTATTGGGAGAAAATCTTCACTAGCCATACATCAGACAAGGGTCTCATATTTAAAATAAGCTGAAATTTTCTTGGTTTGTGTAAATGGAGTAGAACAAACTAACTAAATTACAGATCAGTAGAAGAAGCCTTTTCCACAACATCATGGTAAAAATCCATGGTGATGACAACTTTAGCTACCAGAAATCCATGATATGCCTTAGTATATCCATAGCACCTTTTAAAATACATATGTGATTTACATACAAGATTTTAATAACATTTTAATAACATATAGAGACCTTCTTTTTATTAATATTTTTATTGTAAAGATGCTGTAGGGAGGGGTAACAGTTACATGAGTAAGGTAATGAGTACATTTCTTGTTGAACATTGTTACCCCATCTTTGGTATTTCTCCCACTTTATCCCTTCCCTCCCTCACCGTCTTCATTCCCCCCAAAGTTCTAAAGTTCATTTCCAATATAGTGTCTTGTGGGTATCATTGTTGCAATGGCTCATCCTGTCTCCTGTCTCTGTCTCCTATATTTATCACTTAGATTTTGAAACCTTATTAAAGATTATTCAGGTGGCCAAAAATAATTAGTAGATATAATTTGTGAATTTGACAAAAATTATTTATTGATACCCTTCCGGAGTATTTTGATAAAAATATTTTCCCATTAAAAGTATAATGGCAAACCTTTCTAAACACACACACACACACACACACACACACACACACACACACACACACACACACACACACATACACACACACAAAACCATTTGGGAAGTCAGAATAGAAAGATTGGTTATAAAGATATCATAAGATATTTAAACTTCTTATTACAAAAAATTTCTAGGAAAGAGGCTCTGTAAACTTTAAAATAAAGAAAGATATGAGGTATTGCTGTTATTCAAGATCTGTATTGTCACGTATGATATATGGACACTTACAGTTAATAGTGTATGTCTCACATTGGTTTTATGTTTTCAAAGAGGACAGTCTTTATATAAAGAATTTTGGTCAATTATCTATGAAGACAAATACTGAATTAGTTTTGAAAAGCCTATGGGAATAAGAACACCTTAAAAAGTAAATTGTGAGCTAGAAATATCCTTTTTGTTTTTTATCACTAATTTTATAAGTGGAGATATATTAATGCTATTATATTTACTAGTTCTTTCAACTGATAGATAAACTAGGGCCAAGACAAGCATAATTCTGTTAAATAGAAACAGCTCATGGGCAAAGTTTTCAAGGTAGATTCAGAAGAAGGGAAGAAGAAAGGAAAAGGATAAAGTATTTGAAAAGCCTTTGCAACTCTAATCCCATAGTTTGCTGAAATTGTGAACTGGACTAATTGGAAATAAAGAGGACATTTTTGCATTTCATGTGTTTTGGGTTTTTGTCGTTTTGTCATTTTCATTTTTTTCTGTAGAAATAGTTAACATTTAATTGTTCCCAATTTTTTTCCTGTATGTGTTGTCAGAGACCACTCTATTTATTCCTTTTGTTCTGAGTGCATTTATCACTAAACTGTTTGAACTCTGAAATGCCTTAATGTTCCAAATAGCCATTATTGTCTGAGTACTGTCATTGCTACCCACACTAGACAATAATTTTCTTTATTGCCTAAAAGTAATTATCTTTTTTGTGTAAATAGTTTCTTAAAAATGTTAGCTAAGCCAGGCACCAGTGGCTCACACCTGTAAGCCTATCTACTCAGGAGGGTGAAATCTGAACAACATGGTTTAAAGCCAACCAGGGCAGAAAAGTCTGTGAGGCTCTGATCTCCCATTATCCAGTCAAAACCAAGAAGTGTAGTTGCTAACTCAATGTGGTAGAGCTAGCCTTGAGCAAAAGAGTGCAGGGAGAGCGCCCTGGCTTTGAATTCAAGCCCCACAGCCCAAGGGGAAAAAATTAGCCAAGTTTATTCTATCTAATCCAGAACTTTTCCCCCACTCCAATGAGAATCTTACCTCAACTTTAAAATAATATAGACTCCAGCACTTTCTAACTCATGATTACACATCAAGTAATGCTTTCCATCACTATGAGAAATAAAGAAATCTGCATGCAAAATCTGGTTTTAAGACATTAGAATTTCTTATTCCCGGGGGCGGGGGCGGAGGGAGTCTGGGAAGGGATGTGAAGGGTAAACAAAGGAGGAGGCTGCAATGCTTGATAAGAAATGTACTCATTATCTTGCCCATGTAATTGTAACCCCTCTGTACAGTATGTTCACAAAAAATAAAAATTAAAATTAAAAAAAAGAATTTCTTATTTCCAGTTTGGATAAAACAATATAAAGCAGGTTATCTTTAAACTTTTTAAAATAATTTATTTGAAAACATGGTCATGTTGTGATGAGATACTAGGACAATGTTTATAATTCTTTCCAAAATGTCCTGTTCATGTGAGATGTGGCATGAAGGAACACACCGATACACTGTCTCATAGCCTCAGACAACCTCACACAGAATGGAAACTCAATAATATTTCTACACTATTCAGAAAAGGAAGAGCCACAGTTCCTTTTAGCTGACTTTCGGAAATATTGTGCATTATGCTCCAGTCTTGAGACCTGATAGATGTGAATTAACAGACACTTAAATATGACAAGTATCAAAGGCCCCAAAGTGCTACACAATGCAATTCTAATCAACAGCAACAATTAACAGAAAGAGAAGGCAACAAAGAGCCAAACGAGAAGTCCTTGTGAGTATTCTGAGACTGGGGCAGCCGCAGAGGCCATTTATACCATCAAGCTGAAAGTCTCATTAAACCAGGGGGAGCCTACCCTGCATTCCTCCCTCTTCCTTCCTTCCTTCCTTCCTTCCTTCCTTCCTTCCTTCCTTCCTTCCTTCCTTCCTTCCTTTTCCTTCCTTCCTTTCTTTCTCTTCCTTCCTTCCTTTCTTTCGTTCTTTCTTTCTTCCTTCCTTCCTTTCTTTCTTTCTTTCTTTCTTTCTTTCTTTCTTTCTTTCTTTCTTCCTTCCTTCCTTCCTTCCTTCCTTCCTTCCTTCCTTCCTTTCTTTCTTTCTTTCTTTCTTTCTTTCTTTCTTTCTTTCTTTCTTTCTTTCTTTCTTTCTTTCTTTCTTTCTTTCTTTCCTGAAGATCTTGTATTCAACGACAGTGATTTTCTTCCAAGACATTTTACTTTGGTTTTTCCCTTTCAGTTTGCATCTCTAGATAGTTTGCCAGTCAATTCTGCAAAAATGAGAAAAAGCAGTTGTGTCACCCAATTGATTCATTGATTTTTAACATTGTTGATCTCAGGACCTTTCTTTCTAAATTGTAAATATAGACATTTTGTATGGGCCCAGAACATAGCTTACTTAAAACATAGGTATACGACTTTGTTTGGGATCTGACTAGCAATATCATTGTCAAGTTGAGAAGAGAAAAAAAGAAAAAACACATATGTCATATATATGACTGACACATGATAGTTGATAAAAATCAGACTTTGAAATGGCCCTGGTAGATTGTAAGGGTAAGTGTGGGGTTAAAGAAAATATGAGCACAAATTCCAACCAAAAAAGATTTAATGCTAAAACTAAGGTTAGATGAAGAATAAGGACTTAATGATATTCATGTTAGGATAACATATACCTTGAAGCATATTCACCTCTAGGATCCTCATAGAGAGGACAAAGGAGAATCCTGAGGTCTTTAGAATGACTTTAGAGAGACTTGTAAGAATATAATATGTAAAAATGTAATAGAAAACAAAATAGGCTTCTACATTTTTAATATCTTCACTCTAATTATTTTATGTGAATGCTCCGCTTACCTGTATCAACAGGAGAAACATCATCATTTATCCATTTTTATGTCTGTATCAAGTATATGAAGTGTTGGTGTCTTTCCCAAGGTATAAAGACTGTCAAATCCAATGGCAAGAACTGAGTCTCAGGAATCCATGATGCATTCTCTCAAGCAGCTCTTTGACCCATGGTGATAGCCAGAGAAATATAGGGCAGTTTGCAGGGCAATGGTTCTCTCTAAACAGAAGTTAGGACAGATTAGAACATCTTTTAGGAACAACTGCCAACAGAATGGTGAAGGAGGAAGTTAAACATGGAGTTGACCTTCTGCGAGTCTCATCTTGACTTGCTCAACAGAGGGTTTGATACCTCAGGCTGAACTACTGAACTTTTATATCCTTCACTACAGTCAGTCCTTTGCTGTGAGCCAACTTCTTGGTCTAGGAGATTTCTTCTGAAAAAGGAAGTTCTCCTAAAACTAGGGGTATCTAAGCTTGATCAGCCAACACTTACACAGGTGAAGAGTCAGAGACTGTCAGTGCTCATGAGTGTAGACTGGAAGTATGGAAGACAGTAAAGGAAATTGGGAAAGACTGAAAAAAAGTAGAGTGATCATATGTGAAAAATATTTTAATACAACTTGATTTTGTTCTTGAAAAAGAAAGGATGCTCTACTACCACCGTTAAGATATCTCCAAATGAAACTGAATCTTTGAAGTCACTTAATCTCTACTGTGTATGGCCAGGGAAGGGTGGTAAATACAGTGATAAGAAAGATATATAACACAGGAAATCTCACTGTAGAGACTGAAGCAAATAAATGATGATACAGGATCAGAAATACGATAATAAAAGAGTTGGAAGAAGAATAAAGAAGGAAGCAGTTAAATCTGTTGCGTGAAGGAAAAGATTTGGAAATTTTCCTAGAAGAGGTGAATTCTGGACTTAGATTTGAATAACAAATAGACATATTTCTGTTGGTAGACTGTAAAGATCAGGCAGGGAAAGGAAGAGCAAGTATTCCATGTAAAAAAGTAGTAACCCAGAGATGAAGACTGAGGTACATTGAGGGAAATAGGAAGAATTAAATAATGCTAAACTTGAAGTTGGGGGTGGCAGGAAATGTTAAACTTAAAGTTGTGAGTGCCAGGAAATAGAGAATGAATAGCAAAAGCTTCAATATATATCAAACATTTATGATATAATATAGACCCAAGGGGTATTGTCACATAAAATAGATCACCTCCACTTTATAGATAATAAAGTTAAAACAGCAGCTGCAACCCACCCAGGGTCACAGACATTGATGAGCCAAGAGTCAACGCAAACCATTTGAATTTAAAACTTCTACCCTCTGTTTTACCTGGACTCTGAATTACAAGAGACCTCCACTGTCTTGCCTGAGAGCTTTCTTTGTGCCTGAGAATCATGGAAAGCTAGTTAAACCACAGAGTGCTAGGCCTACTCCCAGATTTTTTATTCTTCTGCTGGTCTGGGTTTGGGCCCAAGAATTTGTTTTTCTACCAGTTCCCCAGTTTCTGTAGCTGCTGGTGCTGGTCCTCAGATCATGCCTCTGAGGGTGATTCTGTGGGAATAAATACGGGACAGTGCCAAGCCATGACAGACATAAAGTAATGTATCCTTAAAGAAAGTCATGGGAAGAACTATACTATCCAAAGGCAGATGCTGCTAACTCTGAGACAGGTGATAAAATGAAGGCATTAAGAGCCAGTGTTACAAGGTCTGGTGTTCCACCACTTAAGTAGGCTTTTAACACAATGCTAAACAGTATTCCTTTTGTTTAAGCTGAGGTTAATACAGAATGCACTGTTTATACGTTCTTTGTAAGAATCAAATTGGCTAAGCCTTTAAAAATTAGCATAATGCTTAGCATGTGGAAGTATTTAACAAATATTAGTTATTGTGTTATTCCGTTTCTCATTGCTGAGACAATATACCCAAGAAAAACAACTTACAGGGGAAATATTTATGTTGGCTGAGTTTCAGAAGTTGAAATTCATGCTGGCCAGCTCCACTGTTTCTGGGTCTCAGGTAATCCAGACCAAAGTTGTTCCTATCATCCAGAAATCGTGGAAAGAGGGAGAGGTAAAGTCTAGGGACAAAGCATACCCTTCAAAAGCATTCCTCAAGGGACTTTCTTCCTCCAATAAGTAACAGCCTTTCAGCTATAAATTCATAAATTGATGAATGCACTGGTGAGATGAATATCCTTAGGATCCAATTGGGTCTCAGTAGCTCCACGAGCTGGGACCAAGCCTTCAACACATAAGCCTTTGGAGATGGACCACTTCATATCCAAGCCATAATAGTTATTAACATAGGAGAAAGAGGAGGGTGCTAGAACACCAGGAACTTTCCACTTCAATCTCAGTGAACTGGATTTCTTAGTTTTCTCTTTCTACACCACATAGGTTTATGCTTTCTAGGCTCTTGTTTCTATCACGTCATATATTTCATCCCACATTCTATCCATTCTAATTCCTGCTCAGTATAATTCAAGCACGTATATGGGAAAGAAAGGAGGAATATAAAAGGGGAAACCAAAGCTCAAACACTTTCCCAGAAAAACAAGTTCAATTTTAAAGACCAATTTGGAGTGTGTGTGCATGTGTGTGTGTGTGTGCGTGTGCGTGTGTGTGTGTGCGTGTGTGGTGTATATGTGTGTACCAAGACTCGAGTTTGAACTCAGGGTCTGGGCACTGTCCCTGGCCTTTGTTCCTCCAAGCTAGTGCTCTCCCACTTGAACCATAGCTCCAGATCCGGATTATCTTTTAGGGGATAGAGTTGGAAATTAATCAGGGATCCGAATGTCATGGACTTTCCTGTCCAGCCTGGCTTCAAACCTCTGTCCTCAGACCTCATCCTCCTGAGTAGCTAGGATTATAAGTGTGAGGTGCCAGTATCTGAAGTGCCCCATTATATTTTATGCTAACTGTAGAAAGCTCTCTTCTTATTGCCATCCTACCATCCCATTTGTCATCCTTTTTGGTTTGTAAGCAAAGTAAATCTTATACAGATTTAAAATCTAACATCTCATATTTTTTTCACTTAAGTTGTCTCTCAAGAATCTATATGTATGAAATATAATAAATGTGTTTTTAAATGAGGTAGATAAGACACACATTAGATTGCTTAAGGACAATACCTAAATGCTTGAAATGGTCACATAATGTATCAAGAGCTAGTCTTATTTTGTGTAATCCAAGAATGGTGGATAACCACTATTGAATAAGAATTGATTTCCATGATTGTTGTTGTTGTTGTTGTTAGTGTGGTTTGGTTGTTATTTTCCAGTCCTAAGGGCTTGAACTCAAGGCCTAGAACTGTCCCTGAGCTCCTTTGTGCTCAAGGCTAATGCTCTACCACTTGAGCCATGCACCACTTCTGGCCTTTTCTGAGTAGTTTATTGGAGATAAGAGGCTCATAGACTTGCCTGCCTGGGATAGCCTAGAACTCTGATCCTCAGATCTCAGCCTCCGGAGTAGGTAGGATTCAGATGTGAGCCACCGGAGCTCAGCTTTCATGATGATTTAAGATTTAGAGAGAGAAAAAGAAAAGGTGGTGGATGTAATATCTTTTTTTTTTTTTTAACTGTATTTTTTTTTGTCTTTTCTTTTTTGGTACTGGGGATCGAACCCAGGACGTTGCACTTGCTAGGCAAGCGCTTTGCCACTGAGCTACATCCCAGCCCATTGGATGTAATATCTTTTAATCATTGGAGAATTAAGGATATACACTAAGGCTTTTTGAAAAAACAATAATCATTTAAGAATTTACCAGTAGATAATTAAGTATATAGAATATGAATAGTATAATTTGTTCCTGTTTTCAAGATTTGCTAGATTTGACTATTTCTTCTTTTATGACGAGGATTTGTATTTTTTGACTTTGTGATCATCTACATTAAAAATTCCATAATCGTGCCTCATGAATTTTGCATTTCTACAAGTGAAATTTTAAGTGCAATCAATGATTTCAAATGTGTACTCCTAATATAATGTCCACAGGACACCCATCTGTGATGCCAATTTATTCAGTAGCAGATGTGTTTACATCTTGGTGCCTGCTACCGTATAAAGCACAAAAAATATTGATAATTTTCAAACTCTCATTGCATTTGTAATGGTTCAATAATCCACTTGCAATAATTCCAAGCAATCTGATAATAATGTAAGATTTTTCAGACACATTTTGAAAGGATTAGCTCAAAAGAGAGGTTAGGAGTTTGAACAGTCACTCACATATAGAAAATCTTTGTGGAAATATCTCAAGTACAAGATTAAGCCAAACTGAAGGAGACTTAAAGCTTCAAACAGTGGCTAGTTGTGTCAACATAATGAATTCCTCCCCTTCCTCACCCCCTCCAGGAATGAGTTTTTGACAAAGCAAATATGATTGCGTAGTTGCTATTCCTATCAAGTCAGCATGTGATGAATAAATCAATCTCTACCCTAAAATGCATCTAAGTTTTTTAGGAAATGCCAGAGTCAGAAATCACTAAATGAAAATCCCTTCACATTTTCTCATCCACTTGTGGATGAGAAAGTTTAATTGCAACTTTTAAAATACTGTTCTCCGGATATTAGTATTGCTTGTCAGTATTTTTTTTTTTTTTTTGACATTTTGGCAATGGGAAGGTATTTTTGTATGGGAAATAAAACTATGGGATGACAAATGAAAATAACCCCAGTGGAATCAGCATGTATATATTTTCTGAGTCATCGTACCCTTTACAGGTTTAAGCGAGTTTTACTCATCTTTGTGGGCGAAGCACAATACACAGTGCTTGTAACATCTACAGTTTTGAAGTCAGCAGCTGGGAATAAAGGAATGACTCAATACCAACATGTGTGCCTCAGACATCTTGACAGCATAAACAACAGGGAACAAGATTTTTCTGCTAGATGTTTGAAGATCATTCTACATTCCTTTGCTGATCATTTTCTTGAAAATAATTCCTTATTTCAGAATACCTTAGAAACCCCCTTAGTTCGTGATTTAACTAGTGCCACTTCATTGTTGTTGAGTCAAATATTTTCTTTTCCTCTTGGAGAGAAATACTAAAGTTGCTTGTCTTCAGAACTTTATATTTCAGTGTGTCTGTTTTGGGCATAATTTAGAGTACAAAAGTGCTTCATTAGCATTCTTTGTTTTTTCAATAAGCATTTATTGAACCCAATTATCCAGAAACATTATACTAGATGTTATGCAAATTCACAAATTAGTAAGACAAGATTCTTGGTCTTAAAAGATTTATAGTTTAACAGGTAAGGGAGGTAACAGATATATGCCCTTATAAAGCAAGACAAAGATAATTTTCTAGAATTAATACAATTTCATTATTGGAGTAATTATTCCCATTTAATTCATTTGTTATCTTCTTTTGTGAAAACATTTAATAAGCTCTTGTTTATTTTTAAATGATTTTTAACTTTTTTTAAAGAAAGCATAGTTTGCAGATGGCCATTCCTAACCTTCTTCAACTACAGCCTATCGTATTGTTTTCTGAAAATCTCCCTCACATAAGATTCGGTCAATTTTTTCTTTTGAGCATTTTTCTGAATTTTGTTCTTCTTTTTACATTATTCTATTCATTAAGTGAATAGTAGTCTATAAAAAAGTGATCTCTCATGTAATTGCTTATATGCTCTTCTACACTAAAAAAAGAGAAAAGCTTATAGTTTACAGATCGAATGAGTTTTAGAAATGCACGTTGCCACATCAAATTAGTAATTTTATAGACCTTCAAAATAAAATTTTATTAAACCATTTCATAGTCCTCTAATGGAAGGATACCAATTTAAATAAGGCTGACCATCACATCTGTTTGTACAAAGTCATTAGGGCAGCTGTGTCTGAAAATGACTATTATTTAGTGGTTATTTTGTTCCTTTTTGCATTGTAATGGAACTATTTAATCCCACACTTTAATGACTAATCTTTGGGGTATATACTGATTTCCATTTTGTCAAAATTAGCTTTGCCAAAAACAAAGCACAAACTTTTTTAGAAACTAAAACTAGTTGTTTTCCTTTGTTCTACCCTTTGCAGCTGCACTATCCTACTAACTAACTGGGATTTTTACAATTTTCAAAAATATGTACATGAAACTTTCAGAATTGCCCCAGAAGGCTTACACTTATCTGCTAATCCATGTTTGAAGAAAGTTGTCTACAAGGTCATCAGTGATGACCTTAGCTAGCATAGACTGGAATGCAGGCAAAAGTTGCTGAAAGGAGTACTCTGAGAACTAGTCCTAGGGTATTTCATGTCCGGTGTTTACCTTGAATTCCCATAAGATGGAGTTGAGTTTCTTACTCTTAAATCCTCAGTTGAAGCAAAAGTCTGATCAGGTATCTGGGACTCTTCTAAGGAAGGGACTAGTCTGATACTCAGCATTAGGCTAACTTCACAAGAGATATACTATGCATATAGACTACTCATACTCATTTAAAGAAGTACTATTGTAGTGTTTTACAAAGTCTTTTGACTTGTGACAGAAACCTCAAGTATCTTCTAAAAACTTTTATTATGGTAAAAGTATTGATTTACATAAATTAATTCACAGAAAATCCAGTAAAACAGATATTCCTTTTTTTTATTGTGAAAATACCACACAGAGTGGTTACAATTACATGAGCAAGGTCATGAGTACATTTCTCATCAAGCATTGTTGCCTCCTCTTTTGTTTCTTATACATAATCTATTCTTTAGAACCCATGGAATGAACTTCCAAAATTTTTGGTAAATGAATCCCAAAACATGGAGGGTGTATTGCAGTCAATCTTGTAAATCTTTTCTTTTGCTTCCCACAAAACCACCCTATTCTTACCTGAAGTCAAGGTAGTCTTTATTATTCCAAATTTGAACATGATTGTTAATCTATTCACACAGATGGGTTTCCTCAACTAAATGGAAGCCAGTCTTCATTTGCATTTCAATGCTACTTATTTCACAATGTGAATTTTATATATTACATTGAGGATAACTAGAGAATAAAAATGAGAAGTTGGTGTTTGGGGGTGCAAGTCACGGGCTCCAACTCAACAAAGCTAAGTTTTTCTCTTGATAGAAATCAATTCCTGTGCTGTAGTCTGTGGTTAAAAATGGTTTTTGATGTTGTTCCGAGTTGGCCCTTAGGGTTTTGCAAGTAGGTGTCATTGTGTGTGAGTCTCCTACTGCGAAAATCAACTTGCATTTGAATGTGCATCTTGACCCATAAATGTCACTGCGGTCCACTGAGCATCTGACTTCAACATTTCCTGTTGTAAAATGGACAATGGGAAACAATATATATATTTGTTCCCCTTACAAAGAAGGCCTGTGCCTGTGACAGTATGTGTCTATGTCCCCGTGTGTGTGTGCAGCAGGGAGAGGAGACCCTGCATCACACAGGGCTTAAGTGCCTGTCTCCCATCTATTGAGCAAGATGACACAAGGCAACAAAGTTTCAGAACAGCTTTTTGGATAAAGGATAAAAAGGCAGATTACCCTTTCTGTTTCCAAGTCACTTCACCCATTCACCGGGTTGCATTTATCGTGGTTATCCTTCATCTGTAGTTTAACAATTTGCCTCAAAGTGAGGAGATACCAAAGTCTCTCTTCCTGTTCACTTCACTGCTTTCTCTTCCCATCTGCTTGCTGCACATAAAGCTCCTATGTCTTGAGTCCACACTGTTTGTGGAAGTCATACTATAATAGGGATGGCTTGAGGAGTAAATGAATGAAAAAGAGCAGAAATAAACACTGCAGCTGATAATCCTTCTCCATGTGAGCCATTGGTACTTATTTTGAGGATCTAACTGCCAGTCATGTATTGTAAAGAATCTCAGGATTCTATATGAGCATCTTGGATAAGAGGGGGAAAAAAATCTGATATTTAGAATTTAATTTGAAATCTAGTACAAGTGTAGGACCCAACTGGAGCTTTTCCCAGGAACACCCATAATTGTCAAGACCTTTTTTCTTCCCGATTCTTTAGCTCAAAAGGGGAGTCAGTATTTAATGAGAAGAGCCTCTGTAGCTGTACATTGGGGAAGTTCTGTCCTTATACCTGTTTCCCTTGACAAGATTTTTTTTCCAGTCCTGGGGCTTGAACACAGGGCCTGGGCACTGTCCCTGAGCTTCTTTTGCTCAAGGCTAGTGCTCTATCATGAGAGCCACAGAGCCACTTCCGTCTTTTTCTGCTTAGGGGGTCTTTAGCGGTCGAACCCAGCGCCTCATGTATGCTAGGCAAGCACTGTACCACTAAGCCACATTCCCATCCAGGATTTTTGTTTTTGTTTTTCACTCTGGTAAGGAAAGGTAGGGAGAATACCTGGACTTGAAGCGGCCCTGAGATGGGCGAGTTGAAACTTGTGTCTAACCCAGTTTGGGAACCATTTTTCTCTACTGTATATAGGAATTGGTTCTCCTTTTACACATTCTGTCAAAGTGTCACTAGATAAAAGGTGTCGGACAGGAAGACACATAAAATTACACAGAGATTAGCAAACAGAAGTTTCAATGGGCCAAAAACGTCCTTTCCTCCTTACAGCTGGCTCGCTCTCATTGAGGGGGATTAAGGATCCTTGCCACAACACTAAGGTAAACGTGCTTGCGTGGTAAGCATATGCATGTAGGTACATAAAATGGTAACTTGATGTAGAATCTATTAGTAAGAGAAGGGAGTAGGGTTGTATGTGAGTGGAGAGGTGGTCAGGGAGAATCTGGTTCAATTGTTTTCATAAAGACTGCCACGCGTATTAAAAGTGTCAATCTGAGATAAAATGTGATTCCCAGGCAACCAAAATGGCAACAGACTCTTGTTGATAGGGTTCATTAAAGTAGTTTGAAACATCTGCTTTTCCTTGCACAAAGGATTAAAATTCAGGGACTGATGAGATACTCATTCGAAGTGAGGGCAAGCCTGTGAGTATTCAAGAATCAGCAGGAAAGGACAAGAATGAATGCATGCAATAGGAGCATATGCACACACACACACACACACACACAATTGTGTTGTGTTTTTTTTTTTCCTAGAAAGCATTAGACATCAAGTTGTTTGGTGATCATAAATTACTCAATGGCCATTTACTATAAACATCTCTATGATTGTGTAGTATCACAACCAATAATCCTTGTCGCTGTCATCTTATAGCAAAGGCCATTCATTTCTGGAAGAAAACCCTGGAATATATATCTGAGGTGGATGAGGATTTTTTTTAATGGGAGTATAAGCCTTTAAATAAATAATTGTCTTTTCTGAGCACATTTAAAAAAACATATGCATAAAAAATCATACTGAAAAAATTTATACTCAACGAAATTGTGACACTTACTCATCTAAAAAGCTTTGCTCATTCAAACCACAGAGATTAATCACAGAAGGGAGATAAAAAAAATCCCTGAAAGAGAAGGGAAATAATTTAGCAGTAAATCATAGAGCAGGACCAACATGAATCACAGAAAAAGGTACCAGGTCTATGATTTAGGTGACATATAAAAAATAGCCCTTCGTGGATTGACAGTTATAGGTATAAATGATAAAATTATTCAGCAGTGGTATGTTCTCTTCTTGCCATTTGTCATTTTGCATCTGATTACTTCTAAGAATTTAATTAAAGGGGCAACAGAACCATATAGACCTTTGTGGCTTTAACAGTCAGATATGTTCTTAAGCCATTTTTAAAGAAAAATTATATGACTGTTCTGTCCTTTTGCTTGCGTTTTACAAAATGTTTTTTGCATTTTCATTCAAGTTATTTTTATTCTCTCTAACACTTTAAGCTTGCAAAGCATTTAATAAGAAAACATTAAGAATCACAAGCAGAACCAGCTTTTGTGGCTATTAACAGAAAAATTATTTTAATTTAAAAGCACACTCAGAGACAATGAATAAAACAGCTGCCAAACTGATTTTGCTTCTTTAAAACCTGATAAACAGATTTTATCTCTGAACTAAAATGAAAGATCATAGTATGTTTCTTCTTCAATTCATTCAAATGTTTATGGGCTTATGAAGGAAGGTACATATTTGGCTAGATAGACACACACATACACAAGATCTTACATTTCATATCAGCATTATTTTTCTATAGAACAGTTATAAATCAGAACATAGAGTTTAATGTAGAAAGTTAAAAACTTCTTGTATAAGAGAATATGAAATTCAGTTTTAGTTCATTTTCAACATAGTGTCTTGTACATCTTATTGTTACAATGGGTCAACCTGTATCCTTATTTAAGCATTTTATTATTTCCCTTGCCCTCCCCAAATTAGAAAAATGTATATACAAAATCCAGGGCACCAGAATCAAATACAGTGAAAACAGGGGTTATACCATGGAGGAAGAATATACAAAAAATAATAATAATCACATAGTACATTATAAATACGTTAAAAATAGAAAAAAAGAAAAAAAACCACTTGGGGTTCATTTCACTTAACATCATCTCCTATGGTCATTTGTACAAAGCTTTTGATCTTTTCTGCTTGTTCTAGACATATACTAGTTATTGCAAAAAGGGAAACCATAATACTTATGTTTCTTTGGGCCTGGCTTACTTCACTTCTATGCTGAAAACAAACTTTACAACTTCGGGGGAGGGGTAGAGTTGGGGAAGTGGGGTGGGCAGGGATAGTAAGGGGAAACAAAGGAGAGGGCAACAATGCTTGATAAGGAATGTACTCATTACCTTGCTCGTGTAATTGTAACCCCTCTGTATGATATTTTCACAATAAAAAACTCACTATTAAAAAAAGAGGATTTTCTTTTCTTGGCTTATATATTAATGGTATAATGAATATGTTTTATACAAATACATCATCAGTAAGTTCTTCATAATCAAAACTCTTGTAAGGAAAATATTTCAAACCATTTATACAATGTGGCCAACAAGCACATTCTTAAAAATGTACTTGCCTGTATAATTTTATTTGCAATTAAGAACAATTAAAACTAAAAATCAATTCACATTTACTTTATAAAGTTTTGCTTCTTAACAACTTCAGTATTTTAACTGACTAAATTAAGGCTTTTCTGTGTTTCTCCCGCCATCTCCCAGAACAGAAATTAAATCAGTTTTAATTTATTTTATTTGCTAACACTGTGGATATAATTATTGCTGCGGAGTCTTTTTAATTGTTTTCAACTAGGTACTTGTCTTTAAGTTGCAATAGACTTCTAATTCCACATTGTTGATATTCCCTGGTTAATTCTGACAAAGCATCATAAATCCAGGTATTTAGGTTTATTGAATTTTGAAATGAGGTGATTAGTTGGTACATGGATGAATGAATTGATGCAAAGCAAAATGAATTTTATGATTTACCATGGTTTACAAGTTCCCTTGGAACCATTAAGTGCAAATTGTAAAATGTATTAAGAGGTAAGATATCGTGTTTATAATCAACTTGGCAAATTTTGCTCCAGTAAAGATATTCAAGCATTCTGCAAAAGAGTCACTGTTGAATAAGTATTTGGCATACACAATTAATTTTCACTGTGTTGTCTTACATTATCATTTGTAAGTCGGAAAGGGTAATGTAGAATATGTCAGAGGCTTTGCAATCAATGTGATGTTCTGTGTGTGTGGTGTCTTAGGGGTTTAGCTTGTACTCTAATGTTCAATATAATTACCACTTTGAAGTACTATTCAGATGCCTGTGACCAAGCATTTCACTTTAAAATAAACATTCCTCATGTATTTGCTCAGAGAAGGAGACCACAAATACATGGGCTTTATGAGTCCAGTACATGTAACTCATATACTTAGCTTGATATTTCATTGTCAGTAAAACCTTATATTCTGGGGTCCAGAGACAATAGTTAATGTAGATGGGAAGTATTAGCATGCTCCTAGGAAAGATGGGATCTAGCTGCAAAAAGTATTGCTGTAGATATGGAATGATAGGAGGGACACCAGAAGTTCTTTGCTGCTACTGAAGTTCTATTATTATTAAAATGATTCTCTCACTTAGTAATACTTGCCCAAGGGAAACTGGCAGTCCTCCACAGCTAGCTGGATTCAGGTATGACTGAGACATGTCACCTTTATCCGAGACTTTGGAGAGGAAAGGACATGAAGACTGCACTAGGAACACAGTTTTAGCATGGCACTGTGGTGAGTATTCTGGACATCTAGTCAACCCTTCTGAAGGCTACAGGAGAGACAGATACAAAGAGAGTAGTCTGCTTGCCCTTGTTCCAGTGCCAGCCAGGCAGTATTGCTGCAAAGATGATAAGCAACACATCAAAAACACCTAATGCTTCCATTCTTCCTTTTATTATCCTTGTACTCAGTTCTTCGTGTTCTGAAATATTCAGCAATTACAGCTATTTTCATCAGGTGTGATCTATAAACACATGAAAAATAAAACACTCTAAGAGTGAAATGTGCATTTAAAATATTCCCTTGTAGTTGGATTGAGTTGTGTCTATTGGGTTAAAATAAAAACCCGAATACTCATTTCCCTATAACTTGTCTTAGAAACTTTACAAACCTTCAAAGGTGACCTTTCAGTCTTATTGTGTATAATTAGATCCATCACTGATAATTCTGTTTTTTTTTTTAATGTGGGCTAATTACCACTGACATCCCATTCCTTAGACACTCAGGAGAGAAGGACCAGAGTAGAGTGCTTGTTGCATTCTCAATCTACCCGACTGAAACCTGTAGCCATCCAGGAAGCCTACAATTTAGTACTCTCCTGACTTTGACTTTAGAAAAGAAGTGGGGAAGATTTATTTTTGTTCTTAGAGAAATAAAAGAACCTTCAGGAGTCTCCTTTTGAAGTTCCAGAAGCTCAAAGCTTGTGAACATACATGGACCAGAGATAATAAAGTTACCTTTTATATATCAAAGCCAATAGAGATTTTTTGTTGACTAATTAGGTCTTTATTATTTTATTTTAGTGAATTACAAACCAGTTTTACTTAGGTGTTTTTAATACATCCATAATGGGTATTGTATTTTTCCACTTTTCTTAGAATGTGATAGTACTCTGGATAATCAGAGTAGTTTAAAAACAAGCAAACAAAAAAACCTACCAACAGTGTGGTGGGGCCTGACTGTAATGTTATACTCTGGGAGCAGAGATCAGGAAGATCTTGGTTCCAGGCCAGCCCAACCAAAATGTTAGAAGGTCTCTGTTTTCAAAATGACTATATTGAGAGTTAGCACTGAGAGGTGTTTCGTAGTTCCTGCTACTTTATACACCTTCTTAGAAGGGCTGTGCCAACTGTATTCTTCCTATGATTCTTGGATTCTCTGTTTGGGGGCCATTTCTTGGCTTTTATCATGCTCTTGTTTGTTTTCTATGTGTAGGTCTGGTTTGGTGGAGATATATTGTTTCAATTTTTCTTTGCTGTGGAAGGTTTTTATTTGTCCCCCTATTATGGAGAGTTTAGCTACGTACTTGGTTGATAGTTGTTTGTCTTTAGGGCATGGCATACATCATTCCAGGCTTTTCTTGATTTCATGGTCTCTGCTGAGAAATCTGTAGTTTTTCTGATTGGTTTTCCTTTATAGGTGATTGGTCTTTTCTTCCTGACAGCTTTAAGGATCCTTTCCTTGGTCTTTATTGATCCTGTGTGGATTACAATGTGATGGTGGGATGTCCTGTTCTGGTCTGGTCTATTTGGGGTTCTAAAGGCTTCTTGTATTTGAATGGGCCTTGTTACTGTTGTTTTTAATGTACTAAGTGGTTTTTTTGTTTCTTTCGTATGTTCTTCCCTCTATGGTATAGCCCCTGTTGTCACTGTATTTGATTCTGGTACCCTGCATCTTGTATATACATTTTTCTAATTTGGTGAGGGGGAGGGAAATAACAAAATGTTGAAACAAGGATACAGGTTGACCTATTGTAACAACAAGACATACAAAACAGTATGTTTAAAATGAACTTTACAACTTTGGGGGTGGGAGGAGGGAAGAGTTGGGGAAGTGGAAAGGGAAAGGAAAGTAGGGGGAAAACAAAGGCGGTAGTAACAATGTTCTATAGGAAATGTACTCATTACCTTAATCATGTAACTGTAACCCCTCTGTATAGTATCATTACAATAAAAATATTTTTAAAAGGCACAGGGAATAGTGGAAAGATTTAAATTTGTTTTTCTTTCCTTATAATAAATATGCGTTGTTTCTGCACAAAAATAACTATAGATAGATGTCAGTAGCTTACACTTGTCATTCTAACTACTCAAGAGGCTGAGATACTAAGGATCTTTGTTCAAAGCTAGCCTGAGCAGAAAAGTCAAGGAGATTCTATTTTAAAAATATCTAGCACAGAGCAATTCTGGAGGTATGGCTCAGGTGTTAGAGCATCAGTTGGGCAAGGAAGTTGAGTGAACATGAGGGTCCTGAGTTCAAACTCCAGTACTGTCAAAGTGCCACAAACAAAACAACAAAACCAAGACAGTTATGTGAGACTGCAGTCTGAGACTGGCCCTGGACCAAAAGAGTATCTATCCCCCCCACCAAAAAAATAAAGAAACCAAAAAAATATTCTGGAAGCATAATTCAAGTGGAATAGCATCTGTTTAACAATTTCAAGAAAACCCAGTAGCAGTGAGAATAAAAGAACATAAAGTCTGTATTCAGTGTCTAAGCATCTAGGATAAATTTCTTAATCCTACTGAACTTTCGCTTCTTTTTCTAAAAAAATAGAGATAACCTTAACATGTCACAGCATTGTGTAGAGTATTACATGAGATTTTCAACTATGTCAGTTCCTTAACACAATACATGGTAAGTAAGCTTTCTGTAGTGAACAGTTATTACTTTGGAGAAGATAAAGAAAAATGGAAAGAAGTTCGTTTCTGAGATATATGTATCAGAACAAACTGTGACTCATCTTCAGGATTGCTCCTATCCTAAAATCACATTGGCTCCTTCAATTCTCCCTGCCAAGTATCACATTCAATTCTTAAAACAAAAAACAAAAACCTGTATTCAAGTATACAACAATGTACAACACAAATGTTCACTGAGCGTTTATCTACTCATCTTCCTAGCCTTGAGAATACAAGGATAAAAGAAGACAGAATCATTTTCAGGAAAAAACTGGCTGTAGACATTCAGAGGCAGATCAATGATCAAGATACACTTTCAAAATTAAAGAAAATTCAGAGTTGGCTCAGCTCACCTGCATGAGAAGGCCAGAGTAGGCAGTGGACAGGGCAAAGATTTCCTGGGATGGCATGGGCAGACAACTTTCTCCCCAGCCAGTTTGTTCTCTTGCTCTGACTGGACTTTTTCATCTATGTAAGAGAAAAACTATTGTTATTAGTGGCTGTTTGGGTAGGAAGTCTTTTCTGTGTTTGTTTGATTATATATATATATTGTGTGTGTAAGTGTGTGTGTGTGTGTGTGTGTGTGTGTGTGTGTGTGTGTGTGTGTGTGTGTGTGTGTGTGTGTTTTAAGACTGTCAAACTGGAGGGAAGAGAACTTCCTCTCAACTTCAATTTGCTTCCAATTGCCTGTCACCTTAACTTCCAAACCAAACTACTTCAAGGTCAGTGTTTACCTTTCTGTATTCTATTACCTAACTAAAAATAAGATGTTGGTGTATTAGTTTCATTTTTGTTCTATCGGAGGTTCTTCGTTTACTTTAGAACGCATGGAAAATATACAATATTGTTCTTTCTTATCACTTCTGTTTTTTATACTTTTTTTTTCTTTTGAGAGAACAAGGGTTTGAACTCAGGGCCTTGCACTTGACAGGCAGATACTCTACCACTTAGCAATACTTCAAGCCCTTTCATTGCACTGGTTGTCCTGAGAGGATCTGACATTCTGTGCTTAGACCTTTATCTTCCTATTTGATAATTCCCACCTTGGCTAGAATGACAAATAAATACCACCACACCCAGGTTATTTGTGTTGAGATAAAGGCGAATGAGCTTTTTTTCTCAGGCTGGCCTGGATCTAAGATCTACTAGATCTCAGCCGTCCAACTAGCATAGACCATGTCCAGCTATTGGTTGGGATAGGATCTTGTAAATGTTTTGCCCAAGCTAGCAAGAGAACTAACAATGACCTCTGTATCCCTCAAACTCTATCATTGTCTAATAATCTGGTAGTCCATAAAACAAATAGACTCACCTCGGTAATAGACTCAGTGGAAGACAGCAGTGATACGAACAGCTCAGACTCATGACAATCTCAAATTAATTAACTGCAGCTTCCAAATGTGTTTTTATTTCTTAGTATATTAAAACATATTATGATATTTACAGATTTGGGGGAAGAGTAAGAAAATAATGTAGGCTTTGGATTTTACTTGGATTAATCACTTTTCTTTCCACTGGCATTTTCTATCCCACTCCTTCCTGTGCATTGAGAATGAATGATCTCTCTTCTCAAACTGATGCTAAAGGTGGAGATTCCTTATAATATTTGCTTATTTATTGCTTCTCCAGAGGAGGGAGATAATTGTTTTGGCTTAAAAGATACTGAGTCAGCCTAGACAAATATTCTTCTATGTTAACAAAATATTTCATTAAGCAAACTAGGAAATTCAGCAGATTAAAAATTTTAATGGATACTCCACCCCCATAATAGGGACATTGTCAAAGCCAGTTTTGCACCTTGCTCAGGAGAGAACAAAAATATGCCAGGGAATCATCTGTAATATTTATCATCATTTTTTAAAGGATAAGTACTTTCTAGAAGAAAGATGAGGAGGGTTTAAAATGACACTTAAATGGAAGTCTGTACATATTTCTTTCTATTCTGGAGATTTTATTCAGAGTGACAATGGGAAGTTATGACTAAATGTGCCCCCTAAAACTAGATGTGTGTTTGAATTTGTAAAGATATTATTTGGGCATTACATGCCAAAGCAAAATGGCAAATTACAAGATGGGTGGAATTATACCATGGGTATCAATGTGCACTAAGGACTAATAGGATGAGACATTTTAGCTGACAGTCAGGGTTTTACAGGATGTATAATAGAGATCTTGAAATGATAAAGTATGTCACCAGTAGAGTAATAGCCCAGCAGAGAAAAAGAAACTTCCATTGCTATCTCCACTTCCTTTTCTGTCATTGACACTTCCTTTACTTTTTGTCATTTATTCACCAACATATTGAACAAAAAGGCCATTTTCTCTAGAAGCCCACAGTAATATTCTATACACATGGAAATTATATTGGGAAATGTTCTTTAATATTGTCCCTAAATGTATTAAAACAAACATTTTGTCCCCTCTAACAACACCAGAGATTTAGATATATATAATTACATATCATAATAGCTCACATGGAGTATTTTTATTTGATGCTTTTCATTCGATCTAACTAATATTTTACTTGATGGACTTTTCAAGTTGTAACCCTCTATATTTTTATTTCTTATTATAAT